>NW_027532002.1:12194658-12197133 GCF_008692635.1 Crocuta crocuta
CTCAGAGCCTGGAGCCTGCTTCAGATTCTGTGTCTCCCTCTCTCTCTGACCCTCCCCTGCACACGCTGTCTCTATCTCTCTCTCTCTCAAAAAACAAATAAAACATTTTTTTTAATTTTTAAAAATAAAATAAAGATAACAAAAGACCCTCAACTATATGCTACCTACAAGAGACTCACTTCAGCTTTAAGGACACACATAGATTGAAAGTGAAGTGATGGAAAGATATATTCCATGTAAATGGAAACTAAAAGAAAGTAGTGGTAGCTATACTTATATTAGACAAAACAGACTTTAGGCCAAAATCTGTAACGAAACAAAGAAGGTCATTCTATAATATAGGGGTCAATCCTCTCAAAAGGATATAATAATTGAAATATTTATGCACCCAACATCAAAACACCTATAAATATATAAAGCAAACATTAACAGACCTGAAAAGAGAAATAGACATCAATACAATAATAGCAGGGAACTTCAGTATTGCACTTTGAACAAAGGATAGATCATTCAAACAAACAAAAACAGTAAAGAAACATTTGAATTGAACTGCATGACTGTTTCCAAGAAGCAGCAGAAAGAAATACCAGCAAAGGGTGAACATTTCCCAGACAGAATTATCCACCTGGGAGAGCCAGTCAACCATTGGAGCTAAAAAACATTCCCTGTGGTCAGCCGAAAGCATAGCTCTACCATCTTGTTTGTGATATCAGTTGTTATGATTTTATTAAATCAACATTTGCTAAGTAAAAGCCCTGGTGAGCCATGGTTCAACAAAGGACCATAAGAAAAATTGAGATGGGGCACCTAGGTGACTCAGTCGGTTAAGCATCCAACTTCAGCTCAGGTCATGATCTTGCAGTTAGTGAGTTAGAGCCCCATGTCAGGCTCTGTGCTGACAGCTCAGAGCCTGGAGCCTACTTCAGATTCTCTCTCTCTCTCTCTCTCTCTCTCTCTCTCTCTCTTCCTCCCATGTTCATACTGTCTGTCTCTCTCTCTCTCTCAAAACTAAACATTAAAAGATTTTTAATAAAAAATTTAAAAAGAAAAATTGAGATAAAGAGGTTTATACTCACAGGTCCTAGAAAATGTACACAGCACACCTTGGACCACAAGTTTTCTGCCATTTTCCACTGCACTGCAGCATGCTGCCTATGCAGAATGCTACTGTGGCTTGCTATCCCAAATTGTAAGCTCCAAAAGAAACAACCAGATTCTTCCCAAATCTCAAAGCGTTGCTCATTAAAACCACTTTGAAGTGCCTTAAATGTGTTATCAGTCAATTAATTACCCCACAGAGAGTAAATTCCCCCATTGGGTATTAAACCAGCACGTTTCCTGACCCCAAGCACAGACCCAGCTACTGACTATTAGGACAACTGGCTAAGATTTTCATAAGTCCCTTGGACGAATGGCAACTCCAGCCTAGTGTGGTTTTCCAAGGTACAAGGCACTGCCTTCAGAAGAAGGAGACTGCATCTCTGACTACTGTGTTTGTGGATGGCACAAGGACTCAGAGTCCTAATCAGTATGATAGGGGCATATTTGCTCAGGAAGTCATGGCTTCTTGCAAAGGTAAGTATGACTGGGGCAAAGTGCTTTTGTCACTACATATCTTGCTGCCGGCACACCTCATTTCCTGCCCTTATGAGATATCATGAATCTCGTCTCTAGCCCATGTAGCACAAGGTCTAATGGCCTGATATAAATATTCCTGGCTCAGGGTTCTTGGGTGGCTCAGTCAGTTAAGTGCCCGACTCTTGATTTCAGCTCAGATCATGATCTTGTAGTTCATGAGTTCGAACTCCACATTGGGCTCTGCAGAGCCTGTTTGGGATTCTCTCTCTCTCTCTCTCTCTCTGCCCTTCCCCCACTCAAGCTTTCTCTCTTCCAAAATAAATAAATAAACTTTTTTAAAAAATTAAAAAAGATATTCCTGGCTCTATTAGACACAAGAGTCCAAGTTACAGTAATTCTGGGTAACCTTTCTAAATTCCTCAGGGGAATCTCATACAGCCTGTAAGGCACAACAGGTAAAACTAAAGAGAGTACAGATGAAGTGAGATGTACCTGTATTTCTAAAACAGTTACCAATGATAATGGCCCACTAGCTCTCTTTTCCTGTTGTAGAAATGGATGCCCTCACACAGCTATACACCTGGAGGAATAAATCTAAATTTCTGCCCTTTCTTATAGGAGCTGCCAAATGGAAACCTATCCAAATGCTTCCTCCAGTGAAAATAATAAATACACTACAATTTTGGCCAAAGCAAGATACAGAGGGCTTTGGACTTATCATTAGAGATATGCTTGATATCAGGGTCATTAGGCCCACCATCTCCCCATTTTATAGCTCTATCCAACCAATTATTTTATTTTATTTCATTTCATTTCATTTCATTTCATTTCATTTTAGAGAGAGAACGTGAGCAAGGGAGAGGAACAGAGGGAGAGAAGAAGGGAAACTTTTTTTTT
>NW_027532002.1:12198493-12270282 GCF_008692635.1 Crocuta crocuta
CACGATCTCACAGTTTGTGAGTTTGAGCCCACATTGGGCTCTGTGCTGACAGTTCAGAACCTGGAGCCTGCTTCTGATTCTGTGTCTCCTTCCTCTCTCTGCACCTCCCCTGCTCAACTGGTTGGCTCAGTTGGTTAAGTGGCTGATGTTGGCTCAGGTCACGATCTCACAGTTTGTGAGTT
The DNA here is from genome assembly GCF_008692635.1 of Crocuta crocuta. Lineage (NCBI taxonomy): Eukaryota > Metazoa > Chordata > Mammalia > Carnivora > Hyaenidae > Crocuta > Crocuta crocuta. Next base: position 12,198,676 of record NW_027532002.1, read on the forward strand.
TGAGCCCACATTGGGCTCTGTGCTGACAACTCAGAGCCTGGAGCCTGCTTCAGATTCTGTGTCTCCCTCTCTCTCTGACCCTCCCCTGCACACGCTGTCTCTATCTCTCTCTCTCTCAAAAAACAAATAAAACATTTTTTTTAATTTTTAAAAATAAAATAAAGATAACAAAAAGACCCTCAACTATATGCTACCTACAAGAGACTCACTTCAGCTTTAAGGACACACATAGATTGAAAGTGAAGTGATGGAAAGATATATTCCATGTAAATGGAAACTAAAAGAAAGTAGTGGTAGCTATACTTATATTAGACAAAACAGACTTTAGGCCAAAATCTGTAACGAAACAAAGAAGGTCATTCTATAATATAGGGGTCAATCCTCTCAAAAGGATATAATAATTGAAATATTTATGCACCCAACATCAAAACACCTATAAATATATAAAGCAAACATTAACAGACCTGAAAAGAGAAATAGACATCAATACAATAATAGCAGGGAACTTCAGTATTGCACTTTGAACAAAGGATAGATCATTCAAACAAACAAAAACAGTAAAGAAACATTTGAATTGAACTGCATGACTGTTTCCAAGAAGCAGCAGAAAGAAATACCAGCAAAGGGTGAACATTTCCCAGACAGAATTATCCACCTGGGAGAGCCAGTCAACCATTGGAGCTAAAAAACATTCCCTGTGGTCAGCCGAAAGCATAGCTCTACCATCTTGTTTGTGATATCAGTTGTTATGATTTTATTAAATCAACATTTGCTAAGTAAAAGCCCTGGTGAGCCATGGTTCAACAAAGGACCATAAGAAAAATTGAGATGGGGCACCTAGGTGACTCAGTCGGTTAAGCATCCAACTTCAGCTCAGGTCATGATCTTGCAGTTAGTGAGTTAGAGCCCCATGTCAGGCTCTGTGCTGACAGCTCAGAGCGTGGAGCCTACTTCAGATTCTCTCTCTCTCTCTCTCTCTCTCTCTCTCTCTCTCTTCCTCCCATGTTCATACTGTCTGTCTCTCTCTCTCTCTCAAAACTAAACATTAAAAGATTTTTAATAAAAAATTTAAAAAGAAAAATTGAGATAAAGAGGTTTATACTCACAGGTCCTAGAAAATGTACACAGCACACCTTGGACCACAAGTTTTCTGCCATTTTCCACTGCACTGCAGCATGCTGCCTATGCAGAATGCTACTGTGGCTTGCTATCCCAAATTGTAAGCTCCAAAAGAAACAACCAGATTCTTCCCAAATCTCAAAGCGTTGCTCATTAAAACCACTTTGAAGTGCCTTAAATGTGTTATCAGTCAATTAATTACCCCACAGAGAGTAAATTCCCCCATTGGGTATTAAACCAGCACGTTTCCTGACCCCAAGCACAGACCCAGCTACTGACTATTAGGACAACTGGCTAAGATTTTCATAAGTCCCTTGGACGAATGGCAACTCCAGCCTAGTGTGGTTTTCCAAGGTACAAGGCACTGCCTTCAGAAGAAGGAGACTGCATCTCTGACTACTGTGTTTGTGGATGGCACAAGGACTCAGAGTCCTAATCAGTATGATAGGGGCATATTTGCTCAGGAAGTCATGGCTTCTTGCAAAGGTAAGTATGACTGGGGCAAAGTGCTTTTGTCACTACATATCTTGCTGCCGGCACACCTCATTTCCTGCCCTTATGAGATATCATGAATCTCGTCTCTAGCCCATGTAGCACAAGGTCTAATGGCCTGATATAAATATTCCTGGCTCAGGGTTCTTGGGTGGCTCAGTCAGTTAAGTGCCTGACTCTTGATTTCAGCTCAGATCATGATCTTGTAGTTCATGAGTTCGAACTCCACATTGGGCTCTGCAGAGCCTGTTTGGGATTCTCTCTCTCTCTCTCTCTCTGCCCTTCCCCCACTCAAGCTTTCTCTCTTCCAAAATAAATAAATAAACTTTTTTAAAAAATTAAAAAAGATATTCCTGGCTCTATTAGACACAAGAGTCCAAGTTACAGTAATTCTGGGTAACCTTTCTAAATTCCTCAGGGGAATCTCATACAGCCTGTAAGGCACAACAGGTAAAACTAAAGAGAGTACAGATGAAGTGAGATGTACCTGTATTTCTAAAACAGTTACCAATGATAATGGCCCACTAGCTCTCTTTTCCTGTTGTAGAAATGGATGCCCTCACACAGCTATACACCTGGAGGAATAAATCTAAATTTCTGCCCTTTCTTATAGGAGCTGCCAAATGGAAACCTATCCAAATGCTTCCTCCAGTGAAAATAATAAATACACTACAATTTTGGCCAAAGCAAGATACAGAGGGCTTTGGACTTATCATTAGAGATATGCTTGATATCAGGGTCATTAGGCCCACCATCTCCCCATTTTATAGCTCTATCCAACCAATTATTTTATTTTATTTCATTTCATTTCATTTCATTTCATTTCATTTTAGAGAGAGAACGTGAGCAAGGGAGAGGAACAGAGGGAGAGAAGAAGGGAAACTTTTTTTTTAATGTCTATTTATTTTTTAGAGAGAGAGAGAGACAGAGTGCAAGTGGGGGAGGAGCAGAGAAAGGAGGAAACAGAATCCAAAGCAGGCTCCAGGCTTTAAGTTGTCAGCAAAGAGCCAGATGTGGGGCTTGAACTCACAGACTGTGAGATCATGACCTGAACCTGTTGTGCCCGAATCGTGAGTCCCCTGAGACCCCTAAGGAGCCGTCACCGATGCAAGTACATAAGGGTCTTTAGTACAAGCTCAAGCGGGGCCTCACCCATCTACTGGCGCAGCGGCAGCAAGGAGAAGCCCCGAACAATGGGGAGCAGGGTTTTTATGGGGTAAGGGACGGGGGTGTTACAGTGCACACTTTGTACATTTTGCATCATCACGTAAGCACCAGTTATAATTGTACAACACCCATGGTTATAGTTTTGACCATTCAGTATCCGTGAGGCTGTAAGGACACAAGTCTAAACCAAACTGACTCCATGACAGGCTTTAAGTTTCCCCTCTAAACTAGAAGGCCTGAGTTTCACCTTCCCCGAAACTATCAAGCAGTTACACATTGCCCAAGGCAGGAGAAACCACCCTTGCAACACCCAATCAGGAAAGGCCAGCGACCACCCTCCACATTGTTAAGGGAGAGGCCTGGACATAGAAACTATAGATAGGACCCTGTTACCTAGTGTTAAAGTTAACCTGTTAGTCGCCAAACAAGACCCTAGGCTCGCTCTGTGATTGGTTGAATTTAAAGGTACTCTAAATGTTGTAATTGGATCCCGCTAAAAGTAATGAATACTCTAGACAATGTGTATGGTTAAACCTGCTGTCAATAATGTTGAATAATTATGATTGGATCACTGTTCCCCTGCCACAACTTCTGTAACTCCCCCGTCACAAACCCCATAAAAACCCTACTCTGCCTTTGCTCGGGGCTCACAGCAGGGATCCACTGCGCTGGTAAAGTCTGTGAGCCCGAGCTCAAGCCGTAATAAAGCCCTTTGTCTTTGCATGCATGACTCGGTCTCCCCTGTGTTCTCTGGTCGTTGAGGATACTGTGATCTGGGTATAAGGCATCTGTTACTTTTGGCGGGACCCAATCATGACCTTTGAGAATCCTTTGAAAATGACCAATTATAAAGTGAGCTCAAAGGGCCTACCTGGGGTTTAGGCAAGCAGTGAGTGATTGGCTAGTTTGTACAGAGTAACTACCTGCAGTTCCCAGCCCTGACTCAGACCACAGGAATGTTACACAGTTCTTTTGATTGGCTGATTGGAGGGTGGTCCTGAGGGTGGCTTCAGCTGAAGCTTTTCCTGGAACTGGGCTATGTGCAGCCCGAGGTTGCTCTTAATGGAGAAATTAATTTCGGCTCCTCAAGCCGAAGTTGGATGCTCAACCAACTGAGCCACCCAGGCACCCCAGAGAAGGAGAGAATCTTAAGCAAGCTCCATGTTCCGGATGGAGTCCAAGGCAGGGCTCAATCCCACCACCCTGGGATTATAACCTGAGCTGAAATCAAGAGTCAGGCACTTTACTAACTGAGCCACCCAGGGACCCCTTATTCATTTGTTCGTTCATTCATTCATTCATTCATTCATTCTATCTGGCCAGTTTTAAAGCCAGCCACTAATGAATGAAGATTAACAGTTGACTATTGTTGGGAGCCATTCCTGAACTCATAGGTTGAGAAACTCCTTGTGAGGTTAAGGTAAGTTGCACAGACTCTTACCGTCAGACAGCGACCTATATCCACCCCCACCCAACTGTTTCTGCTTGAGTACCAACCCCCAAGTCACCTTGTTAACTGGTATTAGGAATGACTCATTCTGGCCTTGATATGCTGATGGCACTTTGTGAAGGAACTTACTGTAGGAACTTCTTCTTTTGTGGTTATGGGAGCAACATTGCATCCCTGAAAGACCTGTTTTTCTTAATACCTCCCATTAAGTGATGATCTGGCTGTTGACCCCTGCTCACAAAGAACTAACCTTTGCCTTTACTATGCTAATGCCACTTCTGGGCTGTTCCCCATTCTTTTGCATATCAATGTTCTGGAAAGTTTTTACTGATAAAAGGATTTATCAGCAGAATGCCACTCCTGTGCCCCAAACACTAAATCATAAAATAGTCTCAGACACTGCGGAGAGGCCTGGCTGGTGACCAGAGAAAATCTCACGCCTCTCTCATCCCTCCCTTGCCGACACCATCCATCCTTCAGGGACCCCTGGACTGGGCCAGAGCTGGACTCCAGCAGACTATTAAAAATTAACTATTGACGGACAACCTCTCCTTTACTGTCCTGCCCACCACTCCCTTACAGTTTATTCAACAAACTTCTATCTCCTTAAAAAATTGACTGTTAACAATTGACTATTAAAAGCACAGGTTCCCACCACTATACCTCTCATTCCCAATAATATAAAGATGATAGATGACATCCAAAGAGCTCAGGAACCCTACTTTGCTGTCCAAGATTTAGTCAACGTGTTTTATCTGGTCCCAAAAACTGAAGACCCACACCTCAATTTGCTTTCAGTTTTGAGGGTGCCCAGTACACCTTTACTCGGCTGCCCAGGGATTATCTAAATAGCCCTGACATTGTACATACCCTATGCAGACAAGACCTAAAGTCACTTAAACTAGGACACCTGGGTGGTTCAGTCAGTTGAGCGTCCAACTCTTTATTTCAGCTCAGGTCATGATCCCAGGGTCATAGGGTCGAGCGCTATGTTGGGCTCCACAGTAAGCATGAAGCCTGCTTAAGATTCTCTCTCTCTCTCTCTCTCTCTCTCTCTCTCTCTCTCTCTGTCCTTCCCCCCCTAAATAAATAAATAAATTTCACTCAAACTGCTGCCTTTAACATCATATAAATGACATTCTACTGTGGAAGTCCTCTGAGGATGCCATCCGGGAAGACTTACACCTAGTAACACAACATTTACAGCAAAGAGAATGGACCATTGCCCCACATAAGATCCAAGCACTGACCACTTCTTTTAAGTTTCTTGACATGGTTTGTCAGCTAAGGACTGTAAAATTGCTCTTGCATCCACTCCTCACAATCAAGCCTCCCACTACACTATAACAGGCACAGCACATATAAGGTCTCTTCATGTTTGGACAACACATTTCACACTTATCCATACTACATAGGGCTATTTATGCTGTTACATGCAGGTCAACTTTTATCTACTGGGGAGAAATTCAACAATCTGCATCATGGCTGGCCCAACAAAACATGCAGAAGGCTCTGCCCTTAGTCCCTCAAGGCTTAGAGTTCTGAATTGAATCACTGATGATGCTTCATTATACTTTGTGTAGTCTTTAGAGTAAGCATGGGCTCTGCCCATGGGGTTCTCGACCAAATATCCACCCCAAATAGCAGCCAGGTACACGACAATTAAGCACCAAATTTTGGCAGGGTACCAGGTCCTTTTAAGCACATAAATATTAACAGGCTCCCAACTTCACACACCAAGTACCCATCTTGTCTTGGGTCAGGGTTTCAATGCAAAAGAGACTCAGCATGGCCACTGGAAATCATACCTTTAGGAAAGGGCTAGACACGATATCAAGGGCCTTTCCAAGTCTTCTCCCATACTTAGCCCCTTGTCCGCTGACATTTAGGTGCAGCTAGAGGCATCTTCACTGATGGCCACTCTAATAGTCTGGGGAGCCCTTTGGGAGCAACTGTCTACCACGGAAAGGGAGTGGGTAGCAGCATCATGGTACACCATGCAGCCTGTTGAAAGGCTGCAGTGTATCATCCTGCTGGCTGCAAATCCCTCATCCAGAAGAGCTCTCCTGGCCCAGCCCAACCAGCAGTTGGTGACAATGTGCCTGACTCTGCAATAGGCCATAAAAATAAGACTCGCAAGGGCTCACATTTTTACTGACTCCTGGATGGTAGCCAGTAGGCTCATGGTGTGGTCTGGACAATAACAAAGGGATAATTTCATGATTCATGAAAGCCTATCCACTTGGAGAGAGATAGCCAACTCACATATGCCAATTATGGTCAGTCATGTCTCTACACACACACGCCAACAAACACCAGGAGCACATTATAATAATATTGCAGACTCTTTATCCAAATTACATGCCTGTTCCAAGGCCCTGCATGAGCAACTGCCCAAAATATCAGACACAGCTCTGGACACAATTATTCCTCCAGTGATATCATACCCACTAGCAGAGTGGGCCCATATTACATCAGGCGATAGGGGAGTGACAGCACTCACTGATTGGGGATATTGTTGTTACATCTTCCTCATCCTGGCTTTAGCCAAAGTGGTGGTAAACAACTATCTCCCTTTGCTCTCAAAGAAAACTCTGGAGGGCTCTGGAAGACATGTATCTCCTGGGGTAACAGACACTACTCACAATGGTAAATTGATTTGGGGGCTGAGGGCTGCTGCCAGCCACTGCTGAAGCTACTAAGTACATAACCACAGTCATTGATACTTTCAGTAGGCTCCTGCTGACCACTTCCCAGCATGTCATCTTCTTCTTAACCAGGTATATGCTCATCCCCTTTGGTTCATCATACATCATAGATTCAGATCAAGGTACCCATTTCACCTCCCAAGTTGTTTGGTCACAGGCTCTAGAATATGGAATCTTATGGAACTGCAACCTAGTTTACTAGCCCTAAGTGGCTAGACTTATAGACAGGCATAATGACCTACTCAAAGACTTGCTTCTTAAGCCTTTAAAATTTATCTTTGTAATCATTTTTTAATGTTTATTAATTTTTGAGAGAGAGACAGAGCACAAGCAGGAGAGGGGCAGAGAGAGAGGGAGACATAGAATCTGAAGCAGGCTCCAGGCTCTGAGCTGTCTGCACAGAGTCTGACACAGGACTTGAACTCACAGACTGTGAGATCATGACCTGACCTGAAGTTGGACACTTAACTGACTAAGCCACCCAGGTGCCCCACTTTTTAAGCTTTTAAACAATAAGTGGTCCCCAAATAGATAGAAATTTTACCCCAGGTTTTAATACTGCTTAATTCCCAGACCTCAGGTCTCTAAATCTCCCATATTGACTATCAGTCTCCTCCAAAGATACCCCTGCTAGTACTTCCAGGGAACATCCACTCCTTTCATATCAGAGAGGATATCACTCATCTGCTCACCAGATAAATGTTCCTTTTACCATGTTGGTTTTTCTACCATCTTGTCATCTTATACATGCTGGCAACCTGATCAAGGGCAGATTGTGCAATATGACCCTATTATAAGATAGAGTCTTCTACCAAATTGCTTAGTGATCATGATTATACAAAATATCATTGGCCTGAACAATGGTTTAGTGCCAGCAGAAAAGCTAAGGCCAGCAGCTTTGCTTTGCTCACTATCTGGGTTATAAAGGCTAGCTAATTAAACCAAATTTATCAAACATTTTGCAAAAGATTTAACTTATACCTCTAGAACCCACTAGCAGAACTGTGTAGATCTCAGAGAAAAGAAAAGAGACCTTCTGCCTAGTGGGTGCCAGTCACATTCGGAAATGGAATTCAAACAGAAACCCTAGGATCTGCAGATGCTATCAGTAGACTGAAACAAGGCCTCTACCCTACCTTAAAGGAAGAGGGAAATGACCTCTTGTTCCAAAGCAAGTACACTCATCCTTTGGTCAGTATCTAGATTGTTCAGTGGAAGGAGGCACCACAAGCTAGTTAAATGCAAATGTTGCTATTACTCTTCTTGTGCAAAACCTGGTTAATAGGGTTGCTGGTAGACCCCTAAGGCCCAACACTTTTCAGATGTACTGGAATATAATCAACCAGGTGTACACCTGCACCACAGGATGACTGTGTGCCAGATGTTGGTGGGCCCTTAAAAGGGCTTTAGCCAGAGTGTCATGGGACATAGATCCTGACCTAAAGCTTACCTCCACCTACACTAAATGGTGCCAATGCAAGTAATCCTTAAATGAGTCACTCCTTCCTGACACTATGTCTCATTATGTCCCAGGCAGAATGGCTTTCCCAATGTAGCCAAATTAGACTCATCTGGCTGGCAAGTTTGTGCTCTAATGAATTTCCTGTAGTTGTAAAGGGATAATCTCTGGATTGTAAAGCTGCTATTCACAAAATGTCCCTACCATTAATGTATCAATATGCCCATAATCTATATGATCTGTGAATGAAGTCTCCAAAAATCTTGGTCACGGGCACTTCATGATCCCTGCAAGGTGCACTCCTAATGATCCCACGGAGTTCACGGAGATCTGTTCACCTAGAGGCAGAGCCCATACTTGTAGTTCTATGCTGAGTCAGGCCTCTAGCATATTCACTTGGATTTTATATATATATATATATACATATATATATATTTAAGTTTATTAACCTAATCAATCTCTATACCCAACGTGGGGCTCAAACTCAGGACCCAGAGATCAAGAGCCACATCCTCTACTGACTCAGCCAGCCAGGCCCCCTAAGATTTTTGTTTTCAAGTAATCTCTACACCCAACATCCCTGCTTAGGATTCTCTCTACTCTCTCTCTATACCTTCCCCTGCTCATGCGCTCGCTCTCTCTCTCTGTTTCAAAATAAATAAATAAACTTAAAAAAAACAAGAGTCACATGTTTTACTGACTGAAACAGCCAGGTACCCCAAAATGAGGGTCATTTTTTAAATATACACTTGGAATTTAAGACCAGCCAGCCGCTCCTACCTTTTATGGGTTTTCACCTAGGAAGGGCATCCTTCCGCGGACTGGCCTCCACCACCCCCAAGCATATCAACACCTCAGATGACATGGCCCCAGCCTGAGAGCTCACTGTGGGACATGACTATACCTCAGATGGCAATGCCAGAACCTAAGAGACAGACACGGAAGACAAAAGATTCCAGCCTCTATGGACATGAAGACTTTCCTCTCCCAGATTGCATCCACACCAGGAGAGGAGTAACTGTGATGACTGTTAACCTAAAAACCGAGTTGCAAAAATACCTCCAGTTGACCAACCCTGAGAACCTCACAGAGTACTATTTTTCTGAAATAGCTAACTGCTTACCTTGTGAATTTTACAACTATCAAAATGTTTGCCAAACTGTAAATGGCCCCAGCAACCCTAGACATCACTTCATCCTTATGGCAGGCCAAATATTCTAAACAATACTAGCCACAGTAAGGCGCTTTGACTTGCTCAGATCCCATGGTTATGGACCTCTTGCTGCTGCGTTCACTGCTCAGTGTACCAGATTACAGCTTTTGCTTTCCATCCTAGCCATCCATGACAGACTCTACTCCTCATTATTCCTACCGCAACCACCAGCACCTTCTCGACTCCTGAAATTGCTACCTACAATCTTCTTCACATCTTATCCATAAGCTCTTCCCTATTATATGCCACGACCCTGCCCCATACCACAACCTAGTGAGCCAGACCTGACATGGTCACTCATACAAACCTCCAACATAGCAATCCAGGCCTTGCAAGTAAAATGATATTGGATTTGTTACCATTCAGGGTCAGACCTACAGCCCCATGTCACTATCTATCCCAGTGTTCTTCCTAGTGATCAGCCCCTCCTCCTAATCCTCATCCCCCAAACATCACAAACCTCATTTAGGCTAAATCAAACCCTAATCTAGATCCCAAACAGGACACACTGTGGGTAAATATCAAAATAATGAACTCCCCACAGCAGCATTTTCTAAAGGCTACTAACTATACTGAAACACAAAAAGCTGTACTTCACCCTTGTATACTCACAACCCTTTAATAATAAATAATGTCCCAGTGCACCTGGCTGGCTCAGTCAAAGGAGCATGCAACTCATGATCTCGGGGTTGTGAGTTTGAGTCCCACATGGGGTGTAGAGATTACTTAAATAAACTTAAAAACTTAAAAAATAATAGTAATAAGCAATGTCCCATTCAAATTCTACTGTGTACCTAATTCAAGGGACCAGGAGCAAGTTCACTTGACCCTGCCCAATCTGTAAGTAGTCCAGAGATGACCCTTAATATGGCAACATGGTTACCTCTAATATTCTAGTTATACTTTATGCTACTGGAATAGCTCCGCTAGAAAAATCCTGCTGTTGTACAAAGAAAGCCATTCTTTTTTTTTTTAATATTTTTTAATGTTTCTATTTATTTCTGAGATAGAGAGAGACAGCAAGAGCAGGGGAGGTTCAGAGAAAGAGGGAGACACAGAATCTGAAGCAGGCTCCAGGCTCTGAGCTGTCAGCACAAAGCTCGATGCAGGGCTCAAACCCACGAACCGTGAGATCATGACCTGAGATGAAGTCGGACACTTAACCGACTGAGCCACCCAGGCGCCCCCTAAGAAAGCCATTCTTATCCCTATCCCTGTTGCCACTGGATGACAGGCATAGCAACAGTGCTTCCATCCTGGCCAACAAGATCAAATATAAAAAAACACTCAGCAATTATCAACTACCCTAAACCACATGCAGACACTACATCATATTTGGAGTCTGATGCAGCAGCAGTAATGCTCACTAGTACAAAGTAGTGATGGATAATAGACTGGCATCAGATTTCCTACTGACTGAAGGGTATAGAATCTATTCTTTACATGGCACTTCTTGCTGCATGTACATTAACAACTCAGGACAGGTACAGGCCAACCTCCAGAAGATGTGTCAAGATTTACCTATCACCCATCATGTAACCAAAATATTTCAACAAACTGTGACTCTTCCAATAGCCTTCATGATAAAGTTTCCCCTGCCTCCCAGGGACTCCTTTTGTGCACATCTTAGATGAAACACCCCCACACACACATAGAGGTTACCAAAACCTCACCCTTTTTTTTTGTTTGAATTGACCAACCCAGCCTCAGCCCAGAGCTCCAAAGCTTTCCACCCTCAGACCCTAATAAAGGCATGTGCCCCAGGTCCTATCACTCTCTCTGCCTGTATCTGCCTTGACCTCCCCATGTGGCGCTGTGAGGCATCATACTACGTATTCTGTCTAGGGTTGTGAGTAATAAACTTCTCTATCTCAGTTTCTCTTGCAGTCTTTTATTGAACTGTATGCACCCCAGGGCTCTCCTTAACAAATGTTGATTTAACAAATTCAAAACAAACCTTTGCACAGCAAAGAAAACCATCAACCAGAGGGAAAAGCACTCTATGGAATGGGAGAAAAATTGCAAAACACGCTGTATCTGACAAGAGGTTAATACCTAAAGTACACAAGGAAATCATGCAAAACACAAATAAACGAATTTAAAAATGGGCAAAGGAACTAAATAGACATTTTTCCGAAGAAGAAATACAAATGATTAATAGATACATGGAAAGATGCTCTGGGGCACCTGGGTGACTCAGTTGGTTAAGCATCTGACTCTTGATTTCAGCTCAGGTCGAGTTAATTCAGTTGACCGTGAGATTGAGCCCTACATCAGGCTCTGTGCTGACAGCATGGTGCCTACTTGGGATTATCTCACTTTCTCTCTGGCCCTTCCCCACTTACGTGCACGTTCTCTCTCTCTCTCTCTCTCTCTCACTCAAAATAAACTTAAAAAAAAAAGATGCTGAATATCACCAATCATCAAGGATGCATAATTTATGCAAATCAAAACTGGTGCAGCCAATATGGAAAACACTAAGGAGGATCCTCAAAAAATTAAAATTAGAACTACTGTAAGGTTCCAGCAATCCCACGTCTGGGTGTTATCCCATGTTCACTGCAGCACTATTCACAATAGTTAAGGTATGGAAACACCCTAAGTCTCCACTGACACATGAATGAATAAAGGAAATGTGTTATGTGTGTGTATTTATGTATACATATATATATACACATACATAGAATAGGTGACATATATAGAGACAGAAAACAGAATATTATTCAGCCTTGAAAAAGAAGGGAATCTTGCCACTTGTGACAACATGGATGATATTTGAGGGTATTACACTAAGTGAGATAAGTTAAACAAATACTGCACAGTATCACCTATATGGAATTAAAAAAAAAAAACCTAGAAACAAAAAAGTTGAACTCAGAGGAAGCATAGATTGTTGATTATGAGGGCTAAGAGGTCAGGGAAAATAAGGAGAGACTGACAAATAGATACAAACTTTCAGTTATGAATAAGATCTGAGGATCTAACATGGTAACTATCTTGATAATACTGTATTGTATAAATGAAATTTGCTAAGAGAGAACTTAAGTGTTCTCACCAAAAATAAACCCATCAATCAAATGGACTGCTTTGAATTGACATGATGGAGGGGTTACAGTTAAAGTCAATGATAAACTTCATATTAAGTAAGTGAGTGACTGAAGGAGAGTGGAGAGCAAGAGTATTTCAGCTAAGGAACACAAGTTGCTGAGAGTCTAGAATGTTGGAGCGTGCATCTCCATGGAAAATGAAAGCACCAAGATTTAAGACTGCTGCAGAGAAGGACAGAAAAAGAGGAGCTAAGTAAGCGACTGCAGTAAGGAGAGGCAATGAGTGATCAAGTCTGATATGGAATTCAAAACTGAACTTAAAAAAAATAATTTAGATGGGGGCGTCTGACTCTTAATTTCAGTTCAGGTCATGTTCTCGTGGTTGGTTGGATTGAATCCCCGTCAGGCCCTGGCTGACAGCAAGAGCCTGCTTGGGATTCTCTCCTTCCGTAGCTCTCTGCCCCTCCCCCATTCGTGCAGGACTGCTCTCTCTCAAAATAAACATAAAAAAATAAAAAAGAAATTGACACAGATGTCTCTGCGTGGAGGGACTAAAGACAGCCAGGAGTGAGGCAAAGAACTGTGGCTCTTCATTATACACCTATCTGCGCATGTATTATGTGAGTAACATTACAAAGAGAAAAGGTCAAAGAAAAGTAATAGAAGTGCTGAAAATACCCCAGTATAAAACCCTGTTAATTACTGTATGCGCTCCGTTTTTCCTGTTCCATCAGAATTCATTTTGAAAATATTTAAAGGGACCAAGATCAATAAGAGCTCATCTGGCGATTAAAAATCTTCAAACCAACTGACGTTAGAAAGGAGTCCTAAATTTTGAGATTACTCAACCAAGGATTCGGTTCCAACGCGGCCAGGCTCGGAATACACTCTATTCCCCACTCGCTAGGCGGGGAGGGCCACAAAGCCTCACGGGAGGCGGGGCCATGACGTCACCGAGACGTCCCGCCCCCTTACGTCGCGCACTAGAAGGCCAGAGGGTTTCTGGCGGGGCCGGCGCCATTTTGCCGGAGCTTGCGACCAAGTGGGAGTGGAGTGGAGCGGCCGTTGTTGCCGACTCTTTCCTCCTCCCCACGGTCCAGTCAGCGGTTGATTAGGCCATCGGCCCTCAAGCCGAGACTTGTCTCTTATTTAGTTCTGGGAAGCGCCTGGCCGACATGAGTGATGTAGAGGAGAACAACTTCGAGGGCAGAGTGAGTACAAAGCCGCGGGAGCCGTCTTCGGCGGCGGCCCGATGCTCGGGGTTTCACGGGGACGAGCGCGGTCGGGAGGGGTTGCGGGGAGTCCTGCGGGGGCCCGCGGGGAGCAGCCTCTGGAGCCATCGCGGTTGTTTCCTCACATACCAAGATGGCTTCTGGGTTCCACTCTTTCCCCAAACACCACGGATAACCCCTCGTCCCCCCTTTTTGGAGACTGACTGATACCTGGACTCCTGGGTCCGATTCCCCCCACCCCCCCCGCATTGGCGCGCTCCCTTCTCCCCACCCCTGAGGCTTCCTTATCTCTGTTCCGAGGAGTGGGTCCCCGTCGCGGTGGGGAGGGAGGAGACGGCAGGGAGTTCCCCTCCGGCCGGATAGTGGTAGGTGCTTCCTGCGGTGGCATTTCTGGCGACCCCGAGCATCGTAGAGGGTCTCGGGGTCGAAACTGCGCGGGGCTGTTGTCCGGGCGGGGAGAAGCTGGCGTGGGACTAGCTGGGGCCTGTGTCTCCTTGGCTCTCTATTGCAGTGAGCGGCCGCGTCTCTGTTGGAACCGGCGGCGTTGCGTCTATAAAGGCGAAAGCCTTGAGGTTGAAGGTGGGACGAGCCTAATGAAGTGGTTAGTCAACGACCGCACCGACCCTTAAGCGTTCTTAAGACGAGAGCTGTGAGGGGAAAACTACGCAAGGAGCCCTTTTCCCTTAATGTCCCTTCTACTTTCTTTTCACTTCAAAAATGAATGTGGAAATGCTATAACGCCTGATTTTTTAATTCCTTGATGTTGGGTTTTTTTCTCTTTTCTTTATATCTCAACTTCTGATGCTTTCCTTCCTATGATCTTTCATCTAAAAACCACTTCTTTACAGGTCTTTACGGTAAAAAAAAAAATCTTACATAACTGAACAAATTTTGTGGCTCAGTATTTTGAAAATAGCTAGTCAGTTTATACTGTACTCAAAACGTTACCTGGAAATTACAGGCCGCCTCCCATTTCTCTCCTCACCCCGTCCCCCAGCAAAGAGGGCTCAGGGATTTTCATTATTTGGGGCCGATGAATATAAACATCACAAAGATACGTTATTCTCAGCCTAGATATACTAGAACATTAATCAGTGTTTGAGTTCTACTTCCGAAGTTAACCTGGTAGTGGCAATTGGTGGAAGTGGTTTAGTGTTAAACCGTGAAAAGAAAATCCCCAGGCAGCATGTTCTTGCTGTTGTGTTGGTATTCTAGTTACTAGGGGAAACGCATAAAAGCACTTAAGGTGTGTGCTGCCTGGAATGAATTTTGCCTTTTTAATAAAAGTACTTAGAACCAGAAAGTTAAAGCAGAAGGTTGATTTAGGCTTTTGTTCTTTATTAAGAGGAAAGAGATTTAAAGAGGTTAGAAACAAAACTACTTTTTAATGCCTATAAGATTGGGTTTTAAAAATGAAACCTGAATCACAGATCTAAATGGGTAGTTGAACCTGCTTATTTTATAGTATGGGGTATTGATTGTCCCAACAAAACTTTTAAAAAGTCTCTAATAAAAATACGTGGTGATAATTGTAAGCTGTTTGCTTTGAAAACGTTGGGTAGCTATGGAAAGAAATGTGGCTGTCAGTTAATCTTTCCTTCCATTGACTTTAGTACAGAAGTGTATTTTTTGTTAAGGTTTGTTTTGATTTGGTTTGTGGGGAAGTGAAGAGGCCTACTATTTGGGACCCTGTTTTCCTGTAAGTTCTTTTTAATTTGTCATCAAGTCAAGGAATAGAACAAGTTCTAAGTAATTGTCACCTTACCCACCTAACAAAGCTGTATATGTATGATCCCCATCCAATTTTAAGCTAAAATGTATGTAGGCATTAACATTTTATGTTAACGGAAAGTGGGTTCTTCCTCCTCCCCGTCCCTTGCAATATTTACTGTCATAGAAAACATTTTTTGACATGTGATAACCAGGTGTATTTTAGTATAAATGAACCGGTAGATTGAATAATGCGTTCGCCCACCCTTACCTATTACATCTTTTTTTTTTTTTTTTCTTTTGTAGGTTGGGGTAATTGTCTTTGTTATTGGTTATAGAATTAGAAGAATGCCAGAAGCTTTTCTTAGGGTGTACTTTTTCTTTTTTAAAATTGTTTCTTACAACAGTTTAACATTCACTAGTGCTTTTGGTTTTTAAACTATTGTGATATCTTTTAACTGCTAGCCACAAACCAGCAGTTTAAAAAAGTTTTTAAAGAATATGATTGTCCTGTTATCTTTGTATCTAAATGTAACGACCATTTAGAAAGGCTCAAAAAAGGATTTTCAAATGATGTTTTTGAGGTTTATAAGTAGTTACACTTCAAATTTTTTAACTAGAGAAAACATTGACAAGTCAATATTGAAATTTCATTTGCTTTACCTACAGAATAAATAGCACGTGTTAAACCCCATGTGACTGAAAGATATTTAGAATTAGAGGGCAACTTTTTTAGAGCATTTCAGAATCTTAACCACACCACACCTCCTCCCCCGATTTTTAATACATTTTCTAATTTATTGCTCAAGATATTTTTGCAAGGGCTAGAGTACTCTTAGCATTTCAGAAAGTAAAGCAGGCCTAGAAGGCCATGCAGCCAGGAATCTGAGATTTACAGGTCCCAGTCCATTGCTCATTGCATACATTATGCTGTATATATTTTGATTTACTTTTTAAACTTTTTTTTTAATGTTTTATTTATTTCTAAGAGAGAGAGACAACGTGAACAGGGGAGGGCCAGAGAGGGAGGGAGACACAGAATCCGAAACAGGCTCCAGGCTCTGAGCTAGCTGTCAGCACAGAGCCCGACGCAGGGCTGGAACCCACGAACCGTTTGATCATGACCTGAGCTGAAGTCGGACACTCAACCGGCTGAGCCACCCAGGTGCCCCTTGGTTTACTTTTTAAAAAGGAGCACATGTACTTCAGCATCTCAGAGACGTTAATAGAGTTTGTGAGAAACAGTTTACATGACCTGAATTTTCCACTGTACATTAATGTTTCTTCCATTGTAGAGGACTGGAGTAAAAGAACTTTAGGAAAGAAAATGAGCTGAATTTTGTTATAAGTAACCCTAATAGTAAACCCAATCAAAATTCCCTTCTGCCTAAAGTAAAACTGTTGAGCATCTGCTGCCTTTTAAGTAAAGGTCAGGTGTTTTTGAGGGAAAAAGAACTTGGATTCTAATTTGAGATGACTGACAGCTCAAATCTGTGTAAAAGTAAGTATATAATCAAGTTCCCTGTGATAGAATTAATAGGAATTCAAAAAATGAAGCTGGGTGGTTTTGTCAAGGGGAAAGGGAAAGCTTTACCTAATAGGTAAAACACTGGATCTTACAGTTAAGCAATAGATTGGTTGTATGGGTATGACAATGAGGAGGTTGCTGGCATAGTAAGAGATGATAGATTTGACTAGATAAGCAGTCCGATAATGGAGGGTTTTGAATTCTAGATTTAGAGATTTGGACTTAATCCAATATGCAGTAAGAAGGCATGTATGGATTCTTAATTCTGGGAGTGGCATAATGAAAGGAATTTTAGGAAAGAACAGAGGGACTGATACAAGAAGAGCAACAAGGCACATTTGAAGTATTTAAGGAAGGAAACTGAAAACTCTGGTTTAACTAAATAGGACAGCAGTGGGATGTAAAGAATGAGTGAGACATTTTCAAGGGGTCCAGAAGAATAGCGGTGCCTTTAAAATAAGTAGTAGATTCCTTAAAACAGTTTGCTTGGGACATGTATATTAAGTCTACAGAAATATATATATTTTTAATGTTTATTATTGAGAGACAGAAAGCATGAACAGTGGAGGGGCTGAGGGGGAGACACAGAATCTGAAGCAGGCTCCAGGCTCTGAGCTGTCAGCCCAGAGCCTGACACGAGGCTCAAATTCACAAATCATGAGATCATGACCTGAGCGGAAGTTGGACGCTTAACTGACTGAGCCACCCAGGTGCCCCTATAGAAATATTTTAAACAGAAATGTCTTTCTGAGCTGAGAGTGGGGCTGACACTTGAGCTATGACTTTGCATGTCATCTTCATAAAAAGAGTTGTTTGCTTCACATAGCTTAAAGTTAGGATTTAGGTCTCAAAAAATGTTTAGTCTCCTTCATAGAAATTATGAGGAATGGAAATTGAGTTTTTCATTCATTTTACTTATTTTATTCACCCTCTACCCCTAATTATTTTTAACAAAACTTAGAAAAATGTTAAGTCCATTTTTTTTTTTCTCATTCAGTGGCCCATTGTTTTTAATAGAGGTTAAAGATTTTCATGTAAGGGTCCATCTTAGAAATTCCACAGTTGTCTACGCTTTGTAGTACAGTTGAAGAGGAAAGATGCTACTTATTCTTGTCTGCTTTTCAGAGTTTGTTATAGCTTCTTGAGTAGCTAGAATATTTTTAGGTGACTCCTAGTGTTCCCCTTAATATATGAGATGGTTTGACTGGATGACAGAAGCAAAGAGCAAAATAAAAATTTGTCTCTACCAGTTTGAAATTAAAATGTGTGTGTGTTAAGACATTTTGCTAAAGAATAGCAAAAACAGGGGAAGCTTTTTTCTTCTCTGACTCCTGATTTGTAGTGATTGGGGCCATGACAGCTATTTGAAACTCATCTTGGTGACTAGCTTCTTTAATTTTTGTGTTTTTTTATGTTTTATTTATTTCTGAGAGAGAGAAATAGGCAGCATGAGCAAGGAGGGTCAGAGAGTGAGGGAGACACAGAATCTGAAGCAGGCTCCAGGCTCTGAGGTAGCCGTCAGCACAGAGCCCGTTGCAGGGCCCGAACCCATGAACTGTGAGATCATGACCTGAGCTGGAGACGGACACTCAACCGACTGAGCCACCCAGGTGCCCCAATGACTGGCTGCTTTAAAAAAAAATAATAATAATAATAATAATCTTAAACTAGGCCTTAAAATTTTCTGTTGATGAAACTTTAATAAATGTGAGAGTACAAGGGAGGTTTGCTCTCTCCTTTCCTTTTAAAAATGAAAAAAAATCTCTATTTTACAGATAAGAATGTCAGCCTTAGCTCTTAAAAATACTTAGTTCAAAAAAAATACTGTTTCTTAAGCACTTTAATTTCATGTATATCATCACATCAACTTGTTACAAAAGGGTAAGACTTTCTTTCCCATAGCAGTTACAGTATGAAACTTGACAGTCTTGTTTTAGGTTTAATTTATTAAAGTTAAGTGCTTTCGTCCAATTTTCATGGTTTTTTACTTCCTCTCAATTTTTAAGCAAAGAATTGCTAAACTTAAAACATTTTAATGCTCAGATTTTAATATTTGAGATTCTTCGAAGGGTACTGATTTGTTCAATATAGGTAGAAGATGGGATTTCTTTTTTTTTTTTTTTAATGTTTATTTTTGAGGTAGAGAAACGGAGCATCAGTGGGGGAAGAGCAGAAAGAGAGGGAAACAAAGAATCCAAGGCAGGCTCCAGGCTCTGAGCTGTCAGCACAGAACCTGATGCGGGGCTTGAACCCACAAACTGGGGGATCATGGCCTGAGCCACCCAGGCACCCCGAAGGTGGGATTTCTAAAGGGAGCAATGAACTAATTGTACCGACAGTGCGCAGATTTGTCATAGATGCTTAATGATTTGTGCCATTTCTAAAATGAGGATTAAAAAAATCTAGAGATCTGAAAGAATGTGAAGGGATTTAAATATTTAGAGGAAAAAAAGTTTAGAGGAGAATAATGAAGGAAATGTGGTTCCCACTCCTTCCTTTAGGTTATTGCCAGTATGTGGTTGTATATAATCCTTATTGTCTGATTATTTTCACCAAAATGAAATTTTGAATTATGAGTGACTAGGCCTGACCAATCTGAGGTAGAAAAACAGCTTTTTTCTTCTGTAGTTTACTCAAGATTCATAAATGATACAAGAAGAAGAGAACCTAAGTAGAAAATTCTATAGCAAGTTCTTAGTAAACAGTTTTTAGCCATTATTTAAAATTTAATATAACTAAGTTTATTGACCAGTTAAAATTTGTTTAAAAAAAAAAAAGATTATAAATGTTTCAGGTAATTCCATGGTTGTGACTGGTTTAAATTTCGTTATTTATGCATAAGTGGTAGCTCCTAAATAATTTCTTTAAGCATCTCCAAAATTATTACAAACGTTAGAGAATGTAAAGACAAAGTGTTAGAATTTCTGTGACCTGTGAGCCTTTATGGATGGAAAGACCGCTTTCTCCTCACTTAGAATGCAGCATACAAGTGGGGGTTTTTTTTTTTTAAGGAATTACTCTGATAGCAGTTATGGGTTAAGACAATGAAAGTATTTATTTTATAAGCTTAAGAGACTATCATACTCAAGAGGAAGGAGGCAGAACAGCTATTTATGTAGACTGAAATTAAAGAATTGGATAAACACAGGTTTCCAATAAATTTACCTAAATGCACTAGTGTATTTTTATGGACATAAATTTCCAATTACATAAAGTAGTGGGAAAATATTTTGAGAGACCTTGTTTTTAAAGTTTATACTGTTACATGAACTCAAATATGTATAAACTTGGCACTATTGGTATGGAATTTGTACTGCCATAATATTAGAATTGGTTGCAGCTTAGCATTTATATTGTGATGTGTTCATTTTAATGAACTTTCAAGTACTAAACATCTATGTTGTTGGAATTTTTTTCTTCCATCTATTATTTGATACTAGTATTAAAAGACTGCAATTATTGCTTAACTTAGGAATTGTTCACATTCTGCAACAATGTGTATATGTTTAATAACCTTTTTTCTTGATTAGAAGAATAGTACATGGTTGTTATAGTTATTTGCAGTGTGTAAATTGCAGCTTTTTTAACACAGATTGCTTGAATTGGATATATCATGGTACATTCCTGGTATTTGTGGTTAGCTCTCTGGTTTTTATTTTTGGCTATGTCCTTCAGCTGCCACCAGAGGTACCTTGATAATAAAGAATAGTTGAAAGAACAAACACCGTTTAAGCAGGTTGTACTATGAGAACTTTCTGCCTGGCTTCTGGTTTCTAGTAGGTAAGGTAGACTGGAAGCCTGTTTAAGATTGCTATTAAAAATTTGGATATAATTTGGTTGAGTCATTCTGTCCATTTTTTTTTTTAATTGGTTGTTGGATCACGATGCAGGTTACTGAGGAGTTTGCAGAATTTCTTGACTGGGCAGCTCTAAGAGTAGATTAAGTATAATCAAGTGAAACAGGACAGATAACAGCCCTTCTCAGTATTTTATTTTTCTGTTTGCAATTTCAATTCAGTTTCTAAATTCTGAAGTTTTATGTATTTCTCTGGGAAAAAAGTTAAAGTTATCATTTTGTAATAAAGATAAATCTCAAAGGTAGGAAAGTATAATCTAGCATTTGTCCACAAAGGTTGTAAGTTGGTTTCTATAGTGCATACTTTAGTGAAAATGGTACTTTGTACCAGCTTTTGAGAAATAAGTTACTTAAAAATGGTAGATATTAATTAATATGACTTTTTCTTTGTGAGGACTATTAACTATATTAGTTCTTAGAATGAGGGGCCTTTTTTTTTTTTTGGTATTACAGTAAAAATTCTGAAGAATTAGTAGTTTATTCTTCAGGTTAAGTTAACTGACAGTTACTGATTTACATTTTTAGATTGTATCTAAATTGTTTTCATAAGTTAAAATGATAGTGACAACTTTGTAACTAGGTGTGCAAGGGAGGTAAGAGGACTGTTTCTTAACCTTGAATGATTCCATGAAGAAATTTATGCAGATTTAAGTTTTCCTGGTACAAAAACAGAAGGATAGGCAACAAAAGACGTATTAGGTGGTTGTGAATCCAAAGATAATTAAAAAGTAAGACTTCTTTTATTTTTTTTTTTAATGTTTGTTTATTTTTGAAAGACAGATTGCAAGTAAGGGAGGGACAGATAGGGAGACACAGAATCTGAAGCAGGCTCCAGGCTCTGAGCTGTCAACACAGCTTGAACTCACTAGCTGTGAGATCATGACCTGAGCCGAAGTCAGACGCTTAACCAACTCAGCCACCCAAGCGCCCCAGCAGGACTTCTTTTAAAATATCCTAATGTCTTTTGAAAAAATACTGTGGTATCTTAATGTTATAACAAACCAAAAGGAAACTTTGTTTCTTCCACTGAGCTCTGTGCCAGAACTGAGATTGAAACTTTAAATTTTAAGATGTTACTAAGTTAGTTTACATTAATTTCTAAGAAATGTCGATTTTCAGCACTGTTGAATAATTTCAACTGTTATATTTATTTGTGAGAGAAGACTTGAAAATCAAACATACACATATTTGAACCATAATATTTTTACCATTTACTGGAAAGCTTCACATAAGCATTTAAGAATAAACTTAGGTTTTAATTTAAGACTGGTTTCTACAGATGTAAATTAAACATTTTACAGTGTTGGAGAGCATAGAGCATTCTGATGTGTATGTAAACATGAACTATGGTCATAATCATAGATACTATTCCATCTACTGCTGTTCAGCAGCATAAATGAATGTTACACCATAGGATCTGTGTTATAGAAGGGAAAGCCGAGAGAGAGGAGAGGATACTCTTTTTAGCTTAATGAACCAGCCTGTGAAATGGTTCAATTACAAGCAAATTACCCATTCCTTTTTTTTAAAGTACAGAATATGCTCCTTTTATAGTTTCAGTGAATGAAAAACTCTAAATTGCTATGCCTGCTCCAGGCATCTGTCCAGGAATTTGGAGAGTATAGACATGTGGTGAAAGATTTAGGTAGCTAAATGGGAAAGGTTGATATTGAAGAAGGTAGCTATATGTTTCAGTTTTGTTTGCATCTGAAAAAATAAATAGGCCTGAAAGCATTTGTACACTTCTTAATAAATAACTCTTTTGGCATTAAACTCAAAGGGAAAGTTTTAAGGAAGTTGCATGGTAGTCTCGTGGCATAAATGAAAATTGGTATGAAGT
This sequence comes from Crocuta crocuta, assembly GCF_008692635.1. Lineage (NCBI taxonomy): Eukaryota > Metazoa > Chordata > Mammalia > Carnivora > Hyaenidae > Crocuta > Crocuta crocuta. The sequence goes on from NW_027532002.1 coordinate 12,221,497, forward strand.
TGGGGTAATTATTTACACTGATAAGCAAGGATTAAATGGACAGAGAAACCAGACTGTCCATCCTACTATGGTCGTAAGTGCTCATATTTCTGTCAGATTAAGAAACAGTCTCTTAATCAGTTTTAAATCATTTGGTTTGGAAAGTTTTGATTTATATCCAACTTTTTCAGAAGTCAGTCAGTTTTCTGACACAAGATACAGTTACTGAAGGGAGTATATGTATGTGTAACTGCATAAAATGCAAAAAGGGAATGAAAAAATAAACACCATGATACTAATTTTATGACTTTTTGTACATTATGATACTTTGTGATAATACAGAATATTAAAATGGCACAGTTGCAAAATTATATCTATTAGTTATCTATAAGCCCAAGGGGACATTTTAAGAATTTCGTGTCCTCTTTTTCTCTTAAGTTTTCTTTATGCTTTATTTCAGAACATATGTTTCTGATTAAGTTGGAGTGTGCAAAGATAGTGGTCACGCATAATTGGGAAAAGATGTTAGTAATTTTGCTAATTTATTTTTTTTACTTTGAACATCAGCATGTGTTCTCTAATATGTGAGTTTAGGTAGGTGTGTGCAAATTTCAGCCCAGAATGCTTTGCTTTAACTGTATCTTGGTATCTTAGCATGGCTTAGTGAAAGCTTATTTTAAGATAACTAAGACTCCTCAAGTTATAAATTAATAAAAATTTAAGACACAGGTGGGGGGAATTACAGTTAATGTTAGATTTATGCTTGGATTACGTATTTATAATGAAGATTGTTCACATCTTAGGAACTAGGATGAAACATGAAAGGGGAGGAGGGTGAACAGTATGGTAAAAAACATTTAGAAAATACAGTAAATTTTCTTTAATTGTTAGAAACTAGACTTTTGAACAATTTTAAAGATTATAAAATTGTTTTTTAATAAACTAGTTATTTGCACTTTACCTGCTGGCTTTTCCATTTGGTAGATAACATTCTGAACTCCAGCAGAGTTTTATAATCCCCACGTGCTTAAATATACTAAATGTTCTTTTTCCATTAAGGTTAATGTTCGTGAAGAAATTGAAGAGTTTTTTCCAAGAATGTGGAAGATAAATCAAGATAAAAGAAGGCTAATGAAAAGTATTAAAGATCAGAAAATTAAAATTGAATGGGGGAAAAAATTGAACAGAAGATTGGTCAGATAGAAGCACTTGAATATTTTTTTAAGGCTATTTTGAATTGTTTGAATTGGGGAAGAATACACGAAGTATGAAAAATGAAAAACTCAATGAAGAATGAAGAGAAGTAGAAAGCAAGAGTGAAGTAGAATTAAAAGAATCTGGAAGAATGAATGGGTCCTAGGTTAAGTAAATGTATGGTTTATGTTCCAGTGTCTGTATGATCAAGTTGTAGATGAATTTGCATGATTACTTAGTTAATAGAGAATTGGTGATCTGGTTCAAGTAGGGAATTATTGAGGACAGTTAGCAGTATTAACAATGGGTTATTAATGAGCTGAAATTTTTTCTGGAGGGTGTTGCCTAACCATTTGTTTTTCAGGAGCAATCAATATAAATAATTACGGTACTTAAATGTTAGGTGTTAGGCATCTACGTGACCAGTGCCATTTGTAATACTGTCTTCTTTGTTAGGAGTCTCGCTCTCAGTCAAAATCTCCAACGGGAACTCCTGCTCGTGTAAAATCGGAGAGCAGGTCAGGATCTCGTAGTCCATCAAGGGTTTCCAAACACTCTGAATCCCATTCTCGATCAAGATCAAAATCCAGGTAAGTGTGCTTAAAATAGTACTTAAATTGCTTTCCTTGGATTTTCCAGAGTAAAGTGGTTTTCACCAAATCCTTTGTTTTTGCTGCATTTTGTATAGAAGTTAGACTGGGGCGCCTGGATGGCTCAGTCGGTTAAGCGTCCGACTTTGGCCCAGGTCATGATCTCGCCGTTCCCGAGTTTGAGCCCTGCGGCGGTTTCTGTTGCTGACAGCTCAGAGCCTGGAGCCTGTTTTGGATTCTCTGTCTCTCTGCCCCTCCTCTGATCACATTCTGTCTCTTTCTCATAAAGACTAAAACATTAAAAAAACAAAAATTAGAAATTAGACCAAAGAAATGTCGCCAAAAACATGAAGTAGTTTTTCCTCAAATTGTGGAGTTTAGAAAGGAATGTTCTAAGGGTGCCTGGGTGGTTAAGTTAAGTGTCACTCTTGGTCTTGCGTCAGTTCATGATCTCATGGTCATGGAATCTAGCTCCTGTTGGACTCTGCACTTAGTGAGGAGCCTGCTTGGGATTCTCTCTCCCTCCCTTCCCCACTCATGCATGTGCACTCTCCCAAAAATAAATAAATAAAACATTTTTAAAAAATGAGTGTTCTAGATAAAGATTTATATAAGGAGGAGTCATCTCTTGGCCCAACTAACTCATCAGATGCTGGCTGTTAATATAGATTAAATATTTGTTGATTTAAATGTATTTGGTATCTAAGAATTGGTTTTTTATTATATTTCAGTATTTGTACAGCCAGAAGGCAATTTTCTCCATTGGAGACTTGGCATGTAATTTAGAGCAGAGAAGGTTGATGTGCCTATGTTGTACTGGTTATCAGAATGTTTTGATAAGCTGTTCCAAGATTCATATTCTAGCTACATCCTTTACCTGAAGATTGTGACTCAGTAGGTTCAGGTTGGAACTCTGGTGAGATGTAATTGAGGCAAGGAGTGGGGGACTCTCTGGGTGATTCAGAACCCCTATCACCACTGTCTCCATTAATAAAAACTCCAGTGAACCATTGCAAAAGTTCACTGTATCAGATGTCCTAGGTGTATGGGGGTGGGTGAAAGAAAGTTTATAAACAACCAGGATGATTAATTCATTAAGCTATTATAATTTTTTTCTTTTTTTTTAGGTTTATTTAGTTAATAGAAATGGAGATAACGTGAGTGGGGGAATGGCAGAGAGAATCCCAAGGAGGCTCTACTCTGTCAGTGCAGAACCCTCGGCTGGGGGGGGGGGGNATGACCTGAGCCAAAACAGAGTCAGATGGTGATGCTTAACTGACTGAGCCACCCAGGCGCCCCTATAATTTCTTGATTAGAGGCATAATTACTTTCTTTTCTTTCCTTTTGTTTTTTTTCTTTTTTTAACCATTATTCTTTTTTGAGAGACAGAGACAACCTGAGCAGGGGAGGGTCCGAGAGAGGGGGAGACACAGAATCTGAAGCAGGCTCCAGGCTCTGAACTATCAGCACAGAGCCTGATGCAGGGCTGAACTCACGAACTGCAAGATCATGACCTGAGTGAAGTTGGACACCTAACCCGATTGAGCCACCCAGGCGCCCCAAAAAGCTGTACTTTCCTTGAGGCCACAGCTATGTCTTTTGTATCATATCCATGATCTAACTTGATTTACTAACCACTGTAATTAAATCATGTGCAGAATAGCATTGTGTAGAATTTGGGTGTGCAAACAGAAATGAGCATTTTTTTATAGACTTTTTTTTTTTTAGTTTTTATTTCTAGGAGAGAGAGAGAGAGAGAGAGAGACAGCGTGAGCNTCAGCACAGACCTGACGCGGGGCTCGAACCCACGAACCGCAAGATCATGACCTAAGTGAAAGTTGGACACTTAACCGACTAAGCCACCCAGGCGCCCCGAAATGAGCATATTTTTATCTTAGGACCTTCGCACTTGTTCTCGGCCTAGAATTCTTTTCCCTCAGATATTCAATCACTTAATTTATTCTCTGCCTGTGTGCTACCTGTGAATATTAAAGAGCATGCACACCTTATTGCATTGCTCTTAATTTTTTTTCGTAATACTTACCACTGTCTGATTTCAGAGAAAAGTTAGGCACTCCTGAAGGATTTTTAATTTATGTCTCATTTATCATTACTTTTTAAATACAACAGTTGAGGGGTGCCTGGGTGGTTCAGTTGATTAAGTGTCTGACTTAGGCTTAGGTCATATCTCAAGGTTAATTGGTTCTACCCCTATATCAGGCTCTCTGTTGTCAGCACAGAGCCCGCTTTGGATTCTCACTCTCTCTGCGTTNNNCTGAGCTGTCACCAGAGCCTATGCGGGGCTTGAACCCACAAACTGAGAGATCATAACCTGAGCCGAAGTCAGACACTTCTCTTTTAAATTGAGAGTATAAATTAGAGCTAAAAAAACTGGGAGATCTCATCTTAAATGTGCTAGGAACCACATCTCCAGGTCATGCCAAGGAACTTTTGCTCTTGCTATTCCTAGAACATTTTTCCTCTGTCTCCCTAGTAAAATTTATCTCCCAGCTTCACTATTAGCCTTCTTTGTTTTGAATAATCTTCCCTAGTTAATTTTATTCTCTTCACCCATGTGCTCTCTTTTTAGACTTTATAGCCCTTCGCATGTATAACATTTATTGAATGCCTTAAACAGGTTATTTTTTAAGACTGTGATCGCTCCTGGTCTGGGTGTTTATTAAAGATGGGTCATATGAATAGTAAATAAGAAATTGTTAACGTTGAGAGGCAAGGAAAGAATCAGAGTGACTGGAAATAGAGGCAGGAGATGAATTAGGGAATCAGCAGAGGGGAAAGATGAATGCGATGCTGTAGAAAGCTTGAAGAAATGAAGACTTATGTGGGCGTTTAGGTTGTTGAATTAATTTAGGAGATACTGGATTGCAGTATGCTAAAGAAAGATTGGAAAGGAAGTGACGTAACAACGAAGGGAATGTAGAACTATATTGAGAAGATGGTAACAAAGGATTTTACTGTGGTGGTAATGGCAGTTGGTGATTTGTCTTTGTTATGGTAAGATACACATAACAAAATTTACAGGCTTGGGCACCTAGATGGTTCATTCAGTTGAGTGTCTGACTTTGGCTCAGGTCATGATCTTGCAGTTCATGGTTTTAAGCCCTGCCTTGGGCTCTGTGCTGACAGCTCAGAGCCTTTAGCTTGCTTCCGATTCTCTGTCTCCCTCTCTATGTCCTTTGCTTGCTCACACTCACTTGCTCTCTCTTTCTCTTTCTCTCTCAAAAACAAATATTAAAAACAATTTTTTAAAATTTATAGTCTTAACCATGTTTAAGTATGCTGTTGAGTGATATTAAATACGTTACCATTGTGCAACCATCACTACCATCTGTCCCAGAACTCTTCATCTTATAAAACTAAAAAAACACTCTATACCCGGTAAGCAGTGGCCTCTTGTTTTCCCCTCCTCCCATCATTTTACTTTCTGGCTGTATGGTTTTGACTTCTCTAAGAACCTTGTGTGAGTGGAATCACAGTATTTGTCTTTTGTGGCTGGCTTGTTTGACTTAGCATAATGTCCTCAGGGGTCATTCATGTGTCAGAATATTGCAGGATTTCCTTATTGCTTGTTTTGTGTTTTTTTAAAGAGGGTAGAGCTGTAACATGCTTGTGAGGTAGAGTGAAAAGAGTGAGCGTAGAAGGGATAGACTGAACAAGATGATTGTATGATTAAGAGAACAAGAAGAATATACTTGCCTCAGAAAGGAAAAAGGAGCTGGGGTAGAAGTATAAATCCTTGGCATTACCCATCTTGCTTCAGTATTTTCACTTAAATGTATTTCTCTCAAAGGTCGAGGTCACGGAGGCATTCTCATAGACGTTACACTCGATCAAGATCCCATTCTCACTCTCATAGGAGACGATCTCGAAGTAGGTCATATACACCTGAATACCGGCGTCGAAGAAGCCGAAGTCACTCTCCAATGTCTAACCGGAGAAGACATACAGGCAGCAGGGTATGTAGTTTTTAAAAATTAATGAAAACTTACTTTGTCTTAGGTGATTAGTTATAGCATAATAGTTTGCTTTCATGAGACTAGACCATTATTTAAAAGTGGTACTCCAGGGGCACCTGGTTGATTCAGTCAATGGAACATGCAACTCTTGATCTTAGGGTTATGAGTTCCAGCCCCTCATTGTGTGTAGAGATTACTTAAGGAAATAAAAAGTAAAGTGATACTCCAGAAACCTCCTTAAGCTTATGAATATTATCTGTGTTCATTTAAGTATATTTTCTTGGTACCTGGGTGGCTCAGTTGGTTAAATGTCCAACTCCTGTTTTCAGCTCAGACCGTGATCTTATGGTTCATGGGTTCGAGCTCCAAGTCGGGCTCTGTGCTGACATCACGGGGCCTGCTTAGGAATCTGTCTCTCAAAATAAACATTTAACAGCAATTTTTTTATTACTTTTCTTTTTTTGACTTTTGAGTGAGAAGTTGAAATTTGGGAAGAAAATACATGTTCTAAGAATTAAAATGAAAACCATAAAATGAGAATATTGAGATAAAAAAGTTTTGATGGGGGGCTGAGGGAAGCTGTCAGGGAATACATGTAGTAGTAATAATATAACATTTACATATTGAGCACTCTGCAGACGTTTTCAATACATGTAATAGATAAGCAAGTTGAGTCTTGGATATGTGACATTGATGTTTGGATTTTGGCTAACTGGCAGAGCCCAGGTATCAACTAGGCTACTTGCCTCTCAAACTTTCTGTGCTTTGGTGCTGCATTTTTCCCCTATGTGATACTGAATAATTAAAGTGTTATGGAGTCTGCTCTTATTTAATAATAACGCTTTGAAATCTGTACATATATTTTTCAAATCTGGACTGTGGGGAAAATTGAAAGAATATCCTTATTAATAAGAATGAAAATGGAAGAAAGTCTAATTAGCACTTAAAGAGGAAATACTAAGTACAAATCTGTAAGATATAAAACATTTGAATAAACCACAAATAAGACTTTATTTAAACTAGGGTGGATTCTTTGGTTACATTCTGAAAATTGTGGGGCTAGAAAGTAGGGATGTTTTTATTCAGAATACAACTGGATATATACTCCAAAAAAGGCCTGAGTGTACTGTAAACGGTAAAATATGATTTGTCTGGGAAATCCTTCTTTCCAAGTAACTTGAAATAGTATAATCTTTGTGTATTAGATGAGGTGTTCTAGGCAAAGCGTTTCTGTGTTTTAATTTTTACTTCAATTTGGAGCTTGAAATTAAATCACATCTTAAATATTCAACAGGCAAATCCAGATCCGAACACTTGCCTTGGAGTGTTTGGCCTCAGTTTGTACACAACAGAGAGAGATCTTCGTGAAGTATTTTCTCGATATGGACCATTGAGTGGTGTCAATGTGGTTTATGATCAGCGAACTGGACGATCACGAGGATTTGCTTTTGTTTATTTTGAAAGAATAGATGACTCAAAAGAGGTAATTTTATAATTATTTGTCAATTTGAAGTTTTTCTGAGGTACATAATTATAATGTCAAGTTATTGTTAAAAGTGACTGATAGTCTCCCAGTTCCATCACATGTTCTCTTTCATTCCTTGCTCAGTGTTACAATTTGGAAATTACCATCTTCACTTTCCAGCGACTATTTTCTGAGATACGCATATCCTGATTGAAAACTGGCCTTGGAAAGTGAGATGTATGTGTTTGAGTTGATGGGAAAAGTAGAACATATAAATGTTCTTCTTTGGGGCGCCTGGGTGGCTCAGTCGGTTAAGCGTCCGACTTCGGCTCAGGTCATGATCTCACAGTTCGTGGGTTCGAGCCCCGCGTCCGGCTCTGTGCTAACAAGCTAGCTCAGAGCCTGGAGCCTGTCTTCAGATTCCGTGTCTCCCTCTGTCTCTGACCCTCCCCTGCTCATGCTGTCTCTATTTCTCTCTAAAAAATTAAAAAAAGAAAACATTAAAAAATTAAAAAAAAAAAAAAATGTTCTTCTTTGACTAAGTCTTATACTCCCAAGAAGATGATTGAACTGACATTCTAGAAATTATATTTGGGGGTGCCTGGTAAGCTTGGTTGGTGGAGAGTGCAACTCTTGATCTTGCGGTTGTGAATTCAGGCCCACTCTGGGTGTAGAGGTTACTTAAAATCTTTTCTAAAAAGTTAAAAAGAAAGTATATAATATTTAGGTTTAATCTATTTATTTGTTTATTTTTATTTTGCAAGAAGACACAGCGAAAGTGGGGGACAGGCAGAGGGGGAGAGAGAGAATCCCAAGCAGGCTTTGTGCTGCCAGCACAGAGCCTTATGTTGGGCTTGAATTCACAAAATCACAAGATCATGACCTGAGCTGAAACCAAGAGTGATATGCTTAACCAACTGAGCCACCTAGGTACTCCTGAAATTGTACTATTCTAATGTATTTGATAGTGTAATATAAAAGGAGCAGTAGGCTTGCTTTCTCTATACTAGAGTTCATAGTGATTGGATTAGAAAATTCCACTTTAGGGGCGCCTGGGTGGCTTAGTCGGTTAAGCGTCCGACTTTCGCTTAGGTCATGATCTCACGGTTCGTGGGTTCGAGCCCCGCGTCAGGCTCTGTGCTGACTGCCAGCTCAGAGCCTGGAGCCTGTTTCAGTCTGTGACTCCCTCTCTCTCTGACCCTCCCCTGCTCACGCTCTCTCTCTCTCTCTCTGTCTCTCCTAGAAATAAATAAAACATTAAAAAGTTTAAAAAAAAAAAAATTCCACTTTAAGGAATTTGAAGCCCATTATTGAGTTTTTATCAAACCTTTTTTTGTTTTTTTTGTTACTATCAAACCTTCATAAAATGTCAGGTACCTGGCTGTTCACTTGGTAGAGCATGTGACTCTTGATCTCAAGGTTGTGAGGTTTGAGCCCCACATTGGTACTATTCTACCAATAGTAGTTATCCAGTTACTATTTTACATGTGATAGTTGAATGTGGGTCATTGCTCTATGTATCAACGATGTTTGATTGTGACATAAACAGTCAAAAGTTAGCATATCATGGGGCACCTGGGTGGCTCAGTCGGTTAAGTGTCTGACTTCGGCTTAGGTTATGATCTCGCGGTTCGTGGGTTCGAGCCTCATGTCAGGCTCTGTGCTGGCGGCTAGCTTAGAGCCTGGAGCCTACTTCGGATTCTGTGTCTCCCACTCTCTCTCTGACCTTCCCCTGCTCACGCTGTCTCTCTCTCTCAGAAATAAATAAAAAACATTAAAAAAAAAAAGTTAGCATATCTTTCAAAAATAATAGATGCTAGTGGCATCTAGTAGATAGAGGCCAAGAATACTAACATCTTACAATGCACAGGATAGCCACTCACAACATAGAATTAGCAGTCCCAAAATGTCAATAGTGCAAGGGTTGAAAAACCTCAGATAATTCTAGCATAACAATATAATGCTCCATGTTGTAAGTCAGACATTGTAATTAGCATTCCCTAATGTTTTGATCTGTCAAATATTACTTTTTTGGTCACATATTTGTGATTTATTTCTGATATCAATTAAGGGATAAAGGTATAAACTTAAAAAAATAGTAGGAGGGAGTTCCTGGGTGGCTCACTCGGTTAAGCAGCCGACTCTGATATCTGCTGCTCAGGTCGTGATCTCCTGGTTCATCCCAGCCTCAGGCTCTGCACTGAGTGTGGAGCTTGCTTGGGATTCTCTCACTCCTCTCTGCGTCTTGCGCACGCTGTTTCTCTCAAAAAAAAAAAAAACAATTAGAAAACTTTTTAAGTAAAAATACTAAGATACCTGACTTGAAGTGAAGGTTGTGAAGTGTAAAACAATACCATAATTAAGGTTTTTTTTTTTTAATATGAAACGTATTTGTCCTAGCTCTTGATTCCTCCCACAACTGCCCCGCCAGGTTTGTTTCCTTTATAAAATAAAATGAAATTGGCAACTTTACTGTCAGTTCCAAAGAACTTGCAAATGTGTAAGGTGCTTGGATTATTGCCACATTCATTGGTATTCATGCCAAATGGCAGAGTTAACACTGGTAATGTGACTGCAGGTATATAGACAGGAGCATTTGTTGACCGTTTAAAAGTTCTTTTATATTTGGAGTTCACTAGGTGGCGGTGTGTTACCTAAGGAATAGTTTTTGGTCTGCTGAATGGCAATTTCTGAGTTGCCTACACTGATTCTAGTAACTGCAGCCTCAGAGTTATGCAGGCTTCCCAAGTTGTGTGGTTCCTTCTCCATCGCTGCTCCCAGTCTTTCATCAGAGGCAGGTTTAAGTGTCTCTGTGTGCATTAGAAAACTCAATACTGTTGACATGCATAGAGCAAGGATTAATAATGTAAAATCTTTTGGCCCCTGTGTAGGAAAAAAGTGTTTAGAGAATTTTAATTTAATTTCAAATGGAAAATGTGCCAAATTTGTTGCAGTTTCAGTAGTTTCTTCTTAGTGAATTATGCATGACTTTGTATGCCTATTCTCTGTTAAAGGCAATGGAAAGGGCAAATGGGATGGAGCTGGATGGTCGAAGAATTCGTGTGGATTATTCTATTACCAAGAGAGCACACACCCCTACACCTGGCATCTACATGGGCCGACCAACTCAGTAAGATTTCGAGTTTTCTTTTTTTTTTTTTTTTAGATTTCAAGGTTTCTAAGCTAAGCTGTAAGAGCTAGAAATTTACCAGAAATGCATGCAAATTTTTTATTAATCAGAATATAATACTTTTTTCTATAATTAGAATAGAAAGTTCAATTTGTATATATTCTAATATCTATTTGAGGAGGAGGACAAATTAAAGCCGTCAAGAGTTGTTCCTGGCTCTTTGCTTGGTGCGATACAAATAGAAAAATTATTAAAGATGAGAAAAATAGTGTATGCTTTTAAGTATTTATTCTCTTTCTATTATGTGACTTTGGAAGCCTTGTGAATAGGGAAGGGTTTTATTGGTAGTGATACATATTTTTTTAGGCTTGTTTTCACATTGTGCAGAAAATAAGCAGGATTTTATTTTATTTTATTTTATTTTTTTTAGTATAATATAGCCAAAGATGGTATTTCTTAAGAATGAAAGAAGGAATTACTTTCAGTTATTTTGAAATCTTACTTAGGAACATGTAGGGTTTGGCAGGGCGAGCCTACAGAAAACTAAACTGAAAATAATGTTCCTGTGATTAGGAGTTGAGAAAACAACAGGAGATAGTGCTTAGAGTTTAAATTCACTGCCAAAGACTTATAAACAAGACCTCAAAATTGTTGTAGTGATGCCCCTTAGTGTAAAGTAGTTAAGTGTGTTTGCTATTCAGGGTTGGTTTTGAATTCGTGATGTTTATTAATTGCATTTGAGTTAGTCTTAAGGACTCACATCTTAGGCATTTTGGTGCTGTTTCCTAGCACAGTGCTTCATTTCGCCTTGTCAAAAAGACAAGGTCCTGCTGGTTTAGGTAGTATAAAAGAGCAGTTTATAATTTGGAGAGTTCTGGGAAATCATTCCTGGTTATTTGTGTAATGAATAGGAAGCCAAAACCGAATAATACCATGGGAGTCAGCAAAGTGAGGTGTGGAGTTAATGGACACGAAAAGGGTTATCTTTTTTCCTACCTTCTTTTCCCTCCTTCCTCCATTTTATTTAAGCACCAGTTGTTATTAAATGATACTGGAAAATCACACTGATGTAAAATTTTTACATTTTTCTGTAGTAGTGGCGGTGGCGGTGGCGGAGGTGGTGGTGGAGGTGGAGGAGGTGGCAGGCGTCGAGATTCATACTATGATAGAGGATATGATCGTGGGTATGACAGATATGAAGACTATGATTACCGGTACAGGTAATGTTTTAATTTGTAATTTCTGTTCTAAATTAGATGATAGTAGTAGTATTTGGCACTTTTATGTTTCATATGTATTAATAAAATATTTAAAATAGATTTTATAGGGCATGCCTGGGTGGCTCAGTTGGTTAAGCATCTGACTTTGGCTCAGGTCATGATCTCACAGTTTGTGAGTTCAAGCCCTGCCATCTAACAATGCAGAGCCTGCTTGGGATTCTCTCCCCCTCTGTCTGTCTGTCCCTCCCCCACTTGTGCTTTAAATAAGTTTAAAAAAATGAAATGGATTTTATATGATGGCGTCTTGAGAAAGGGGGAAATAATTTTCTCAAGATTGAGAACAGAGGTCAGTAATCTGTATTTGTCAATATTTTGTTGTGTCATATGCTTGCTGTTCTTGTATTAATTGGCACACGAAATGTAATGGTTATCATCTCGGATCCATTATTTGAATGATAGGTAATTTTTATTTTCAGCTGCCTCCGTGATTATGTGGTATGCTAAATAATCTTTTATTTCTTACAGAAGAAGATCACCTTCTCCTTACTATAGTCGATACAGATCACGATCAAGATCTCGTTCCTACAGTCCAAGTATGTACACCTTTACTTTTGTGGCACTAAGAACCACTAGTAATTAATGGTTTATTTTAGAAAATCTGGGTATATGGAGACTATTCATAGTTGGATGCCTACTAGGCAAGTCAAACTATAATTGTCATTTTGACTTTTATTTTTTGCTCTCTTTCAGGACGCTATTGATAAACAGAGTGGTTCCAGATGAGGACGTCTTTCTCTCTCTCTCTCTCTCTTTTTTTTGTTTCACTTTTTGTTTTTGTTTTTTTCGTTTTTGGGGTTTTTTTGTTTGTTTGGTTTGGTTTTGGTTTGGTTTGTTTCATTCTGGATTTCCCCAAGCTTCTAATCTTTCTTACTCCTTTAAAAAGAACCTTTAAAAAAAAATCTTTGATTTATTTACCATCTACACTTTGTCAATTGTATTGCTGTTTTCCACCCCTTTTAGTATATTCTTAAAGATGTAATTATTGTCGGTTTGAGTAGTTAAACATCTTAAGTAAAAAAGGAACCCCCAGTGTTATATGCTTTGTAAATGATTTTTTCCCCTTTGCTTTGCTTTTACAGAAAATTAACTCCTGACTAATCAAATGAGGAAAGAAATGATCTTTTAAAAGCTTCCTTTGTGTTAGATATTGTATTAGACATTGTACTAGAGACCTGCATTTACACTGAACTCCTTTTTTAACTTTCTTTTGGGGAAGGCAGTAACACACAAAGTAGTTCAGTCATGTCAAGTTTGTCTGGGGTGGCATGGAGCAGTCAAATAGTTAAGTGTAGAAAGTTTGAAGCTATAGAAGAAAACACTTTGTCATTTCTTTTGAAGAACGAAATTTATGAACCCTAAAAATTACGTTGTTTTTTTAGAGATGAAAAGCTTGTGGACTCCTACAAAACATGTTGTATTTAAAATACATCTGTTAAAACTTAAAAGTGTGATTTTTGTGTTGAATTTATTGAAGTTTTAAGTATTCCCTTAATCAGTGAAGGACAACTCTTATTTATTACTTAGAGCAATTATATACTTTGCTGTTAGAAATTTTGGTATTCGAACAATGGTTAAGCGGGCTATTATTGTATAGTATGAATCCTTAGAAGATATGTGTGAGGAAAAGTAGTCTCCTTTCAAATAAAACTTAATTTCTTTGAAAATGAGACTGTCTATTTTATTGTGGTAGGATGAGAAACTATTAACTGGATTGATTTGGGAACCAGTCCCTTTCCTAACATACTTGCTTATACCTGATTGTATAATTCTGTTCCTTCCTCAGTCTTAAAATTTTTTTAATGTTTATTTTTTGAGAGAGAGAGAGTACAAGCTGGGGTGGGGCAGAGAGAGAGGGAGACATAGAATCTGAAGCAGGCTCGAGGCCCTGAACTGTCAGCACAGAGCCCTACAGGGGGCTCAAACTTGTGAACCATGAGATCATGAGCTGAGCTGAAGATGGACACTTAATCAACTGAGCCACCCAGGCACCTCTTCCTCAGTCTTTAAAAATCCTTTTCTTCCCTCCCCTTTTCTGTCATCCAAGTTGTTGGTATTGAGAATATTCCATACCAAGCACTGTGGTGAAGGAAAGTTAAAATGGTTTATGTCTTCAAGGAGCCCGCATTCTAATAGGACACATACTCAACTGTTATGTAATGTAAGGTGAAGATGCTCCAGCAAAGAGGTGGATTATGTTTCAGGCAACTTTTATTTAAAAAAAGGTATAGGAACGTGAGCTCCTTTGTTTTCTTCTTCAAACAGTGGGGATAAAATTAGATAATTTTAGGGGCCCGTGGGTGGCTCAGTCGGTTGAGTGTCCAACTCGGGTCATCATCTTAACAATTCGTGGGTTCCAGCACCACGTCAGGCTCTGTGCTGACAAGTCACAGCCTGGCGCCTGCTTCGAATTCTGTGTCTCCCTCTCTGCCCTTCCTCCCTCTCTCCTTCTCCCTCTCTCTCTCAAAATAAATAAACATGAAAATAGATTATTTTAATCTATGTAATAGACTGATGGAATCTATGGGATTGAAGTAGCTTCAGGTATCTTTATTTTTTAAGGATTTTGTTTTTAAACAATCACTGTACCCACCATTGGGGCTCAGACACACAACCCCAAGATCAAGAGTCACACACTCCACCAACTGAGCCAGCCAGGTGCCCCTATTAAAAAGCTTTTTTGGGGGCTTCTGGGTGGCTCAGTTAAGCGTCCAACTTCGGCTCAGGTCATGATCCAGCGGTTCGTGGGTTCAAGCCCCATGTCAGGCTCTGTACTCACAGCTCAGAGCCTGGAGCCTGTTTTGGCTTCTGTCTGTCTCTCTCTCTCTCTCTCTCTCTCTCTCTCTCTCTCTGTCCCCCCACCCCATCTCTCAAAAATATTGTAAAAATTAAAAAAAAAACCTTTTCAAAATGTCATTTTAACAGTTTTTGCCAATAAAGAATAGCCGGAGATCGAAGCAATATCTTGCCGGTTCCTAGAGAAATTTAGTTCTCGTGTGCACAGAGCCTGATGCGGGGCTCAAACTCATGAACCTGAGATCATGGCCTTAACCAAGACCGAGTTTAACCAATTGACCCACCCAGGTGCCCTTAAGCACGGTTATTAGAAGACTTGGAATTGCCCTAAAGAGAACATTAATCTGTTGACTGTAAAAGTACTTTAAAGATTCAAGCAGCGTATCCCCAACAAAAATGAAAACATTAGCCACAGTCTGTTAGAGAATAACCGTGTGAAGAGACAGTAAATATCAGAAACAAAACATGTAGATGTTATATACATGCTAATGGGAAGGAGAATATGGGAGTTTAAGCAGGCTTTCTGAGGTGAAATTTTAAGTAGAATCTAAGGGTGATGAGGGAGACTTGTGGGTACCTGAAGGAAGAACATATTAGGTACAGGGAATAGCAAATGTAATGGCCCTGAGCCAGTAGCCAACCAAAATGTTGGAGAAGGAAGTCAGAGAGGACAAAGATGATGACCAAGGCCTGGGTGCTGCTGGCGAGACGGAGAGGTTGGGAGGTGTGGTTTCAACAGTCAAGAGGCAAATTCCTTTAAAGAAAGGGGAACTTCTTTCAGAAGTCGTGCTTGGATGTAATGTTATGTATTAAATACTAGGCCTGGAGCCTGCTTCGGATTCTGTATCTCCTTCTCTCTCTGACCCTCCCCTGCTCACACTCTCTCTTTCAGAAATAAACATTAAAAATTAAAGAAAAAAAAAAAAGGTTTAGGAGGACCTGGCTGGCTCCGTCAATAGAGCATGAGACTCAATCTCTGGGTTGTGAGTTCAAGCCCCACGTTGGGTGTAAAGATTACTTAAAAATATTTTTTTTTAATTTTTTATTTCTGAGATAGTATGAACAGGGGAGGGTCAGAGAGAGAGGGAGACACAGAATCTGAAGCAGGCTCCAGGCTCTGAGCTGGCAGCACAGAGCCTGACGTGGGGCTTGAACCCAGAAACTGTGAGATCGTGACCTGAGCCGAAGTTGGATGCTTAACAGACTGAGCCACCCAGGCGGCCCTTAAGAATTTTGTCTTGGGGGCGCCTGAGTGGCTCAGTTGGTTAAGCGTCCAACTTCGGCTTAGGTCATGATCTCACGGTTCGTGGGTTTGAGCCCTGCGTCAGCTCTGTGCTGACAGCTAGCTCAGCCTGGAGCCTGCTTCAGATTCTGTGTCTCCCTCTGTCTCTGACCTTCCGCTGTTCATGCTGTCTCTCTCTCAGAAATAAAACATAAAAAAAGGGCCGCCTGGGTGGCTTGGTTAAGTATCCACTCTTAATTCAGCTCAGGTCATGATCTCACAGTGGGATTGAGCCCTACATCGGGCTCTGTGCTGGCACCTGGGTGGCTCAGTTGGTTAAAAGTGTCTGATGACTTCGGCTTGGATCATGATCTCCTAGTTGGGGAGTTTGAGCCCTGCATCAGGTGCCACACTGATGGTGTAGAACTTGCTTGGGATTCTCTCTCCCTCTCTCTGCCCCTTCTGTGTACTCTGTCACTCAGAAATAAACTTAAAAAAAAAAAAACTTAACCCCAATGTCAAACTTCATGCTTTGGGTATATGAATTTTCTTTCTTCCCATCCAAGTAATTAAAATTAAATACATTGAATGATGATCAAAATCTGCATTTTTGTGCTATGAGTATACATTGGAAGGTAAGATGAGGGTACCTGGGTAGCTTACTGCATTGAGTATCTGACTTTTGATCTCAGCTTAGTTCATGATCTGCTTTTGTGGGATCTAGCCCCACATCACGCTCTGCACTGACAGCGTGGAGTCTGCTTTGGATTCTCTCTCTTCCTCTCTGCTCCTCCCCAGCTTAGGCTAGGAAGCCCTGACTTCCTCTCTTTCTTCCCCCCGCCCCCCATATACCATCAATGGGAGTCATGAATATAGACAGCAAGAAAACTAACTTCCAAGAAAGCAAACAGGCATAAGAATAACAAGCTTTGCCAATTTAACCTCCCACCAACAATATAGGAGAGAGAGGTCTTGAAACAATGTGTTGAGATTTTACTAAAGAAAAATAAGTATACTCTGAATTATTTGCACTACAAAATTATTTCAAAATGAAATGACCACGTTACAAAAACCAGCAATGTGGCCAGAAGAACTAATGGAGGAACTCCTCTGGCTCATTAAAGCATGTGACTAGATCTCAGGGTTGTGCATTCAACCCCCACACTGGACATAGAGTTTACCTAAGAGAAAGAGCTAATGAAAACAAAACCACTGGAACTAGGGAGAAAGTAAGACTCAATGATGTTAGGACAAAAATGGATACTATGGAATCCTGTATACTTGAAATGATTCTTCACTAATTCTGTGTACTTGGTAATTGATTCCCAAAAGCCTATCCACTTGAGAAACCCACACGTGGTGTTCATAAAATTTGAAAGAAAGCTGTTGCTTAACACAATCCAGTCATGAGTCTCAATGGTATGCTGTCCTGTGCAGTTTACATATGTCTCTAATGCTAATTTAATCCAGGGATAAACTTTTATGGCATAATTTTCAGGCTTATACAAATACTGCTTCTTTGTGTTTCAATCTGAGAGGATACTCTCGATGCAGAAATGTAACTGTCAAGATACATGGAACAGTGAATTGAGGATAAAATTGACAAACTTGGAAAAATTGAGACTATCAAAAAGAGGGCTTAGGAGCATCTGGCTGCCTCATGAGGTTGGTTGACCCCGTGGCTCTTGATGTCAGGGTTGTGGGTTCAAGCCCCATGTTAGGCATGGAGCTTACTTTAAAAATGTTTAAAAAGGGGGCCTAAGTAGGCTATCCACCCCCCTCAGAGGGGAGCGTTAACACATGGGTACAGGTGCTACAGTTTCGTAACAGTGGGACTCTGATCACTTTGAGAAAATTTAAAGTATGTATAGAGGGAACACTGGAGTGTCAGTGTTCAATTTGTATAGTTTTGGTTGGATAAGATGAAAAGGCTGGAGACGGATAGTAGTGAAGTTTGCACAGTGTGAATGTACTTAATGCCATAGATCTGCACACTGTTAACAAATGGTAAACACCTAGGGAGTGCCTGGGGTGGCTCAGTTAAGTGGTCAACTTCGGCTCAGATCATGATCTCACAGCTCGTGAGTTCGAGCCCCACATCGGGCTCTGCACTGGCAGTGCAGAACCTGCTTGGGATTCTCTCTCTGCCCTTCCCCTACTTGTGCAGTCTCTCTCGAAATAAACTTCAAAAAAAATGGTAAAAGTGTGTAGCTTGCCACGCACACATAGTAAAAAACTGAAACTCCCGAAGATAAAGATCCACACATCTCTATTATTTCTCTCTGATGTATCCTGCCATTTGATAGTTGGAAAATGATTAGGTAGCCAATGAGGCATGAAGTTTGCACATGCTTGGTGCCTAGAATGGTGACTGGTATGGAGTAAGTGCCCAATAAATGTTTTTATGAATTGATGAGAATAGTAACATGGGGAAAAGATTGGTAGGGTCCATAAGCTGAATTCCCAATCAGAAGGTTCCATCAAGTTAGGGGCACCTGGGTGTTTCAGTTGGTTCAATGTCCAACTTCAGCTCAGGTCATGATCTCACAGTTCATGAGTTCCAGCCCTGCATCAGGCTGTGTGCTGACAGTTCAGAGTCTGGAGCCTGCTTTGGATTCTGTGTCTCCTTCTCTGCCCCTCCCCTGCTCACACACTGTCTGTCTCAAAAATAAACATTAAAAAATTTTTTTCAGGGGCACCTAGGTGGCTCAGTCAGCTGAGTGCCCAATTTTCACTCAGGTCATGATCTCTCAGGCCATGAGTTCAAGCCCCACATCGGGGCTACAGCCTGGAGCCTGCTTCAAATTCTGTGTCTCCTCTCTCTACCCCTCCCCCGCTTGCACTGTTTCTTTCTCAAAAATTAACATTAAGAAAAAAATTTTTTAATTAAAGTGGGTGCCTGGGTGGCTCAGTCGGTTAAACGTCAGACTTCGGCTCAGGTCATGATCTCACAGTTTATGGGTTCAAGCCCTGCGTTGGGCTCTGTGCTGACAGCTAGCTCAGAGCCTGAAGCCTGTTTGAGATTCTGTGTCTCCCTCTCTCTCTGACCCTCCCCAACTCATGCTGTCTCTCTCATAAATAAATAAAAAACATTAAAAAATTAATAAAAAAAGTTTCATCAATTGAGTTAAAGAGCTAAAGCATAGAAGGAATATACAGAAGAGGTCTAGGCTGAAAGTATATTCAATCATTATGACCCCAAAGAAAGAATCGATTTTATTATAAACCTGTCTAATACAGGAAGAGAAATGACAATTTAACAATTATATAAAGGATTGAGTGTTTAAGTCACCTTGAAAGTTCATTTGTATGGAACACTGAGATCCCTGATGTCAGATAAGTAAAGCATTCTGGTATTTACAAAATCAAATGCAGAGAAGTCAGTGGAAATTTTTTTTTTTTTTTAATTTTTTTAGGGGCGCCTGAGTGGCTCAATCGGTTAAGCATCCGACTTCGGCTCAGGTCATGATCTCACGGTTCGTGGGTTCAAGCCCTGCATTGGGCTCTGTGCTGACAGCTAGCTCAGAGCCTGGAGTCTGCTTCAGATTCTGTGTCTCTCTCTCTCTCTGATCCTCCCCTGTTGTCTCTCTGTCAGAAATAAATAAAAACATTTAAAAAATTTTTTAATAAAAAATATTTTTTTAATGTTTATTTTTGAGAGAGCGCAAGCAAGTAGGGGAGGGGCATAGAGAGAGGGAGACCCAAAACCCAACGTGGGCTCCAGGCTCCAAGCTGTCAGCACAGAGCCCGAAGCAGGACTCGAAGTCACAGTCCGTAAGATCATGACCTGAGCTGAAGTCAGACATTTAACCAACTGAGAGCCAAGGCACCCCTTTGAAAATTTTTTTTAATGTTTATTTTTGAGAGAGGGACAGAGAGCACAAGCAGGAAAGAGGCAAAAAGAGAGGGCTCTGGGCTGACAGCCTGATGAGCTCTGAACTCTGAACCAAGAGGTTCAGACCTGAACTGAAATCCAACACTCAACTGACTGAGCTACCCAGGCACCCCCAAAATGTTCTTTTTTGAAACAAAGACACGAATTTTGGTTTCCAAGTACTGTATATTAACAATTTTTTAAAATTTTTTTAATGTTTTTTATTTATTTCTGAGAGAGAGAGAGAGAGAGACAATGTGAACAGGGGAGGGTCAGAGAGAGAGGGAGACACAGAATCTGAACCAGGCTCCAGGCTCTGAGCTGTCAGCACAGAGGCCGACGCGGGGCTCAAACCCACAAACCATGAGATCATGACCTGAGCCCAAGTTGGACGCTCAACTGACTGAGCCATCTAGGCGCCCCATATTAAGGATTATTTTCAAGGGGGCACCTGGCTGGCTCAGTTGGTAGCATATGTGACTCTTGATCTCAAGGTTGTGAGTTTGAGCCCCACATTGGGAGTAAAAATTACTTAAATCTTTCAAAAAATAATTATTTTCAGGGCACCTGGGTGGTTCAGCCAGTTGAACATCTGACTTTTGGTTTCGGCTCACGTGATTTCACAGGTTGTGCCCTGCATGGGACTCCATGCTGGTGGGGAAGAGCCTGCTTGTGATTCTCTCCCTCTCTGCTCTCACTCTCAAAATGAATAAACTTTAAAAACATTATTTTCGGGGTGTCTGGCTGGTTCAGTTGGTAGAGCATAAGATTCTTGATCATGGGGTTTGTAAGGTCAAGCCCCACATTGAGTGTAGCGATTGCTTTAAAAAAATAAAAATATTTTTAAAAAGTTATTTTNATAAAAAATAAAAAGTTATTTTCACTAACTTCTTTGCAAAGGCATACATGTACTTGTAACTAAACGTTTAATACAGGATAAAAACATATCGTTTATATGCTCTGGTTCCTTGGGATTTAGTGTTTTCCCTTTTTTAAAAAATACTTTTTTAAATGTTTATTTACTTCTGAGAGAAAGAACACAAGAGCGTTAAGGCAGAGAGAGAGGGGGGGACAGAGGATGTGAAGCAGGCTCTGAGCGAGCACAATGTAGACCTTGAATCCACGAACCGCAACATCATGACCTGAGCCTAAGTCGGACATTCAACTGACAGCCACCCAGGCACCCCTACCTTTTTTTTTTTTTTTAAAGTATTTATTTTGAGGCTGGGAGGGGCAGAGAGAGAGGGAGAGTCTCAGGCTCCACACGTCAGCACAGAGCTTAATGGGAGCTCAAACCCACATACCATGAGATTATGACCAGAGCAGAAATCAAGAGTTGGACGCTTAACTGACTGAGCCACCCAGACACCCCTAGGGTTTACACTTTTTTAAATACCATAAAATTTTTTTAACTTTATTTATTTTTAAGTCCTCTCTATACCCAACATGGGGCCCAAACTCACGACTCTGAGATTGAGTTGAACACCAACTGAACCAGCCAGCTGCTCCATTAATACCATAAATTTAAGTATAAGACATGAAAAAATATTTGTTGTTTTCTATACATGGATCCTGAACCCATCTGTACACTACTGAATGGGAAGCTTGATAAACAATACAGTATAAATCCCAAGTTTATATATACATTTAAATGGAGTTTCAGAATGCTCTGCTACATTCATTAAGGTGCTGTCTTAAATTCCAGCAGACATTCAGATATAGAAAATTCTAACAGCCCACATTTGGCATCATACTTTGGAAAATATAGAATGGGAAGCAGAATGCAGTAGGGCAGCATGGCATTCCACAAGTTCATGTAATAGTCCACACAGCAGTACAACTTGGTGCAAGATGATGAAATCCACATCTTGTGCAGCACCTGGATGGCTCAGGTCACGATCTCTTTGTTCTTGAGTTAGAGCCCCCAGTTGGGCTCTGCACTGACAGCACGAAGCCTAAGGGGCGGGGGTGGGGGGGTCCCTGGGTAGCTCAGGTGACTTTGGCTCACGTCATGTGCTCACAGTTCATCGGTTCGAGGCTGTGTTGGGCTCTGAGCTAACAGCTCAGAGCTTGGAGCCTGCTTCTAATTCTGTGTCTCCCTCTCTCTCAGCCCCTCCCTCACTTGTGCTCTGTCTCTCTTTGCCTCTCAAAAATAAACATTTAAAAAAATTTAAAATGGAGCACCTGGGTGGCTCAATTGGTTGAGTGTCCCACTTCAGTTCAAGTCATGATCTTGTGGTCCATGGGTTCAAGCCCCATGCCAGGCTCTGTGTTGACAGTTTGGAGCCTGGAGGCTGCTTCGAATTCTGTGTCTCCCTTTCTCTCTGTCTCCCTGTTCATGCTGTGTGTGTGTCTCTTTCTCAAAAATAAAGATTGAGGGGCGCCTGGGTGGCTTAGTCGGTTAAGTGTCCGACTTCCGCTTAGGTTATGATCTCGCTGTTCGTGAGTTTGAGCCCCACATCGGGCTCTGTGCTGACTGCCAGCTCAGAGCCTGGATTCTGTTTCAGTCTGTGACTCCCTCTCTCTCTGACCCTCCCCTGTTCACGCTGTCTCTCTCTCTCCTAGAAATAAATAAAAAAATATTTAAAATAATAATAATAAAAAAAGATTGAAATAATTTTAAAAAATTTTTCTTAATGTTTGTTCATTTTTGAGAGAGAGAGTGAGGAGAGACAAAGCACAGGCAGGGGAGGGGCAGAGAGGGAGGGAGACACAGAATCCAAAGCAGGCAGGCTCCAGCCTTGAGCTGTCAGCACAGAACCCAACACAGGGCTCAAATCCACGGACTGTGAGATCGTGATCTGAGCCAAAGTCAGATGCTTAACTGACTGAGCCACCCAGGCGCCCTCCCCCTAATGTTGTTTTTTTTTTTAATTTAAAGAAAAAAAAGATATCTCTTTTAAAAAAAAAAAAAGGAAGGAAGGAAGGAAATCCACATCCTGCAAGTGCAGGACTCCTGGCTTTGAAAATTTTATGCATTGGTACCCAATATCTCTTGTAACTCCATAGGTATAGCCTCCAAAGTTCCTGGACAATATGCCCTGTTATGTTACTCACTCAGAAGCTTCACAGTACGATGTCCCCATCAGATACAGTTCTGGTCTTAAAGTCCAATTTGCTAATGAGGTCATTTTTGCCACAAGTAAATGTAATAGATTTGACATACTGTAGTTATCAGGATGCCAGAGAAACAAATGCAATGAAAGGTCAAATTCTCATAGGAGGGGGCAGGATTTTTGTTAAAGAAATAGAGTCCAGAATAGATGCAAGTACCTATGAGAATTACATGATAAATGTGACATTTCATTTTGGTAGAAAAAGGACAAAGTATAATTAACTCTTTGGAAGGAAATAAATTTATACCCTTGCCTCATACTACATTAATATAAATTACAGGTGGATTAAATATATAAATATAAAAAATAAAGCTATGAATTAACCATTTGACAACCACAATAGGAATAAGACAAGCAAAACTCTTCAATGGTTTGTAAAACTAGTAGGTATAAGGTTTTTTTCTTTTGAGAGAGAATGTACAAGTGAGCGAGGGGCAGAGAGAGAGAGAAAGAGAGGAGAGAGTGAGAGAGAGAAGCAGGGTCTGAAGTAACCTAAAGCAGGGCTCGAGCTCACCGGGTGTGAGATTCAAACTCACAAACCGTGAAATCATGACCTGAGCTGAAGTCAGAGGCTTAACTGACTAAACCACACCCTGGAGCCCAAAGGTATAAGTTTTAAGGCAAATGAGAAACACATAGTCTGAAAATCTCTCCCTGCAAGCTACTTGCTAATTACAAAGGGGGAAAGTCTGTATAGTTTTACACCAGGGAAACCTGGCAGACGCCCCTTACCTAAGTGAACAAAATTAACATCAGCAGTAGTGGGACTACGGACATCATATGCTTCCTGATGGGATGCACTAAGGACAGTATCACTTGTTCCATTCCATAAAACTATGTAACGACTCCAATCATAAGGAAAACCAGATAACCCCCAGTCAAGAGACATTCTATAAAGTAACTGATCTGTATGCTTCAAAAATCCCAATGTCATGGAAGAGAAAAATTGAGGAAGATTCCAGATTAAAGGAGACTGAAAAGACATGAATGCAAGCCATGATTTGTCTTACTGTTTTGTTTCAAACATATTTTTTTAAAACACAGATATTCTTTTTTATTTTTTAAATGTCTTTTAAATTTATTTTTGAGAGAGAGATAGAGACAGCGTGAGAGGGGAGGGTCAGAGAGAGAGGGAGTCAGAATCCAAAGACAGGCTCCAGGCTCTGCGCGAGCTGTCAGCACAGAGACACGGGGCTCGAACCCACCAACCATGAGATCATGACCTGAGCCGAAGTCGAACACTTAACCAACTGAGCCACCAAGATGCTCCCATTTAAAAATATTTTTGAGGGGCGCCTGGGTGGCTCAGTCGGTTAAGCGTCCGACTTTCGCTTAGGTCATGATCTCGCGGTTCGTGGGTTCGAGCCCCGCGTCGGGCTCTGTGCTGACCGCCAGCTCAGAGCCTGGAGCCTGTTTCAGTCTGTGACTCCCTCTCTCTCTGACCCTCCCCTGCTCACGCTGTCTCTCTCTCTCTCCTAGAAATAAATAAAACATTAAAAAAAATTTAAAAAAAATATTTTTGAGGGGCACCTAGGTCTCGCTTTCTCAAAAATGAATAAATGTTAATAAAAATTTTAAAATATATATTTTTAAATGGTTTAATGTTTTTCACTCAAAGGGATTCATACTATTATTAATCATTATTCTAGTATTTCATAAAATGAGTTTTATTGAAGTATAGTTTACATAAAATCAGTTCACCATATTTAAGTGTACAATACGATTTTTTATTAAATGCATACAGTTAGGGTTACATTAATTTTATAATCTACTTTGACAGTTACAGAGAGCTGTACAGAAACTTTTTCATATCATCAGTGATGCTTAGAACTTCTTTAGTGCTTATCTTATTAATTCTGTGAATCAACTTTCCACATTGAGTTGGTGTGAATAGAATGTTAAATTTAATCTTAAATAAAAGTTAAGTAAATTAAGTCCTTGGTAAATTAAGGGTTACTTTTAGGTAACGGATGTGTCATAACAAAACAAAGTGATAGAAGTGATAACCAAAATTTTATTTAGTAAAATAATTTTCATTCTTTGGCCTCTTAGTCTATAGAGATTTAGTAAAGGTCCTATAATTTCCACAGTAAATTACAATTAGACTTAATTTTAAGGTGTGTGAAGATTGTTAAAAGTTGTTTATTGGATTAAAAGTTGGAAGCTAACACATTTTAAAAACTCACTTCAAGAGTTGAAATAAAGGGGCGGTGCACCTGGGCGGCTCAGTCAGTTAAGAGCCTGCTTAGGAATCTCTCTCTGCCCCTCCCCTGCTCACACTCTTTCTCTCTCAAAATAAATAAACATTTAAAAAAGAAAAAAAAGAAAAGAAAGTACTATTTCAGGGCGCCTGGGTGGCTCAGTCAGTTAAGCGTTGGACTCTTGATTTCGGCTAAGGTCATGGTCTTGCAGTTTGTGAGTTCGAGCCCCGCATTGGGTTCCATGCTGGCAGTGCAGAGCCTGCTTAGAATTCTCTCTTTCTTGGTCTCTCTGCACCTCCCTCTCACCCTCTCTCTCTATTTCAAAAATAAATAAATAAATAAACTTTGAAAAAAAAAAGGACTTTCTAACCAACTGTCAATTGACAAAATTCAATTAACCAGACCACTCCAACAGATTATCCAAACTTTACTAAGTCTTAACATCAATGTTCATAGAAATGGGCCTAAATTTGAGTTGAAGTTACATTGATATTATATAGTAATCCAAATCTGAATTGGGCATTTAGATTTAGAATCATCAGTCATCTCTTGAGCAACAGAATACTAATAATACATTTAAAAACCTAATTGACATTTTAGATTATTAATGCATCTTAGAATATACCAAAACATTTATTTTTTTACTTAATAATAGCCAAACTAGTATGAAAAGGTTGGTCTTAAATTTAAATAACCACTTTCAGGAATATACTTTAGATATACATGCATGTGGGCATGTATACATGAATATTCACAAATACGTATAAAAATGTTTATATGTATAAAATATGTATAGCATTCCTTATTGATGCAACTTAGAAGTCCATCAACAGGAGACTAGTAAAATCATATCATGGCAATCCATTCAGTGGAATAATGATATTAAAACTTGCAAAAGAGGGGCACCTGGGAGGCTCAGTCAGTTAAGTGTCTGACTCTTGATTTTGGGTCTACTCATGATCTCACCATTAGTGAGTTTGAGCACCATGTCAAACTCCATGCTCACAGCACACAACCTGCTTGGGATTCTCTCTCCCCCATCTCTCTCCACCCCTCCCCCACTTGCATGAGCACTTTCTTTCTCTCAAAATAAATACATTTAAACAAAAAGAAAATAGACTGATTATTATTTTTTTAAAAAAAAATTGCAGGAGCGCTTGGGTGACTCAGGTGGTTAAGCATCCAACTTCAGCTCAGGTCATGATCTCTCTGTATGAGTTCGAGCCTTGCATTGGGCTCTGTGCTGCCAGCTCAGAGCCTGGAACTTGCTTCAGATTCTGTGTCTCCCTCTCTCTCTGTCCCTTCCCCATTCATATTCTGTCTTTCTCTCAAATATAAACATTAAAAAAAAACTTGCAAAAGAAAAACACTTAAAAAATGATATAATCTAAGGCACCTGAGTGGCTCAGTCTATGGAGCCTGTGACTCTTAGTCTCAGGGTTGAGAATTCAAGCCCCATGCTGGGTATGGGACCTAGTTAAAAACAAAAACAAAAACCAGATACATAAATAAACACTAAACATTTTTTTTAAAGTTTTTTAATGTTTTCATTTATTTCTGAGAGAGAGAGAGAGAGAGAGAGAGAGAGACAGCATGAGCAGGGGAGGGGCAGAGAGAGAGGGAGATACAGAATCTGAAGCAGGATCCAGGCTCTGAGCTGTCAGCACAGAGCCCGATGACGGCCTCCAACCCACGAACTGTGAGATCATGACCTGAGCCGAAGTCGGACGCTTAACCGACTGAGTCACCCAGGTGCCCCTAAACATTTTTTTTAAAGGGGCACCTGGGTGGCTCAGTCTTTTAAGCGTCTGACTCTTGTTTTCAGCTCAGGTCATCATCTCACAGTTCGTGAGTTCAAGCCCTGCAAGTATGAAGCCTGCTTGGGGTACTCTCTCCCTCTCTGACCCTCCCCTGCTCATGCTGTCTCTCTCTCAAAAATAAATAAAACATTCAAAAAAATAATAAATATAAACAGATAAATAGATAAATAAAAATCAATGTTTGTTGTCTATTTAAAATAATTTAAACAGGGGCGCCTGGGTGGCTTAGTCGGTTAAGTGTCCGACTTTCGCTTAGGTCATGATCTCGTGGTTCTTGGGTTCGAGCCCCGCGTCGGGCTCTGTGCTGACTGCCAGCTCAGAGCCTGGAGCCTGTTTCAGTCTGTGATTCCCTCTCTCTCTGGCCCTCCCCTGCTCACACTGTCTCTCTCTCTCTCTCTCTCTCTCCTAGAAATAAATAAAACATTAAAAAAAATTTAAAATAATTTAAACAGGGGTGCCTGGGTGGCTCAGTTGGTTGACCATCCTTCAGCTCAGGTCAGGAGTTCGAGCCCTTCATCGGGCTCTGTGCTGTCAGCTCAGTGCCTGCTTGGGATCATTTGTCCCTCTCCCTCTCTGCACCTCCCCCACTCATGCTTTCTCTCTCTCAAAAATAAACATTTAAAAAAGAAAATAAAAATAAAATCCCCTTTAGAACAAGATACCCCTCTCTCTCTCTGACCCTCCCCTGCTCATGCTGTCTGTCTCTCTCTCTTTCCTAGAAATTAAAAAAAAAAAAAAATTTTAGAACAAGATACTCCTTAGATTAGGTAGTTTAAGGAAATGAGTCTTCACCTAGGGTCCATGGCTAGGAATAATGGATGAACTTTAGACAAACTGTGAACCTTTTGAGTATACATTCAGAACTAGATGTGTTTGTAATGTGTGGATATTTTTCTAAATAGCTTAATACTCCTATTAGATTTTTAAAAAGCATTCCTAACTCTCCCAAAATAAAAAATCATGGTCTTTTAGGAGAACAGAATTGAAGCTATGTTTTGGTTTAAAAATCATGAGTGGGGTCATCTGGGTGGCTCAGTCAGTTAAGCGTCCGACTTGAGCTCAGGTCATGATCTCATGGTTTGTGGGTTCGAGCCCCGCATCAGGCTCTGTGCTGACAGCTTGGAGCCTGGAGCCTGGTTCAGATTCTGTGCCTCCCTCTCTCTCTGCCCCTCCCCTGTTTGCACTCTGTCTCTCTCGCTCTCAAAAATAAATAACCATTAAAAAAAATCGTGAATGGAAATAATGGATGTTGGGAACCCATATTTTTCATTGTGAGAAAAGAAAGAAAGAAAAATGGAATAAGGGAAGGTGAGGAAAATCTCTGTTGGTAGGACTTGAACTGGAAGTGTCAGCTGATGCTTTCTTATATTAAAATATGTTTCCTCAGGCACCTGGGTGGCTTAGTCAGTTAAGTGTCTGACTCTTGATTTTGATTTTTCTCAGATCATGATGTCACAGTTCATGTGATGGAGCCCTACGTTCAGCTGATGGTGCAAAGCCTGTTTGGGATTTCGGGATTCTCTCTCCCTCTCACTCTGCCCTTCCCCACTCACACACCTGCTCTCTCTCTTTCTCTCTCTTTCTCTCTCAAAATAAATAAACATTAAAAAAATGTTTCCTGTTATTAGTATTTCCCTCCCTCCATAGAAACAGAAAGCTTAAACAGACCAATTTCTAGAAGAAATAGATAAATTTATTTAAAAATGAACCCAGGAAAAGACATTGATTCCTTTTGGTAAATTATTCTTTCAGATCTTATGTAAGTATAAATTTATTTAAACAAAAACTAAATTCGGCACCTAGGTGGCTCAGTTGGTTAAGTGCCAGACTTCAGCTCACGTCCAGATCTCACGGTTCATGGGTTTGAGCCATGCATCAGACTCTGTGCTGACAGCTCAGAGCCTGGAGCCTGCTTCTGATTGTGTCTCCCTCTCTCTCCACTCCTTCCCCACTCGCACTCTGTCTCTCTCTCACAAATAAATAAACATTAAAAAAAAACCCAAACCTAAAATGGGGGCATCTGGCTTGCTCACTCAGTCAGTAGAGCATGCAACCCTTGATCTGGGGGTCATGAATTTAAGCCCCATGTTAGGGGCAGAATTTACTTTAAAAAAAGAAAGAAGAAAAACTTAAATGTTAAAATATTTCAAAAGTATCATTTGAAAAAGGAGAGCACTGTGGTGAAAGCATATTCAATAATAATTAACAAAACACTGGAAAAAAAATCTTACCTTTAAGATAAGAATGATCCTGAGTTTAGGCACCAAAATCTCAAGGAGACCACATGTGTTGTTCCACTATTGGGGATGCTAGACTGGATTACTTTGCCAATGTGGTGACTGCCAGGTCTCTGCATTGTAAAATAAGTAAATAAATAAAATAATAAAATAAATTCTTTTTTCTTTTAAAGAAAGGAATGAGTGGCCCAATTCCTCCAAAAACACTTCTACAATGGGGCAGCTTAGATGGTAGAGCATGTGACTCTTGAATCCCAAGTTGTGAGCTCAAGACTCATGCTGGGCATGCAGCCTACTTAAAACGAAAAAAAAAGAAAAGAACATTTCTAGGGGCACCTGGGTGGCTCAGTCGGTTAAGCATCCAATTTCGGCTCAGGCCATGATCTCATGGTTTGTGAGTTCAAGCCCCGAGTTGGGCTCTGTGCTGACAGCTCAGAACCTGGAGCCTGCTTCAGATTCTGTGTGGCCTTCTTTCTCTCTGGACCTTCCCCCGCTTGTGCTCTCTGTCTCTCTATCTCAAAAATAAACATTTGAAAAAAATGAAATAAAAATAAGAACATTTCTTTCTTTCATTTTGTTTTTTAATGATTGTTTATTTTTGAGAAAGAGAGAGAGAGAGCATGAGCGAGGGAGGGGCAGCGAGAAAGAAGGAGACACAGAATCCTAAACAGGCTCCAGGTTCCTAGTTGTCAGCATAGAGCCCAACGCGGGCCTCAAACCCACAAAGTGTGAGATCATGACCTGAGCGAAGTTGGGTGCTTAACTGACTGGGCCACCCAGTTGCCTCAAAATAAGAACATTTCTGTAATGTATGTCTTATGAATTATTACTCCTGGGCTTGTTAGCACATGGAATATCACTTAGCTAACTACAGTGCAAGTAGGCTTAGAATACTTTTAAGCAGATAATCCTTTGGAAAACAAATTATGGAATCATATTGTAAGAAAAATGAAACTAGTATCATATTGTTTAGTGCATAAACAGAAAAGTTAAAAAGACTTTGAAGTTAAAAAGATTTTGAAAGATTACCCATAAGATAAAGCTATAACATACTAGACAGGAATACATTAGTTGACCTTAGATAGCACTGTGTCCCATTACTGAACACTCTAGGTATTCTCAAGATCTAGTTTCACTAGTTTTGATTTTTTTTAAAACTTTGAGTAGAATTAATGTTTCATTTTATAGGCAGTAGAATCAGAAGAAGAAATGATATTCAAGGGTCCATGAAATAGGTTTGCTCCCTCTCTCCTTAAAACTGATGCTTAGATAGGGTTTCGTCTTGATGATGGAATGTTCTGGAACTAAATAGTGGTGATAGTCACAAGACATATTGGATGTACTAAATGCCACTGAATTGTACATTTTAATATGTACATTTATTTTTCTTAAAGATTTTAAGTAATCTCTACACCCACCGTGGGGCTCAAACTCACAACTCTGAGATCAAGAGTCACATGGTCTATCAACTAAGCCAACCAGGCACACCTAACATGTACATTTTAATATGATCAAAATGGTGAATTAAAAAAATTTTTATTGTTTATTTTTTTGAGAGAAAGAGAGAAACAGAGCACCAGTGGGGGGAGGGACAGAGACCAAAGGAAACACAGACTCTGAAGCAGGCTCCAGGCTCTGAGCTGTCAGCACAGAGCCTGACATGGGGCTCAAACCCACGGGCCATGAGATCATGACCTGAGCCNGATTTTTTTTTTTTAAGTAGGCTTCACATTGGGGTGCCTGGGTGGCTCAGTCAATTAAGCATCCGACTTCAGCTCAGGTCATGATCTCATGGGCCGTGGGTTTGAGACCCACATCAGGCTCAGTGCTGGCGGCTGGCTTGGAGCCTGGAGCCTGCTTCGGATTCTGTGTCTCCCTCTCTCTCTGACCCTCCCCTGTTCGCTCTCTCTCTCTCTCAGAAATGAATAAAACATTAGAAAAAAAAAAATAAAGTAGGCTTGACATTCAGCGTAGAGCCCAATTGCAGGGCTTGAATTCTTGACCTGAGCTGATCAAGACCTCAGCTGAAATCAAGAGTCAGACACTTAACTAACTGAGGCACCCATAGGATTTTTCTTTTCTTTTTTCTTTTCTTATCATTTTTATTTTTAGAGAGAGAGAGAACTTGAGGTGGGGAGAGGGGGAGAGAGAGAGAGAAAGAGGAGGGGTGGCTTGATGCCGAAACTCTGGGATCTGACCTGAGTTGAAATAAGAGTTGGATGCTCAACCAACTGAGCCGCCAAGGCGCCCCTGATGCTAGAATTTCTAAAGATTGGTGCCTGAGGACAAAAGTCCACTCACCCCTCCTCTCACCCTTTATATGTGAGGTTTTTGAAAAAAAAATGAGTCCTTCCACAATTATAATTTTATTTTATTATTATTTTTTTTTAAAACAAGGACTTGCCGTTCTTATTTTTTTTTTAATTTTTTTATTATTTTTTATTTATTTCTAGGAGAGAGAGAGACAGCGTGAGCAGGGGAGGGTCAGAGAGAGAGGGAGTCACAGATTGAAACAGGCTCCAGGCTCTGAGCTGGCAGTCAGCACAGAGCCCGACGCGGGGCTCGAACCCACGAACCGCGAGGTCGTGACCCAAGCGAAAGTCGGACGCTTAACCGACTAAGCCACCCAGGCGCCCCCACAATTATAATTTTAGATGCAAATATATTATCCTTAAAATATTCTGCATTTCTTACCAGCAGAATAACCTAATTATGATCTATATCTCTATGTTAGTTGTGACATATGTTTCTCCAAACAATATTTAAATACTAAATGGCAAAACCAAGCAGTAAGGAAAGTCATCCTTGGGTAGCAGTTTCCTGTTTTAGGAGAATCAGTAAAATTTTACAGTTGGTGAGGGCTTTAAAGATCACTTAGTCCAGCCCACTCATTTTCAAATTAGGGAATGGCTAGATAAAATGTGTAAGGCTAAACCTGTATGTGACATCATTTAGGTGAGTCCAATTTGTTTAATCATTAGTAAGAGTAATTAATCATTAGGTAAGAGTATCCTACATCTGGGAATATGACAGTGTGCTGATATAATAATGTCTACTTACTGCTTTAACACACTGGTCAACAATTACCTATTTTTTTCTGCATCCATTTGCTCAAGAACATAAAGAGTGCAAAATAAGCCTCAGCCTAGATAAGGGAGAAGAGGAGGAATGAGGGGCTCTGGCTAAGCCAGTAATCATTACTCTGGAAAGAAACTGATGCAATGTATCGTTTCATTTAAATAGCAGCCTGAAATGGAGCCCAAGAAGCCTGAAATTTACCCACCCTGGGTGATACAAATTACTGAAGAAATCTTTAGAAAACAACTTTTACTTTCACAAAATTATAGTGAATCCATGCCTGGATGTTGAATATTGCTCCAGAAACAATGAAAGGAAGACAGAAGTCTGGGAGAAGGCAACACATGATCAAAGGCATCCATCAATGAATAACTTAAGAGATGAGACTGGGAGAACCAGGATATTATATCTAGAAAGTCAAAATAAGAGGATATATCAAAAAATTGCTGAAAGAAACTGGAGGGACAAGTGTGAACTTGTTCATTAAGTCCTGGTATTTATTAATTTAGTTTTAAATTTGTTATTTATTTATTTTTTAAATATAAGTTATTGTCAAGCTAGCTAACATACACTGTATACACTGTGCTTTGGGCTTCAGGAGTGGATTCCCATGATCCATTGCTTACATATTTAAAATTAGAAAGAATGCTTTCTGTGTTGAGAGATGTTGGGAGGCAGGGGGCATTTTTTTTTTTAATTTTTAAATTTATTTTGAGAGAGACAGAGAGAGCTTGAATGGGGGAGGGATACAGAAAAAGAGAGAGAGAATCCCAAGAAGGTTCCATCCTGCCAGCACAGAGCCCAATGCGGGGCTCGAACCCATGAAACCATGACCTGAGCTGAAACCAAGAGTCAGACACTTAACCAACTCAGCCACCCACGCACCCCAGGGGGAGTTCTTTAGAGAAAATAGAGTGAGCTTCTGGTGGCTCCTCACTGTCAATTTCTGTTATAACAAGAAAAACCAAGAAACCGCTAGGTAACAAAAAATTAAGAAATATTTTATTTGAGGGGTGCCTGGGTGGTTCAGTCAGTTAAGCACCTGACTTCAGCTCAGGTCATGATCTCACAGTTGGTGTCTGTGCTGACAGCTCAGAGCCTGGAGCCTGCTTCAGATTCCGTGTTTCCCTCTCTCTCTGCCCCTCCCCTGTTCACACTCTTTCTCTCAAAAAATAAATAACACTAAAAAATATATTTTATTTGATAGAAATTTTTTATGGGGTGCCTGGCTGGCTCAGCCCATAGAGCATGCAACCTAGAGGCCATGAGTTCAAGCCCCATGTTGAACGTGGAGCTTACTTAAAAATAATAAAAATAAAGAAGTGTTTTATGAAGACACTTTTTTTTTTTAAGAGAAAGAATGCAAGTGGAGCACGGGCAGAGAGAGAGGGGGACAGAGGATCTTTTGCTAACAGCAGAGCGCCCGATGCGGAGCTTTAACTCATGACCTGTGAGATCATGACCTGAGTTGAAAGTTGGATGCTCACCTGACTGAGCCACCCAGGTGCCCCAAGGCACTTTTATTTTTAATGAAGGCACTTTGATATTTTCATTTCAGATATGTTCAAGAAGGGTTTATAGAAATTCCTAAATAAAAGCTTTAAAATGGGCCATTAAGGAAAATTAAGGGCATTTTGGGCACATCACTGACGTTTTTAAGGATTGCATGAATGACATCTATATGCTGCCTCTTAAGGAATAGTGGTCAAGGAACACACTGTATGCATCAATCTCTATTCTCCACAGTGCCCTATACCAAATATTCGTTGAAAAAGTAAGTGAACACTACTGCACCGAATGTTGTTGTTTTCTTTAGTTTGTTTATTTTGAGAGAGAGAGAGCCCATGTCAGTGGGGGAGGAGCAGAGAGAGAAGAGAGAGAGAATCCCAATCCAATACGGGGCTCAAACTCATCAACCCTGAGACCCAAAATCAAGAGTCAGAGGCTTAACCTGACTGAGCCACCCAGGAGCCTCTCAAATGTCTTTTGATGACACTATTAAACAGAGAATTGCAGAGTTAAACAAATCCAGTTCAAAGTATATCCAACACATAAAAGTCTTTACAGAAAAATGAATCTGCCATACACATCATTTTCAGAATGTAGTAATTACACATGTCATTTTTTTTTTCTAGCTAACCAAACATGAAGCCTTATGACATTATACTACTACATTTTGGATGATGCTATTTGACATTGCCCATCAAAAAATAAAAAATGTAAAAATTGGGGTGCCTGGCTGGCTCAGTCGATAAGGCATGCAACAACACTTGATCCTGGGGTCGTGAGTTCAAGCCCCACTTAGGGTGTAGAGATTACATTAAAAAAATGTAAAATGGGGCATCTGGGCGGTTCAGCTAGTTAAATATCTGACTTTGGCTCAGGTCATGATCTCACGGTTCGTGTGTTTGAGCCCCGTGTCAGGCTCTGAGCAGCTTCCTTGGGATTCTGTGTCTCTTTCTCTGCCCCTGCCCCAATCATGCTCTGCCTCTCTCTCTCTCTCTGTCTTTCTCACTCTCT
This sequence comes from Crocuta crocuta, assembly GCF_008692635.1. Lineage (NCBI taxonomy): Eukaryota > Metazoa > Chordata > Mammalia > Carnivora > Hyaenidae > Crocuta > Crocuta crocuta. The sequence continues at coordinate 12,255,973 of NW_027532002.1, forward strand.
TTCTCTCTCTTAAAAATAAATGAATTAAAAAACATTTAATGTAAAAATTAAGGATTCCATAAAAGTCAAAGCACATATTTCACTATCTGAAAATCATAGCTATTTTAAAGTGGAAAGTAAAATGAGTTTACTGTAACTTCCCAGAACCCCATTTGATAATTTACATGAAGTTTTCAGCAACTTTACTTTTTTAACCCAGGAATTATTGTTTAAGGAGTTTAGATCAGATTGGCTCTTTTTCTGGACATTTCGCCATTTCCTCTTTCATATAGGACTATATCATTAGGACTACATCATAAAAGCTTCATGTTTACTCAGTATATTTTGCCAAATGTGACAAAAATCGTTCATACTAAGCCTCAAAAAAGTTTCCTTTGAATTAAATTCTCTCTAGTCTTATTTTCTTAGTAGTTTCTATATGAATAAACTTCATACTTTATCTGACATGACTGTACTGATAATGAATTATAGTCAAAGATTTTTCATCACCCTTATAAAACTGAAAACTCCAGAGCTCCAGCATATTTTGGTTCAGAATTAGTTTATAATCTCAATCCCACGTAGCTTGTTTTTTCTTTGAAACTGGGTTACCACATGTCTTTTATTATTTTTTTAAATGTTTTATTTGTAAGTAATCTCTATGCCCAATGTGGGGCTTAAACTCACACCCCCAAAATCAAGAGTCACCCACTCCACCAAATGAGCCAGCCAGGCTCCCCCAAATTCATACTTTAAAGTTCTGATATTAGAGGAGAGAGAGATTGTTTCTAGTTTCGAAGATCAGAGAAACCTTTATTGAAAATAATGTTTCAGTTGAGGCCAAACCTTTATGAGTCTAAGCAATAAACAACTGATATATAATTATTTTTAAGTTCATTATATAATAAAACAAGAAGAACAGAAAAAAAGGAGGTAAGTTTAAAATATAAAGTGCACAATATGTCTACTTTTGAATATGTCATGGACATGAAATATTTTCAACCTGAAAAAAAATAACAGCTTAGGAATTAAAAGAAAAAATAACCCCAAATTTGATTGTCTTCCTTGTTTTCAAAGAATTATTAGTTCCTGATTTTAACCATAATGACTTCTCTTATTAAAAACATATTTAAAATTTTGCAGTGGAGGGGCACCTGGGTGGCTCAGTTGGCTAAGCATCTATCTGACTTTGGCTCAGGTCATGATCTCATGGTTCGTGGGTTCGAGCCCCGCATCAGGCTCTGTGCTGACAGCTCAGAGCCTGAGTCTGCTTCCACTTCTGTGTCTCCCTCTTTCTCTGCCCCTCCCCGCCTCAAGCTCTGTCTCTCTCTGTCTCAAAAATAAGTATTTAAAAAAATAATAATAAAATAAATTTTTGCAATGGAATAAAAGTTGTATCAAATAAAAATCTCTTATATTGCATTATTAATAACTCCAAAGTAGCAGAACCAGATTAAAATACTTTTATTTTTTTAAAGTCTTTTATTTTGATAAGCACTAGGAGCTATAAACTAAATAAGCTAAACAATCTTTTCTGCTAAGTTATCACTGAAAGTCTTCATTTACTTTCATATTTAAAAATTTGTATTAACGAAATATCCTTTCAATTTGCCTAGACTCTGAAAATTTTAGTCTCTGAATAAAATGGACATGTCCTAGGTGAAAGCACCACCCAAATCTCTTTCGATAAATTCCAATGAATGGCTTTTTTGGGGGCATTAAATTTTATTATTTTAAGCAAGTGAGAACTAAGAAATGTCTTCTAAATCACTCAGTTTGATCTATCAAGCTTCTCCTTCATTTTATGAGAATGAATTAAACAGATAAAATGTACAGGGATACTCACATAACAGATATTAAAGCTTGAGTCCTATAACTGTGCTTATGTTAAATATTTAAAATGAAGATTCATCGGCAGGATTTTTTCCTTCGAGCCCTGCTATTGCCATTATTTTTGCTAGGTTTTCAAATGCACCACTGCTAAAGCTATTTTGCAAGGAGCAGCCATGCTGAAGTTCTTTAATTCTATGGAAAAGTTCCTTTTGCAAGTTGTACAGATGGATGTTTCAACTCTAGAAGGGAAAAGCCCAAGCCAGAGATAGTCACTACAGCACAAATGAAAATTTTATGTCTTTTTCCTAAGTTATTCTTACAGAATTCTTCAAGAAACCACCAAGAATACAAGTAAACATAGATATTTAAACTGAGCACTTGAAATTCTTTAAATTCAATATATATGATTTAAGTGTAATGATATTTCGTTTCACTTTAATTTGATCTACAATATCTTCCAATTGGTCTCAAGAGGCTCCAGTTATTTTTTTTAAGTTTTTGTATTTTCTGTAATCTCTGTGCTAACACAGGGCTCGAATTCATAGCCCCAAGATCAAGAGTCACATGAAGAGGCTCCAGTTGTTGTTCTAATTATCTATAATTTATTTCTATACAATTAAAATATCTAAATTGATATATCTTCAGAAATCTAAGGGAAGCAGTTAGAAAACTAATTTAAAGGCCAACTGTAATTATTAGTAAACATTCACATTGGTTGATCATCTACTAATTTGATCTTTGACTCATCAATTTTTAAATTTTTGACATTTTTGTTTTCTTTTTTTATTCTCTAGCTCATAAATTCTGTAAAATGGTAATAATTTCTTATCTAAGTTCATATGAAGCATGAGGATCTGATTCTAACAAAGGAAACCATTGATTAAAAAAGATTGTGGAGGTGTCTGGTTGGCAAAGTCAGTATTGCATGTGACTTCTGATCTTGTGGTTGTGAGTTCAATCCCCATTTGGAGTGTGAAGAGTGCTTAAAAATAAAATCTTTTTTAAAAAGACCAGTAAAAATTTTTAAAAAAATGTTTATTTTGAGAGACAGCATATGTGCATGCTTGAGGGGCAAAGAGAAGGAAGGAGAGAATCACAAACAGGTTCTGTGCTGTCAGTGAGGACATGAACCATGAAATCATGATCTGAGCTGAAATCAAGAGTCAGACGCTTAACCGACTGAGCCACCCCAGTGCCCCTGATCTGAGGTATTTGATTAAGCTTTCTTTTCGTTGAAACTGGTTATATGTACACAACATATCCTTCTCTGCATTATTTTCCAGTTTCAAGCAATAATCTCTTCCCCTCTTTCTGAAGTGGTCCAATAATTTCATTGATATTCCTGGTCTTATTCTTTTTTCTGAAAACTAAATTCCACAAATATTTGTAGAAAGCCTACTCAGTGCTCTGTTGTGAAAAAGGTAAAGGATGATGAATGGTGTAAATAGTTTTAAACTGTCTTTACAGCTGTGGAAACAAAAGCCAAGGAAGTTAAAAAAAAACAAAACAAAACTGACCCAGGGTCACAGGAGGCTCAGCTGCATACATAGAAAACAGGTGACACTACTATGTATCCAGTTTATGAAGATCAGCAGACTTACAGGTTTCACTGTAAGGATAGCTTTTTTAAAAAAATCTTTATTTATCTTTCAGAAAGAGCTAGCAAGGGGGAGGGACAGAGAGAGAGAGGGAGACAGAGAATGTCAGCACAGAGCACAATGTGTGGCTTGAACCCACAGACCACAGCATCATGACCTGAGCAGAACTCAGGCACTTAACCGACTGAGCCACCCAGGCGTCCCAGGGCTGCTCCTCTTCAAAGGCACAGCCCAGGATGTTGAGCTGTTAGGTTCATGTATCTTGTTGGGAGTGGGAAGCCAGGAGCACTTATGGCCAGTGACCACACTCTGTAGCGGTGTGAGCAAATAAGAGCTTGAGTTGCTCGCTGCGCTTCTGCCAAATGTTCTTCAACGATCCAATACATAGCAGAGGAGGGAAGAGCTTGAATTACGCCATGGGGAGATGTGAATGTGCGTGTGCATGCATGCGTGCATGCGTGTGTGTGTGTGTGTGTGTGTGTGTGTAGTAATACACAGCTCCCCCCACCCCTGAATTTTCACTAAAGCAAAAAGAAAAACCAAGCTCACTGTTAAACTATTGTTAATATGGAGTAAATACGACCGTCCCATTTTTGAAGTTTAACATGAGGAAGAATTTCTTAGCTTGCTGCTAAGAGTATGAGAGGTGGTTATTAACCCCTAGAGGTCCTGATGTAGCTAGCTGGGCCTTGGATCAAGTTTTTGAGAGCACATAAGAGAAATCCTGGGTGAAAGAAATCATGGGACCTTCCTGCTTACCCAGCCTTTTACCTTGAACTGATTTTTACCTGTTTGGGATAGTTTAAACTGATTTTTACCTGTTTGGGATAGTTTAAATGAGATTCTGAGAAAATTACTGAGATAAACCATTTTTTCCCCTCAATGTCTCCTCTATCTCAAGAATTTTGCCCTTAACTTTCAATGATGTACAGAACCTCTTGTTAGTATAAATGTAGGTGGTCTTTGTTTGTTTGTTTGTTTTGCTTTGTTTTGCTTTTAAAGTAACGATATTGGATCTGGGCAAACCTCACTCTGGGTCTGTTTACTTATCACCAAAAATAGGGAAAAAAAAGTATTTGCTATTATCTCCCACTCAGAACTATTATATGGTTTCATTCCATGATAAACACATTTCAGCCCTGTCACTGAACTGGGTGTCTACATGCATTGAACCTTCCCTGAACTCAATTTCCTCAACTGTAAAATGGGAAACCATTTTACCTAATAATTCCTAATGCTAATAATCCCTCCAGCCTGCAAATTATAGAACTGTTATATTATGAAACAGGTTCTACTAAAAGCCACGTTAAAGGAGAAGATACTTTGTATAATTCCCTAATCAAAAACACAAACAAAACATCCAAACTTATTTATACAAAGTATCCAAGAATTTGAAATGTGTGTGTGTGTATATATATATATATATATATATATAAAAGGGAAGATGGTTTCCTATATGGAGTCTTATAGTGCTAGCCTCTAATATACATTGCCTCAACCTCTTTCTCTTTCCATTAAATAAAAAGTGTTAGCAGTTTACACTTCCAAGGACAAACTATTAGCTACCAAAATTATATTTTAGAAAAACGCTAAGTGTTTACAATAGTGATTCTAGATATCTTGTGGTTCATACAGACTTTTCCTGTTACAAGTGCTGTAAGCACTTTGACTTCCCTTTATACTACAGAGTCGGCTCTCTTAACTTTACATCAACTCTAGCCTGGATTTTTGAAAACAATAATTTATTTGCATGTTTATACTGGTATATGCATATCTGATTTCAAAATCCAGAGCCTATAACTTCATATTATACTGTATAATCACTTTGATAATGCCACTGTGTGGCAAGTTGCTTGAACTGTATTGCTTTCAAATTTGTTTGAATATCCAACCTCTAATCAGTTATATATACATAAAATCAAATTATCCAATATTCTTAAATTACTTGGTTTATTTTTTAAAAAGTTAGCAAAACCTGTTTTATGAGTTTATAAATGCCATTAAATCTGTTGGCGTTTATTATTTTTTTAAACATTTAAAAAAAATTTTTAAGTAATTTCTACACTCAACATGGGTCTTGAACTCACAACCTGGAGATAAAGAGTTGCATGCTCTACCGACTGAACCAGCCAGGCACCCCTAATATGTTGGATTTTAATAGGTTGCATTTCAAGCTTTCATGGAAAAATAAGAAGGAAAAGAAACATATTTTAACCCATAGATAAAAGATTTTAACAAAATACTTAACAGCCTTCAGCTTAACTTCCGTGTTTTTGAATTTTCCTCATGGAAACATGAAAAAAACCTTTAAAAAACAAAGTAATTGCTTTTTAGATCACATACAAAGTTACATTAAATGAAACTATAAACTATTAAAGAGATTTTTCACAAGTTAAGTAGTAATATCTGCATACTAACCATACATTCAAGTTTTAACCATTAACTGTTTAAACAATAGAAACTAGAAACCTGGGCAGATTTGGTTGTGGGAAGATACTTTAATTTTTGGCTTAATCAAGAGTTCCACAAAAAACAAAAACAAAAACAAAACAAAACAAAAAAAGAGTTTCACAAACATGTTGATTTTGATCTTTTTTCTTGCCTATACATCTTCTGTGTTTAGCTGTAATAGAGTTTTCCATTAACTTCCATGTGTGAGAGTAATTCAGCTTATTACAACATAAGCAGAACACTGGTATAGATAAGAAAATACATGTACTACTTATTGTAAAATAAATGATAATAAACTTCTGTTTATTTAAAAAGCAATGGTTTTCTTCATCTGTTTAAAATCTCAAAGTGTGAAAACATTTGGCTATGCTAGTATAACATGACCCTACCTCATCTCCTTTGTAATGAAATAATTTAGGGATATTTAATAATCAAAGAAAGAGAGTATCTTACAACAATAGTAACAGGAAGGGGCTATCATTGATTGAAACAACATTCTTAACTTATAGCCACTAAAAACTTTACTGGTGGTCAACTCTGAGGCAACATTACAGTTTAATTCATTTCCTTGTCCATCAATAAATATCAAAAAAGCAGTAAATCACAGAACTCAGCTTTCACTTAAAATCTGAGTTTCCTCTCTACATTGAGGTTTTAAAACATGTTTCAAAACAGCAGCAGACCATATCTTGGCTCTTTTTTTTGTAAAGACATTTTGGCAAATAATGCTACTTTGATTAAAACAATTTATCAACATATGGATCATGTGCACAAATAGAAGTGGTAGACAGTCCAACAGAAGGGTTTTGTGATAACTTCATATTTAGTAAATAAATTTAACACCATTTTCAAAACAGGTCATCATATTATTCTGTAACTTTAAAAATTGATCACATGTATGTTTTAATGATGTTACTGGGTATTTCATGTGTATAATAAAATAGTCTTTAAAAAATAGAAAATAAGGCACAGAAACATGAAAACATATTGAATTAAATTCTAATGTTGAGGTACTAATAGCATCCTAATTCCAGTTCAATCTATATTGTTACTCTTCTCTCTACACCTTCCAAAACATACTGAAGAGAAAACCATAATGATAAAATTGTGCTTACCTTGCCTGTTTTAACCTGTAGCTTCAGAAGTTGAACACAAGTTCTATCTTGCTTCACAAATCTCCACAAAAGGCTTCTCAGCAGCAATATGTGTATCTATTCTTATGTCCAATTTCACACACTGACTGCATTCCATACCCAACAAAACTGCCCTCAACTGGACTTGTTGCTGTCAAGGGGAAAGAGTAATGTTTATCTGTAACTCTATTATCTATTTCATTGGATGAAAATATTTACTCAAAGTTTTGTTTATTAATATTTAAAACAAAATTCAAGTTAATCTGTTTGTAAAAGTTCACAATATTGGTTCTAAATTAAGATAAAATTTGAATAGAACTATGATTGCCGGGGGGGAGCATGGATAATGCATTACACCAAAACTTTAGGTATTTTAGTTTGTTTTTTATTGGTCTTTTTGCAGATGGCCATTCACTTAAAACAAAACCAAACATGCCATTTTATTCTTGGTAGTAAAGAAATATAATGCAAAAAATTTACCATAGATGTATGGTAATAGAATCAAGGAGCAAAATTCTAGGCAGTTTTCAACAAACGAAAACAAAACAAAACAAGGTGACAGCATTCTGTATTTAATTATCCCAGAACAAAATGTTATCAACATAAAAGAGACCGTATATATTTCTGAAGTAACAGAATTGATATTTTTCTTGTTTTTTTTTTTTTTAAAGACCTTTGTTAGTGTCCTTTTATGAACTGGATTTTTAATAGCTGTATTAGAATCAGAATGTGTTAGAATTAGAAAGGATCATACAGTTATGTCAGCTTAATGAAAAATATTCAATAGTAATATATTTCTAACTTGATTGTATCAAATTGTACACACTTGAAAGAGTCTTTACTAATATTTTGGGGGGTAAGATTTAGTTTTAAATTATTCTCCAAGTCTTGGAAAGTGCTAGGGAAAACATTTTTAGATTACAAATAAGATATGAATAGTTTACAAAGAAACATAACATAAAAGTAGAGAAATTACTTCAATGACTGGCACAGGACAGCCCCCAGCCAAAATTAAATAAGGGAAAACTATCAAACAGGTTCAATTATTGATATTAAACATCAGTTCAAATAAAACCTTGCCTTAGGGAAGGCAGTGGCAACTGTCATTTTAAAAATAATTTATCGTAAATTTGTCATTTGAGAAAAGCAATTAAAAAACACCACCAACTCTGTTTTTAAGCAAGCTACCGCAAAAAAAGGTGGTAAATATTTCCAAAGAAGTGTTAGGCACAAATTTTAGGACAAATCTTTATCGTGTCAATTTTGATAAAGATTTCAGATCTTTAGTTTTGTTTTCTGCTATGTCTTATGGTCTCAGATTCTTATGAACTTCAGCTGAGAGGTTTTGCAGTAATGATAATCGTCACCTAGCCTGTTGTTTCCATCTTTAAAACTGGGATCATCATATTAAGAGAAGCTCAGGACCAAAATGTAAACTGAACTCAAGAAGGAATGAATTTTAATGAGTCAAAGTGGAAATGGTAATAATGGTCTGTACCATTATTCCTGCAAGTAAGGCATTTACGCATTTACTCTGCCTTATTAAAGTCTAAAAATTAACTTTCTATTTATAGACAACATGAGGAATTCCTCAGTTTATCTCTAAGATCATCTAGGAGCTGATTTGTCTATAGTTGATTTGTATATACAGGTCACAAAACCAGCTGTTTCATGAAAGGGACTTTTTGCTCCTAAATTTTGTGGAATGTGATTCTGGAAAAGAACTGGTCAGGAAAACAAAGGGTTCTAATAAGAAAATGGTAACTTCAGATATGTCTTTTAAATGCACGTGTTAGAAAACGCTGAAAACTAGCCATAACTTCAGCATGTGCTTTGCTTTCCGATTATCTGAGAAGAGTGTAGGTTCTTATTGTTCTTTCTAGTGGGATTTCATGCCTGGATTACTGTCCCACTTTGCTCCATTAGTTAATACATACTCTCTACCACCTTCCCTCCACCTTTAGCAAGGAAACCTGAAGGATAAATGAGTTACAACGAAGAAACCAATTTAAATGCCCAACTCTTCTCAGCCTCTCCACACCCCTCCCCCCACAGACAAATGCCTATCTTCTTTGTTTTCTGTGGCCCGTCAGCAAATAGTTATATACACACACCAATTACCAAAGACTCTTTCCACTAAAGGTCTCATTCCTCCTTTCTCCTTGGAGAATAGTAATAATAAATGAGTATTTTAAAGTTTCACTCAAGTAAAGCAATAACATAAAGGATAAATTGCAATAAAAGGAATCATGTTTACTACTTTAAGCATCATGTATAAAATTTACCAGATAGATTAAAATTCTCATTTCTGACTTAGTAGTTGAAAATTTAATAAATCAATTTCTCCCAACCAGAACAAAGTTTATTAAAAGAAAAATACTGGTTATAGAAATCTTTGAATTTAAGAAAACATTTGAAAATATCTCAAGTTTTCAAGTTTTGGCTTGTCCAGATTAATTTTGGAACTTTTTTTTTTTACAAATTAAAATTTTTTCTAAAAATTCTTTAATACTTTTTCTACTGTATCATTTTCAAAATAGAAAGATTACAGATTATTCAAGTCCCAACCTAAAATCACTTTATAAATAATCATCTTTGAATTTTAAAATTTTTAGGTGTCTAAGGCTTATCTAAATTAACTCTATGATCTCCAGCATTACACTATAAATGTAACCTTTAAGCTTTAATTTGTTCAACTCAAAATAAACCATTTGTAAGTTACTCAGTTTCTGAGAAATAATTTTACAAGAAAATTTCCAAAAATACATATATATTAACTACTTTACTAAAATGTAGTTAAAATATATACACAAAATGTAAACAAAATAGGTCTGTATTTTAGAAGCTCTTCTTTCCTAATTTAGTCAGTTTTTTAAAATTTGTTTTAAAGAACTGCTCAAATACCTTTTAGTTTTAAGGTAGGTGGTCATTTACATTACTTCAATTAGTTGGCTTTTAGAGATTAAAACGAAAGAACAAATACAGTTTTACCAAAAGAATTTAGGAGGATGATGTAACATCCCTACTAGCTAAGAGTTAACAATACAGACAAAACTTTGAACTCACAGATTTAAGCCGATTCTCTCAAAGTTTTTTTTTACTGGGCAATTATTGTTTCACGTTTTTTAAAAACCAGATCAAGTATTTTGTTAAGACTTAAAAAATGAACCATTATTTGTAAACTAATTATTAAGTTGTATTTCTAATTAATACATTTTATTTTCTTTAGAAAATGACATAATTTGAGTCTGTTATGAAATTAGATATAACAAACAAATTCACACTTCCCTCTTTTCTGTCATGGCCAGAGTTCTGATATTTATTTTTGAGGAGAACAATAGCAACTTATGTACATAAATACAAACGCACCAAAGACACCACTACCTAGAATACAGCACTACAGCTGTTAGCTCTTTCAGTTAATCAAATTAAATAGGATTATTCGTTTCTTTTGTCCTTTTCCAAGACAAACGCTTATTAACGTTTCCTCACCGTCTCTACCAAACCTCAGTAAAATTACAACATTTCAGTTACAGAAATCGCTAATCCTTCAAGGTCGGTCTCAGCTTCTTTGGTCTTAGGGCAGCTTCAACGAAAGCGTGATCTCGGCATAGTTGACTTTACCCGGAATTTTTCGTTTGCTTTTTTTGGAGGGGTTGTTTGGTTTTGCTTAAAACAACCCGGTGGACCACAAAAGGGGGTTAGAAAGGGAGGGGGCAGAAAGGGTCGGTTTTTCTAGAAACCCAGGAAAATTCAGGTATCTGAAAACATATTTTGTTGTTTTAACTAAAAAAGAGATATAAATTCTGAGATGTTGGAAGGGGCAGGGAGCCGATGTGACTCCAGTTGGTGAGCATGGCGCAAACCGCGGACCTCCGGGTGCTAGACGTTGGGGGAAGGGTGGGGAGTCTGCGTGCACCATGCGGTCAGCCCAAGGGGCGGGCTCCACACGCACACTATTTTCTACTCTTCCTTAGTTACCTCCCTTTTTCCTTCTTGGGAGTTGGGGCTGGGGGCTCGAAGTTAAAGGGCAGGAAAAATGAGAACACTAAGAAAACTCAATCCCACCCCCTCAACAACAAAACCAATGAGAGGGAGCAAAGGATTATTTTCGCGCCACAAAAGATGGAAATCCAAGGGAGGCTCGGGGTCCAATGAATGGAAACCAGCAAACGGCTCCGGCGGAGGCAGCCGACGGTGATAGGCTCCTTCCGTCCACCAATCGGGTGAGCGAAGAAGGCTTCCNCGTCTCGCGGCCCCGCCCCGCCCCGGACGGAGGCGCAGGGCTGAGCCAGGGCTACTTGCGGTCTCTCTCCGTGGGTACCAAACCTACCCCAGCGCCAGGCAGCTTCTCGCACACTCGAGATAGGCCCGAACACACGCTGCTTGGTTCGTCACCGCCGCCCGCGGGCGGGCGCGCGCTGGAGGAGGAGGAGGACCTCAGGTGGTGTCATGTGGCGAGGGGAACTGTAGAGGCTCCCCTGACCCCTACGTCCAACTCGTGCACAGCTCCGCGCGGAGGAACAGACCCCGAGGCGGAGCCAGGAAGTGCCGGTCCCGCGACAGGGCCAGGGCGGTCCAGTGATCGAGGCGCTCCGAGGCGAGCAGGCGAGCGACGAAGGATTTTGCCAGCGGGAGCTGCAAGAATCCCGCCCTCTCTTTCCGGGCAGAGCCAGGGGCAAAAGGAAACTGGCCCATCTCCTCATCTCCTGGGGCACTATTTTTGATTTTGAACAAAAATTACTGAAGACAGATTCTCGAGAGAGCAGACTTAGGTTACCACTTATCACGTATCTGGTTTAAACACATGAATCCAGGAGAGTTGTTTGAAGACGCAAGAGTATGTTAAAAACACCTCCTATGGGGCCCAGGCGACGACGCGGCGGGCATTGCGTGCCCACCCGGCAGTAAGGACTTTGGCTCTCCGGTGGCCTCAGAAGTGGCCGGGTGTTAGGAGGGGTAGCAGCAAGAATGCCCTTTGTTTCGCCTCTACCTGCTCAGCCTTCGCTCATAACCTGTGGATACAACAACGGTAACCGACCTTCTAAACACTTTTTCTCCTTTAATATTACTCTGACCAATAAACATTTTTATTGCCCCCAGGAGATAAGGAGTAGGTGCAGCAGTCCAAAGAGTAAACACGGTGCAATTTGTGACACTCAGCCGCATCAGAGCACACACAATGGGTGGTATTCTCTCGTGGGGTTAAAACTAGGAGCTGCAACTGCTTCGGGAAAAACTCGGGAGTAGCCCATATGCACTGTTAATTTCCTGTGTGAGACTTAATGTAAGACTGGAAGTTAGACTAACCTTCCATTCATTTTTGAAAACCCCCTAAAGATACTTTTGCTCTTGAAATGCCAGTAAAAAAGACAGTTACCCATGTTCTTTTTACTCAACCAGTGAATATACACTTATCCCTCAAATGGTTGTAAGACTGGAAGTGGAGGGCACTGTATTCACCCCTTTGATGTCTGAGCTTATATGACTCCTGTATGTTTTTAAGGTCCTAGATGGAGTATCCAGTTTGTTAAAATAATACACAGATTAAGTTCACGAATCCTAGGAACATATTTCATCAAAACAGCACACAGTTGTCTTAAATTCCAGCTGTTAGATGTGTTTGATAGTGACCGACAAGCACGGGCTAGTATTTATGGAAGATAAACAATTTATCCCATGCTTTAGAAGTAGATACTTCCTTAGGTCTCAGTTTTAGGAAGAGCAAATAGTGACCAATCCAGAAGGCACCACTCAAGTGACTTTGAAAGCAAGCTGAATGTAGAATATTTGTTCTTAATGAAAAATTACTAAAAGTTGAATGATCAAAAGGCTAGTTTGTAATATTTAAAGAGCTACTTAGAAAAGCAAATATTACAAAATGAATGTAAACACATTTCTCCAAATAGCTTTTGAGCACATGCAACAGGTACATGAAAAAATTAATAATTTTTGATATTTACATTTTGAATACTACAGAAGTTAAAGGAATATTTTTCTTTTTTCAGAATAAAGCTTTTTAAAAAAACATGAAAAGGAAAATTAAGCTTTTTACAAGTTAAACCTGACCATAAACTTAAAATCTCACCACCCAAATGTTCTTTATAGAACTCATACTATAGTTCTAAGCATTATTACACAATGGCACATTTGTCTCCTCAATCTCAAAGTAAAAACATCTCACTAAATTAAATGTCAATGAAAATACTGTGAAAGTGAGTTTACATTTCAAAAGTTGGATTTGCTTGGCAGAAAGAAAAACCTGTTAGAACAGTTGTATTTAAAATGGATGATCTGACACCTTCCGGCTCCTTAACACAAAATTATAAGTTCCTTTTAAAAGAAAAAATGTAAATACTTCATGCAATAATTCCCACATGTTGAAAAAATTATTTCATTCATCTTTTAATTGGAAAACATACTTTTAAGTGTCATATACAGATGTGACAGAGAAACGAACTCTGAGCAGTTTTAATTACTGAAATGTTTTCAGTTTAAATCATATTTTCTCTAGCACACAATACATTTTCTACTACGAGTACCAGGTCATTATAAAGATTCCTGTTTATATTTCCCTGCTACATAGAATTTCAGTCGCTTTTTAAAACTAAGCATTTTTGGTCTTTTCCATGGAATACCTGTTAAAAATATACCACAAGTAACTGGTGCAAATGAAGCTTTCGAGTGGAGTGCAGTCATTAAACGACACTTGCAGATTTCCACAAGAACCCGAGCACTGTGTTCATTTCCGTATTCCTCTTCTCCAGTCTACATTTTGTTGGCCCAGTAAAGGCTTCACCCGGCCCAGACCCTCCCCCACACACCCCCTATTGTACTCGTTACATCCAGGGGAAATTATGAATGGTTCTCATGGCCAAATCCCGGCAAAAACGAGGCAGAAAAAGATTTCAACAATTTTTCAAGTGCGAATATCACCTAGGGATAACGCAGAGCGGTCTTCCTGTTTTAAGAGTCCCAAGTTCTCCAACTAAAATTCTTTAAATAAAAGTACCAGCCTACCCCACTCCTCCTCCTCTGGAAACTACAGGAAGAAATGGTTTCCGTTTAGATACCGACTTTTCCCACTATGACTTCTCTCCTCAGGCCTCCGAGGCTTGGGACGCCCCCGTCCCCACGCCAAATACCTCCGCCCCTNTGAATCGCGCAACCAATCGCAAACGCGAAGCCGAGAGCCAACGCGAGCGCAGGCGGAGGAGGTGTCGCCCAGACACCCGCCCAGGACGCTGCGGGCTCCCATCCCCCACCGCCCTAGCTCGGGGCCGCCCCACTTCCCCGGTGCCCGGGCCCAGGAAGGG
>NW_027532002.1:12270405-12270582 GCF_008692635.1 Crocuta crocuta
GCCCCTGCCAGTTCTGGAAACGTGCTTGCGGCTTTGCAGAGGTTACACTTCAAATGTCATCAAAGCCACAGGGCGAGTTCGAAATTGCGACTCTTTGGGTTTGTTAATTACCTATTTAAAAAAATCGAATATTTAAAACTTTGGTAACTAGAGCTGAGAAACTGCCTAATTAGCACC
>NW_027532002.1:12270588-12270888 GCF_008692635.1 Crocuta crocuta
ATCTCATTAAAAAAATTCTTCCCTTCCTCCCCTCCCCCTCAGGATCCGCCCCGACCAGATAACCCTTTCTAAACTCTGTTGTGACAATCAGCGCCGCCAGCCGCGCTCCCCTCCGCGCCCCGGCTGAGGCTCCTTTAGCATTTTGTTTGCCTCTTCCTCCTCTCCTCTCAGGGTCCCTCGCTCAAGCTCATTTCCCCTCCCCCTCTCTTCCTCCTCTTTTTTTTTTCCCCGAAACCCATTCTAATTGAGGCGCTGGGATTCCTCACGTGAGACGTTGATTTGTAGTTTGAACACATGGCT
>NW_027532002.1:12270931-12271165 GCF_008692635.1 Crocuta crocuta
GCCCTCCATCTGTGGGTGGTTTTAATTTTTCGTTTTTCTCTGAATTAAAAACAAACAAACAACCACCACTCTTCACAATGAACAAACTGTATATCGGAAACCTCAGCGAGAATGCCGTCCCTGCGGACCTGGAAAGTATCTTCAAGGACGCCAAGATCCCGGTGTCGGGACCCTTCCTAGTGAAGACTGGCTACGCGTTCGTGGACTGTCCGGACGAGAGCTGGGCCCTTAAGG
>NW_027532002.1:12271184-12271399 GCF_008692635.1 Crocuta crocuta
GCGGGCGGGGAGGTGGGGCGAGGCCCGGGCGCCCACGCGCCTGAGGTCCAGGGTGCTTTCCTCAGCAGGGGCTCCGACCCGGCCCCCGCGGCTCCCCTCCTCCCGGGGCTTTGCGGGCCGACTGCGGACGCGCTGTCAAGAAAGCCCAGGTGCGGGCTCGGACGGGAGCAGGGCTGGGGGAGGCGCGACCGCGAGCGCCGGACTCCCAGCGCTCG
>NW_027532002.1:12271552-12295062 GCF_008692635.1 Crocuta crocuta
CGCTTCTCCCTCCCTCCCTCTCTCCCTCCCCCCTCTCTTTGCACGTTATTTACGGGGTGGGTTTCGCAGTTCGCCCGTCTCGCCCCAGACCCCGGGTGCGGGAGAAGGCAAAGTGGCCTCGACCCTGGTGCGGAGTGAGGCCGCGGGCTGGTGCCTGAGCACTGGCGGCCCGGCGCTTCCTCTAGATCCTGCGGGACGCAGGCTGGTGCGACCTGGGTTCCACGCTCCCCCTCCCCGCGTGCGAGGAGTTAGGGGGGCAGGTGGGCGAGGGCGGCGGGTGGTCGCGGGCAAGGGAGCCCCAGCTGCGGCGCCGTGCCCCGGCCTGTCTCTTCGCCCCGGCCTCCGGGGGTGTCGGGGCACGCTCCGCGCGGGACCTTGCGTGTCGGGGCTGCGCTCGAGTCCCTCCAGGAGCCCGTGTTTTTTCGTGTGGCGGGCGCCGCGCCCTACTTGGCGCCTTGTTCCTTCTGTGCTGAGCTACATTTCTGACGGTGCTCTCTGTGCCTATCGTGTTCCTAGAGGGCCTGGGCTTGAAGGCGGGAGAAGGGCCCGGCGTCGCCTCCTGAGAAAAGCCAGCGTAGCCGGCTCCTCGGAGTTTGTCTTATGGAAGTGTCCAGGGAGGTGGGCGGAGGGGCCGCGTCCGTCCTGCGGCTGTCGTGGGGTTGGGTGTCCCCTGAGGTGGGCGGAGGAGGCCGGGGTGGGGTAGAGTGTTACCCAAGTAGTGGGGCAGCCAGTCGACCCCCGCCTCCCCACCCATCTGTAAGTTGCATACACAGCCCCGAGGGGTCAGCTTTCCACCCGCGCGGGGCTGGGCTTCCCTCCCGGCCTCGAGACGCACCCGGGGGCCGTGGGGGTCTGCGGTCACTTGTGTCGCCGCTTAGGCTGGGCGGGTCCTTCGTGCGGGAAGAGCCGCTAAACCCGGCCAACTGTCTTCCACCTCTTGTGTGTCCGTAGGTAAAGCGGAACTGCACGGGAAATTTATGGAAGTTGAGCACTCTGTTCCAAAAAGACAAAGGTGAGCTTAAATATTCCGTTCTCATCAATTCTATTCTCACTTTTATTGGGAGGAAAGACTCAACACAGCTGAAAACTTCCTTTCCTCGCATGCTTTTTGGGTGGATTTAATGCCGTATGGCTTGGCGGTTCTGTCTTATTCCTTGCATTTAAGTTTATGGCAGGTGTGTGCGCGAGCGCTGCTAAGGAATAAAGGTCTTGTGTGTGGTTCTTGCCACCGGATTATTACTGGTATAGAAGTCTCTCAAGGAAGCCTTCACAGCTGTTAAGTTTTTCTAAGGTGCTGCCAATAGGAAATCAGTCTTTGAAGGGCGGTTTGGGGACTCTGTAGCAATTAGGAAGCAGTGGGTGACCCTCCTCCGCCCCCACTACCCACCTACAAGTATAGGAGAGGGGAAAGCTGCTGCAGTCACGCGTGGGTGTGGAGTGCTTTTCCTTCTCTGCCCCCAGTTGGCGGCGAGGAGTCTGAGAGGCCTCGGAGGCCGGAGGCCGGCTGTGTGTCTGAGAAGAGTGCAATTTGCTGATTGGGACACGTGAGTGAACGCCTGGGCTTCTCCTGACCAGAAGCGCCTTTCAGTCACTCCAGAGTTACACAGGTTGCTGCAAACCAGCCTTTGTTTCTCGCCCCTCCTGCCGCCCCCCCACCAAATATTTTCTTACAAATAACCACCAAGAGATGGTAAAGACTAAAGATTTGAACTACTTAAGCACGGGGATTGCACTTGTTGGAGAGCATGTGTAGTGTGTCACTTTACAGAATGTTTGGAGACTGATTTAACCTCGAGAATTTGAAGAAATGGCTGCTTTCTTAAGACCAGGCCAGATCCTCGCTCTGTAATTAATTGGAAAGGCGCTGCTCCCTTACTGTGGTGCTGGGTTTAGCTTGTGCTCTTCTGGGTTTTGCAAGGTGGGGTTAGGGTTTCTGCTTTTCTCCACCTATTTCTGACACCCCCACCCCCACCCCCCCGGGGCTAAGCAGTAAGCTGAAAGTTAATATAAATAAACTAGGACTGCGTGTGTCTGGTTAGGTATAGGTGAGCCTGTGTGCTGGAGGGCAGGAAGGGTTTGCTGTGCATTTCTCTGGTGCTCTGCATAGAGATGGCTATATAAAATGTCATGTGCTTATTTCTATACTGAGCTCTCAGGTAAAGCATTTTTACAAACCTTGTTTTTGTTAGATAGATTTTTGTGGATTTCTCTTGTTCATGTACTTAATTTTCATTAGGACAATTGAAAAGAGATTTGTGTGATGAGATAGATGTAGTTCCGGTTGGGAATTTTGGTGGGGTCAAGTTATTTCACATAGTAGAGGGCTGTTCTTTGTTAAAAGCTTCTTGAACAATAGAAAGGGTACTGAAAAGTATCTAAATTGGTCTCTCTTTAATAGGAATTAAAAATTTGAGGGTAATGTCCTATCTCAAAAAATTTAAAGGCATAGTCTAAATTGTATACCTAAGGAAAAAAAATGTAAGTACATTCTGCAGATTCTAATTGGTTTCATGTTTAGCCTGCATGTCCTAATTTTCTTCAAATGTTGACTAAAAAAGAGGCGAATGGTTGTGTCCGACTGGCATTTGAACATTTGAGAGTTTCTAAATTTAAACATTAAATGTCTGGCATTTTTCAGATACAATTTATGGACCTGCATGTAAATGCAGATTACTTAGCTTTGCTCTCCTGATTTTCTTTTCCAGCCTGTCGTGAATTTCTCCCCATGTGTAGTGAATTAAATTAAAAACATCTGGTAAAAGCCTGTTTTATTCTTAAAGACTGTTGCCCAAGCTAAAAACCGTACTTGTTGCTTGATAACGAACAGGGGTTCCTCTTAGGAAAGCATAGAAGGTAAAATGCCACCAATGGCAGCAGTATATCAATGGATGCTTTTTCATTTTATTAACAATGTAGATTAACATTAGGCTGATTTGGCTTACATTAAAATGCTCAAGACTTTGAAAAAATATTTTTAAAATTATTATTATTTTATTTTATTTTATTTTTTTAAACATTATTTATTTCTAGGAGAGAGAGAGACAGCGTGAGCAGGGGAGGGTCAGAGACAGAGGGAGTCACAGACTGAAATGGGCTCCAGGCTCTGAGCTGGCAGTCAGCACAGAGCCCGACGCGGGGCTCGAACCCACAAACCACGAGATCATGACCTAAGCGAAAGTCGGACGCTTAACCGACTAAGCCACCCAGGCGCCCCTTTTTAAAATTATTTTTGATGGGGGCGTGCAGAGAATCCCCAGCAGGCTCAACGCTGACAACAGAGAGCCCGATGTGGGGCTTAAACTCAGGAACTGAGAACATCACCTGAGCCAAAGTTGGACACTTAACTGACTGAGCCACCCAGGAGCCCCTAAAATGCTCAGGATTTTAAATAACTATGTTAGTAGAAAGTAGGAATGAATATATTGGAAACAAATCTTTACAGATAGGGGGAACAATCAACTAAGTCTTTTTCTAGTATTGAGATGATGAAAAACAAAAGTAGAGGTTTCTTTCTCTGCTCAGGGAAATTTGCTGGAAATCTGTATTACAGTCTTGTAACTGAACCTTGGAACTGTGATGCAGTTTCCCTTATCTGGACTGTTCCACTGTCTGAAGAGGCTTTGGGAGAGGGCTGAGAAGACACCTTTGGTGAGCCATGCTTATTAGCTCCTATGGAAGGGTCAAGCAGTGGTACTGGTGACCGTGCGTTGAATGCTGCAGACCAGTCCTTGCCAAGTGAGCCTGCTGGACTTCTGGGTGGAGTTCTTTGTGCTTAGCAGCCCTTGCATTCCATCCCATCACCATGTGGGCATCTGAGGCAGGCACACCCACATGTGCAGCAGTGACCTTTATACCTGCTGTGCAAGGCATGTTGGGAGCCTGGTGCTGAAGAATGCTTATGGCAGCACTCTGAGATGGATGAATGGACTTGCAGCAACTAAACAGGGAGCAGGCCCAGGAGGCAATTTGAAGCTTTCACATGCTGGCCCAACTCTGACTGGGAGCTAAGCTGGGCAGTGAAACTTTCAGGAAGGGGCACTGTTGAGCTGGGTTCTGACCAAGCTTAGCTCCTGATTACTGAAGTCTCAGGGGAATGTGGAAGGAATGTTGCTTTTCTGCATTCAGATATCCCTCAGTTGTGGTGGATTATAACTATTTCACAGAGTTTGAGATTCGCGTGTCCAGAATGGAGAAGATTGTATTGACTATGTGTGATAGTGCTGGTGCTTTCGATTTCTAAATAAAAGATCTAGCACATGAATATTTGGCTTCTCTCCGAGGTATAAGCTTAAACACCATCCTTCTCCTTGCCCTGCCTTAGAGATAAGGGTAGGTGTGAAAATTGTTGTGACTTTGAAGACCTTAGTTAGCTCTATTGGATTGGTTATGTTATGGGACCTCTTAGGTGCCCATATATGATGTAAATAGCACTGATTGTTATGTTGTGGGCTTTTGAGCCTGGGAGAGGGAACTGGAAAGTTTCTGACACTCCTGGAACTGAGAAGATGGTAGTTTTAGTTGGTTTTCAGTGACTTCTTAAGTTGTGAAAAATTTTTCATATTTTTGGTTTTTTATAGCTTAAACTTGCTCATGATTTAGCTGTTAGTATTAAGATTATATGAAAGCAAAATACATTTGAATAAAGAATAAAAAATAATAGGATATTATAGGTACTATTTTTCCAGGAAGGATCTATTAGACTGCTGTTTAAGCTCACGTGTCGGTGGTTTTTTTGTTTCCTTAAAAAGTGAAGAGGACAGCTTATTTCCATATTAGAATTTTGAGCCTAACATGTAAATTAGATAGACGTAGTATAAAAGTTAATGGGGTTTTAAATGTATCATACTTTGAATGGCTATTTAAAAGTGAGTGCTGCATTTTAACAGCTGGTAGGTATAGACTAGGATGGTCCCACAACCAGCAGTGTGTCCATTGGCCAGGGCATATGATCCTGTTGTCTCAGGCCAATAAAAGCTTGCTTTTTAACTTAATTAAAATTTTTAAAAGTTTTAATTTATTTTATTTTGAGAGAGCACAAGCAGAGGAAGGGCAGAGAGACAGGGAGACAGAATCCCAAGCAGGATCTGCACCATCAGTGCAGAGCCTAGTGTGGGGCTCAAACTCATAGACTGTGAGATCATAACTCCAGCTGAAATCAAGGTGCCCCAAAAGCTTGTTTTTTAAAGCTGAACATTTGAATGTAGGCATGAATAGCTGTGTTGCCCCTTGCCTATTAGTTTGGTACAGGTGAATATTGTGAATTAGAGTTCTCTTAGATGTGAGGTTCTGAATGTTAGGAAACTTTCATGGCTGGTAAAGAATCATAAGCAGTGTGTTTGGAGTGCTCAGTTTGAAGTCAGTAATGCATGACTGCTTGAGTGATTGTAGCCAAGAAGATTTTTCTTGATTTCATGTTTTTGCATCAGTACAGTTAAGAGAGAGAGAGTAAAAGATTTCTTACTTTGGCATTATTAGAATTAAAAAACATATAAGTGAATGTTGATTAGCTTCTGTGTGGCTGTGCACAGTAACAAGGAAGACATTATGGAAACATGACATGTGCCTGGAGCCAGTGGGAATTGAGAATCTTGGCTTCTGTTTCTGGCTTTCCTTTTGATTTGTGTGATCACTTACATTCTCTGTTCATGCAAAATGCCACTATAATAAACTAACAGGGGGCATAGTTTGTTCTGAGGCTTGCTGTTCTGCTTGAAATGAGTTACCAGCTAAGGCTTAAAAATACCTTTTGGAATTAGATGTGAGGTCTTCCCTATAAGAAGCCTGTATTTTCTGTTGTACCTCAGTTACTTTTGCACGCGTACCCCTTTTGGGCAGTCAGCAAGAGGGAAATGATCTTTGTCATATTTTGAAATCCTTCTGTGAGCCATACCATTGCAGTTAATGTATTGTTACAGATCTTGGAATTTGTACTAAAGTGAAGCTGTTGAGCCATCTGGATGTATATTTGAAGCATCTCTTTTGTAATTGTCTTGAGCAGTGTTGAGGTACAAACTTTCCTAGCAGTAACTAATTTTTGAATTGTATAATCCGTTTTTTGTATGATTTATTTATCCAACTTTGGTGGTCGGTTTAGTCTGGGAGGATGGAGAAAGGCTGTGCTATTCTTAGCCAAGTTTCCTTTTAACTATTGCCTATGATTCAAGCTTCTAGAGTCACAAGACAGGAGGTGGCAGTGTGGTAACAGTGACCAAGGGATAGCATTGGCGTTTTAGTTAGAACTCTTCCCCATAAATCTGATGTTTAAAAAATTGGCTTGAATGGCCAGAGTTTTGCTTGAAAGCTGGTGGCAAATAGTTTTTAGTGCTCTATTAAAACTGAGGGTGTAATTTATCATGGTCAGAAACTGCTGTTTGGCAAGTATTGGTAAATAAACACAGTTGTAAATATTAATATAGTATGTGGATTTTGTTGCCCTGAAGGTGAATACATAGTACATAAATTATGCATTTTAGAGAATTGTCTTGAGGCCATTTAATTTGATTAGGAGGTAGTTTGAAATTCTTATAGATGTATTCTTTGGTGAATCTAATGGAACTGTAAATTTCTTTTAAAGATTTTCTTTTATACCCAAAGTGGGGCTCCAACTCAAAATCCTGAGATCAAGAGTCACGCCCCACCAACTGAGCCAGCCAGGCACCCCAAGTGGATCTCTTAGGTTGAGAGAGGGCTATTAGGATAGCTGGCATTATCATTTATTGTCTAGAAATTGGGTCCGCTGCTATCTTGGTGTTTTCAGTTATCTCTTGGTGCATAACAAACTACCCCAAAACTTAGTGGCTCAGAACAACTTATTTTTATTCATGATTCTGTTGGTCTGCTCGGCAGTTGTTTCTGTTCCATGTAGTGTCACTTTAGGTCATTTACTGAGCTGATCTAAAAGGTTGAAGAAGGCTTCATTCACATGGTTGGCGTCTTCGTGCTGGTCTACGTGACTTTTCTCTGCAAGCTATCTCAACACTTGTTAGTAGTGGCTTGGCTACCAAGTGAGAGTAGAAACTGCTACTAGGCCTTTTAAAGGTTAGGCCCAGAATTGGTATCTTGATGGTAGAGTGGTATGCATGTACAGAGAGGAAGGAATTGGTGGCCATCTTTGTAGACTCTTTTCATAAGTAGAATGAGGGGAGGAGTAGTGGCTTCAAAGTGATTGGAACCTAAACTATCTGAAAATTGCGTTTAGCTCTAGAAATGGAGAACCAGTTCCCATGGTAATATTTTGGCAAGAGATGATGATGTTGCTCAGGAGGTAATGAATATGGTCAGTGTTTGTATATTTGTAAGAAACAACTATGAGGATTTGCTGATGGATTAGATGAAAGGTAAGAGAAGAGGAAAGCATGATAAAATTTTTGGGTTGGGGTGGCTCAGTTGATTAAGCATCCTACTCTTGGCTTTGGCTCAGGTTGTGATCTCACTATTTATACTTGGGATTCTTTCTCTCTGCTTCTCTCTCTCTGCTCCTCCCAGCTTGTGCACGCGCTCTCGCGCGCGCTCTCTCTCTCTCTCTCTCTCAAAATAACTTAAAAAAACTTTCATTAAAACCTTTTTTTTTTTTGGTGGGGGGAGGGGGAGTTCAGAAAAACTAGATGGAAATTGGTGTCATTTACCAAAACAGAGTTTGGGGGAAGGAGCAAATTCTTGGGTAGAAATCAGGAGCTTCACTTTTGGCTCTAATGCTTGTTAGAAATTTAAGTGATGAAGTCAGGTAGGTAGTTGAATATATCAATCTGGAGGGTAGAAATTGGAGGTGAAAATTAGACGTGTCATTAGCTTGTGATATTTAAAATCATGGGATTGGACAAGATTACTAAGGGACTGAGTATGGGGCTTTGGGAGGAAGGAGAAACCAGCAAAGACGAATGAGGGAGGCCAATAAGATACAGGAAAAGCAAGCAGAGTGAACTGGTTCTGGAATATTCATGAAGAAAGCCTGTGTAATTGACACTGTGGATACCAATGAGAGTTCGTGATTTAGATGGATGAATGTGAGTGGGGTTGGCATTAAGTCTCAGTCTTCTGGTTTGGCAGTAGATGGATGGAGAGTGATTTACGAATTTTGGAGCAACCTATGTAGTCCTTATTTCAGAAGTCATTATCTTAATTTTTTAACTTTCCAGAAACATCCCTGAGCATGTTCTATTTATAACCTGCTAGAGATGGAAGAGTCCTAAGTTTAGTAGATCCTCTTGCCAGTATACAAGACTTGTTTGAGTTGACCTACTCTCTGGTATCTGTTTCAACACTTCTGGTGACTGGGCTCACTTTCTAGATAACCCATTCTACTTTTTATTAATGCACATTTGGAAAATCCTATGAAGCTGTCTTAGGTTCCATAGCAGTGTAGAAACACCAAGTCCAGTGTTTCTCTGAGGTTTTCTAAAAGACTTGATTTGAGGAAGTTAACTAATTGGAATTAAAATAAAAACTTAAAAAAAAAAAAAAAGACTTGATTTGACCAGCAGTGTTGAAACTATCGGCCAAAACATTTATGGATATCACGGGCTAAGTTTAAAATACTTTAATCATTTTGTAATTTTAGGATGTTGGAATAAGTAAAGCATTCCTTCCATTTTATTCATAAAATTTTAGCTATAAGAAATACAAGAAACCTTTTGTAAAAGTCCCCTAAATTGCCTCATTTTTGCATATTTAAAAATCTGGTCCTTGGTAAGGCAGCTTTCTCCTCAAAGTATGAATCCTGGGTTTGGCCACAGTAGTCACCAAAACTAGGTGATGTGTTAGATCAGTTGATTTGAGACAGATGACTTGATCTGAATAACTTTTTAAAATGTTTGTTTATTTTTGAGAGAGGGAGAGGTTGGGTGGGGAGAGAGGGAGATAGAGAATCTAAACCTGCTTCTGCATTGTCAGTGCAGAGCCTGATGCAGGGCTTCAGCCCATAAACTGTGAGATCATCTGAGCCGAATGAAATCAAGAATGGGACACTTAGCTGACTGAGTCACCCAGGTGTCCCTGATAACTCTTTAAGACCTGGTTTATGCAGGTCCTTTGATCAGTAAAGTACTACTTTCAGAATGTGGGAAATACCTACTATTTTAAAAAAAGGAAAACCAATGAAAATGAGATAGCACAAAGGTTTTTCCTGTGTGTGTGTGTATAAGTGGTGTTAGTTATTCTACCAAAGGATTCTCCATAAGGGTTTGAGAGAAGTGACTTGCCCAGGGCACTGCAGGTAATTAGTGGAACCCATTTTTGACAACCTTTGACTCTGCCCTGCCTTGATTCCTCTCATTTAAGTTGTCAAATCCTCAAAGTAGCTTACACAGCAAGCTGCTCATGTTTGCAGTGGCATGTTGGAGCAGAAATATCCCGTTTCTTGCTTTCTCTGAGGAAAAAAGAAATCTTGTTTGGCTTCTTTAAAGGGTTGATTTATTGTCTTCCTGCAGGAAAAAGACTAGTATAGGTAGTCTGGAATCTGGGGCTTTCTATAGAGTAAAAACATCTGGATGTACTGTTTTAAGATGGAAAGGGGAACTGCTTCTTCCTTGAAGGTATTTTTTTTTTAGCAGCTTTATCTTGATATAAATGAACTGCAGAGAAGTTGGAGGAGGGCCCAATGAAGTATGAGAGAAAAACGGAGGGCATGAGGAGGTAGATGCCATGGCTTTGTCGCAGGCATGTGATCAGGACTCCTGGGGTAGGTTTTAGATTGCAGAAGAGGTAGACGTGTCCAGAGTGGAGTCCATTGGTGCCTGGTTGTTCCAGCTCCTCACTAAGTTTAGTAGGATCCTGGCTTGAAGAAGGAAGTTGTTTAAACTTTGAATATTGTTAAGGATTAGGAGACTGGGGGGAGGAATTTTGCTGGAACTTTGTGCTTAGCAGCCTTGATAGTTCTACCATGTGCCCTTGGTGAACTGAAGGCCATTGCCAGAAGAATGTGAGACATGAAGTCTAAGATCTAGGGTTGAATCCCACCTCCATTTTCTAAGCTCAGGTCATGATCTTTGGGTTGGCGGGTTTGAGCCCTACATTGGGCTCTGTGCTGACAGCTCAGGGCCTGGAGCCCACCTCAGATTCTTTGTCTCTCTGCCCCTCCCCAGCTCTCACTCTGTCTCTCCCTCTCTCAAATAAATAAACGTTTAAAAAAAAAAAATTTAAGTACATGATGTTGATTAAGGAGGAGGAAGTTGAAGCCTGGGGAGGTTAGAATAATGGGAAATGATATCATTTATGATAGGATTCTGGGGACATGTGTTTAAAGCATCAATATACATTATTATTCAGTAGTAACTTCAGTGGTTGATGTTGTATTTTTCCACTTGAGATTCGAATATGAATACTGGATGTAGACAACATTTGGTGATAACAGAAATAAGGAAAACTTTTGTTCTGGTTTTGGACATGGACTCATGTAAGTAGAAATCTGTGGGTGGTATGTTAATTATTTTCATTGAGCATGTATGATCTTTTAAAACAAATCATGGTGTAACCTAGATACAATAGGGTATATACATATTAACAGCTTGAATTTTATATGTGTATACATTCAAATTAATTAAAAACACATGAAATGTGAAAAGACTTGTTTTTCAATCCTCCCTATCTCCATGTATTTCCCAGGTCTTCTAGCTGGTAATTTGGTATATTTTCCAGAAATTTTTCTATATATGTATTGATAGACATTTTTTTAAGTTTATTTACTTATTTATTTTGAGAGAGGCAGAGAAGAGAGACTCCCAAGCAAGCGCTGGGTGGCCTGTGCAGAGCCCAATGTATATAAAAGTTAAGGTAAAAGCTATGAAGATTAAGTTGTGACTGCTTATAGCTTGAACACCTAGGGTTTATGCTCTCCTATACTTAGAACCTTAGCACCTTGAAGTTTGGATTTTACCTCAGGGACGAATAATCAGTGAGAACTTGCCTAAGTCCTATTTTGAGGGAAAATTTGATTAAAAATGAGTTTCCAAAACTCTGGGCAGATGATGGTTGGAGAGCTTAATGAAAAGAGCCTATGTTGATGCGGCACCTGCGTGGCTCAGTGGGTTAAGTGTCCCACTCTTGATTTCAGCTCAGGTCATGATCTGTGGAGATCTGAGTGTGGAGCCTGCTTAAATTCATTTTCTCTCTCTCTCCCCACCCCCCTCCCCCACTCCATCCCCCCATTTCTCTTTCTGAACAAAAGCAAAACAAAACAAAAACAGACCATAACCACCTGTGATGGCTTTCAGTTATGGAATAAGTCATGGGATGAGAATGAAAGAAAGGTACAGCATAGGTAATATAGTCCATGGTGCTGTGATAGCCTTGTATGGTGAGAGGTGATGGCTGTGCTTGTGAGCAGAGCTTAACGTATAGACTAGTTGAATCACTGTGTTGTACCCCTGAAACTAATGTAACATTGTATGTCAACTGTAATGAATTAAAAAAAACCCCAAAACCTGTGATGGTAAAGCTGTTCAAGAAGTGATTGTGTTCTCACCCATGATTCCCAAATGTCTGTTTTAAAAACAGTCAAAGGTGCCTGGGTGGCTTAAAGTGTCCGATGTTGGTTCAGATCATGGTCTCATGGTTTGTGGGTTCAAATCACACATCGGGCTCTGTGCCGACATCTCAGAGCCTGGAGACTGCTTCGGATTCTGTAGCTCCCTTTCTGCTTCTCCCCCGTTTGCACTCTCTTTCTCTCTCAAAAATAAATACACATTAGGAAAAACTTAAAAACAGTTGCTTTTGCAAAAATAGAAAGGCTCTTGTGTTTGTTTTTTTTGAGAGATAAGTGTGGTTGAGAATTATAATTTAACGTAATGTTAGTATTTTTTAGGTGCTAGTTTACCTACTTTTTCATGTTTATTTTGAGAGAGAGTGTGAGCGTGTGAGAGGGGGAGAGGGAGTAGGGGAATCCCAAGCAGGAGCCGTGCTGTCAGTAAGAGGCTCCATCTCAGGAACTGTGAGATTATGACCTGAGCCAACATCAAGAGTCTGATGTGCAAACCCACTGAGCCACCCAGGTGCCCCTAGTTGACCTGTTTCTGTATTTTTCTTCTGCGTTTCAGAAATGAATTTATTTCCCATGGTTTCTACAAAAGAATATTTTTTTTAAGATTTATTTATTTTTGAGAGAGCGCGCGCAAGAGAGGAAGGGCAGAGGGAGGGGGAGACAGAAGATCTGAAGTGGGCTCTGCACTGTCAGCACAGAGCCTGATGTGGGGCTATAACTCAGGAACTGTGAGATCATGACCTGAGCCACCCAGGTGCCCCAGCTTGTATAAATTTTTAGTTTAACAAGCATAGATTGAGCACTTGTGCTTGTAATTAGTGCAGTGCTCCGTTTCAGGGGCTAGAAAGAAAATACTTATTATGAAGGAAAAAGTACATGGAATATAGTAGCTTTCACTTCGTTGTTTGAGTGCCTGGGTGATACTTTTGTCTTGAACACCAGCAGTGATTCACTGTGGCAGAGGATGGATGAATACCTCTGCAGGTAAAGAGAAGGTATAAATATGTCATGGGATATATACGGTATGCCCCAGAATCACGGCGGCATTTGGTTTAGCTGGGTATTGGTACAGCCAGCCAGGGACAGGTTCGGGGAGAGATGTTAAGGTAGATGGAGGCTAACTGTCCAGTCTAGGAGATGGTAGAGTCAGGAGGGACAGCAGGAGCCAAGACATGTAAGTGTGAAATACCCTGGTGTGTGTAGGGGAACTATGTGCTATTTGGGATTAGAGAGGCTCCTGTGTGAGGCAGTGTGGTGGTTGACACTGAGCTTAGAGGAGGGCTGAGAGCAGTCTGTGCTCAAGGAGTGACCATTGTTTAATTCTTGATGTGTTTAATTTGAGGGGCTCAGTCCTTTTAGTTAAAATGCCACTAAGCAGATGGTTATTTGGGATCATCATTCAAGACTTGATGTTTAGGTTAGTTTTGGTTTGTGTTCACCAGAAATCATCTTGGAATGCTTTTACCTCTGAAGTGTTTTGTGAGAACAACTGTGCCCCAACACACTCCCTGGGATTTAGGGCTGTTCTTAGCCTTCTGACTGGGTAATTAGGGTGAATCATGATAGGACTAGGAACCCTTTAGTAAGGCTAACCGAGCCAGTGTTGTTATTGTTACCTTTTTTAGGTCACAGATGACAAGATAGTCATGAGTAGTGATGATTAAAAAGCACCTGGTATTATGTGACTTTTATTAAGGCATCAAATGATAGAATGAACCATTGGAGGAAAAATAAGACCCTTCTAGGTGCACATACTATTAACTAAGCAAAATGAGGGGCCTCAGCAAAGCACAGCAATGGGGAGGGCCAGTGACATCTTGTATGGAATCACTAAGACCTCATTTGGAATCCTTGCTCAGCTCTGTGATACTGGGCAAACTGATAAAACTCTCCGAGCCTCTTAGTTTATCTATAAATAGGGGCAATAAAACCTGTTGCACAGAGTTGTTGGATATTAACTGATGTTTGTAATGGATTCCTTGGAGTATTTTGACACCTAAGTGGTGTTGTCTCATATTAATAAGCTTGTATATTTACATGTGGCAAGTGAAAGTAAATGTAATTATTCTCGTGTAATTCCATGTTTTGTGTCTCCTATGCACTTAGAAAGGTTTCACATTTCTTTGTAGACTGAGTTGGTGCATTGTGAATAAGACTTTGTACTTTATATCTAGATGTATAGGTCTTAGGATCCCTAAAGATCTATATCTAGTTGTGAAATTGTCTTGAGATACTGTTCAAAAAAAGAAACAGTCTAGGAGATAAAAACTATTACTTTCAAAGAGGGAGACAACATAGTACAAAAATGTACAAAATTAAAGTATGCAAAAGTGGCAGTTCAGAAGGAGATATCTGAAAAGCCAGAGCATTCAGGAAAAGACCCTTAATCTTGGTAATTAATAGGCAGAAATTGCCATTACAATTGTCACTTATCAGGTTGGGAAGAAAACAAAATTGATAATGCCTGGTGTTGGCAAGAGTGTGGAGGAATGCTAGAGAGTAAATTGGCAAAGACTTCTCGGTATGTTATTTGGCAGTATCTGTTAGAACTTAAAATGTGAATATCTCTCAACCAAAATTCATGTAAAACAACCCAGTGTTCATGGTTTTTCTACAATTTGTAAGCATAGTTTTCAATAACACTGTAAAAGATCTACAAATCACAGGTCTTGGTGAAAAGATCTCTGGGTAGGAGTCCAAAGTACTTGCAGATAAACATTTGGGTTTTATATCATCACTCATTACATTTTAATAGGCATTATATACGGATAATCTAGATATTTTTTTTTAACATTGTCTACTTTTAAATCAGAGAGGATCCCAGCCTTAATTTGAGTGGGACATTTAGCAGTTAACCATTTCTGAGTTTTAGAAGGTAGATTTTTTTTTTTGTTAGAATTCACTTATTTTGAGAGAGAGAGAAAATGAGTGGGGGGAGGGCAGAGAGAGAGGGGGACAGAAGATCCAAAGTGGGCTCTTTGCTGACAGCAGAGAGCCTGATGAAGGGCTCGAACTCACAAACTTAGAAATATGACCTGAGCTGAGATCAATAGTTAGATGCTTAACCGACTGAGCTACCCAGGTACCTCTTGTTTTTTGTTTTTAAAGCTCTACACCGGACATAGGGCTTGAACTCAGGACCCCAAGATCAAGAGTTGAATGCTGCATGGACTGAGCCAACCAGGCACCCCAGTTTTGCCGTATTTAATGGAAAATTGAAAGTAACTTAAAATGTACATCCAAAGAAAATGCACCAGTGTCTTTTTTATTTTTTATTTATTTAATTTTTGAGAGACAGAGAGCACACACAAATGGGGGGGGGGGGAGAGAAGGAGACACAGAATCGAAACCAGGCTCTAGGCTCTGAGCTGTCAGCACAGAGCCCAACTTGGGGCTCCAACCCACGAACCATGAGATCATGACCTGAGCTGAAGTCGGACACTCCACCAATGGAGCCACTCACGTGCCCTGAAAATGTTTGTATTCTAACAAACTATACTGTGGCACATGTTATAGCAGTTATAAAGAATGATAAAGACTTATATGAGCTGACGCTGGAGGAACAAATTGAGAAGTCAGTTCTTAAAATACAGGTTTTTGATAAGGTGCCTGGGTGGCTCATTCGGTTAAGCGTCTGACCTTGGTTCTCAGGTCATGATCTCACTGTTTGTGAGTTTGAGTCCCTCATGAGGCTCTGTGCTGACAGCTCAGAGCCTGGAGCCTGCTTCTGATTCTGTTTCTCCTTCTCTCTCTGCCTCCGCCCTGCTTATGCTCTGTCTCTCTCTCTCTCTCTCTCTAAAAGATAAACAAACTTAAAAAAAATTTTTTTAACAGGTTTTTGGAAAAAAACCCTTGCATATGCACATGTTGGTGTAAAACCATAGAAAAAGGTCTGGAAGATTGCCCACCACAGAGAGTGGTCATCTCCTCAAAAGTAAACCAATTGAGGAGGGGAGAGGCTAATGGTAGGCCCTTGGTTTTACATCCTGTTTTAATGCTTCTCAGGTTTTTGGTTTTGACTCTTTAACAGTTAAAAACTCAGGACCCCCAAAGAGTTTTTTTTTTTAAATTGATCTATATATACTTCATTAGCAATAAACTGAATAATGCTTAAAACTACTATTTTCAAATGAATAACTAATAAACCCATTGTATATTAACATAAGGTTTTTGTTTAAAAAAGCTTCTAAAACCAAAATAAAAATGAGGAAAATGGAATTGTTCTGCAATTTCTGCAACTTTCTTTAGTGTTTGGCCTAATAGCTGCATACTGAACTACTTCATGCGATTTACACAGATGTGTAGTTAGGGAAAGGGATATTTTTAATCATCTCTTTTAGAGGGGTGCCTGGATGGCTCTGTTGGTTAAGCGTCTGACTTTGGCCCAGGTCGTGATCTCACAGTTTGTGAGTTAGAGCCCTGCGTAGGGCTCTGCACCTATGGCTGGGAGCCTGGAGCCAGCTTAAGATGCTGTGTCTCCCTCTCTCTCTCTGCCCCTTACCAGCTAACACTCTGTTTGTGTGTGTCTCTCAAAAATAAACATTAAAAAAATCATCTTTTTAGAGAATTGTGGATATTCTCTGTTCCTACACCAAAACTCAACAAGTGGTAGATGTTTTTTAAGTTTATTTTTTTCGTAAAAAATTTTTATTTTTGAGAGAGAGTGAGCAGGGGAGGGGCAGAGAGAGAGAGAGAGAGAGAGAGAGAATCGGAAGCAGGCTCTGAGCTGTCAGCACAGAGCCCGATGCAGGGCTCAAACCACAAACTGTGAGATCATGACCTGAGCCTGAGTTGGACACTTAACGAACAGAGCCACCAAGACTCCCCTTTGAAAGTTTATTTAAAAAAAAACTCACATGATTTCACATTAACACGGTATCCCACATTTCAGCTAGCCTTTCAAAAACTACCATTTGTTGGGGGCACCTGCGTGGCTCATTTGGTTAAGCATCCAACACTTGGTTTTAGCTCAGATCATGACCTCACAGTTTGTAAGTTCGAGCCCCACCTCAGACTCTGCAGTGACACCAGGGAGCCTTCTTGGGGTACTCTCTCTCCCTCGCTCTCTGCCCCTATCCTGCTCACTCTGCCTCTTAGTTTCAAAATAAATGTTTATACATGGGAAAAAAGAAACTTGGGTTGTATTTTGCTGCTAGTGTCTCTGAATGCAGGGATGACTACTACAGTTTAGTGCCACTGCTTTGGTTCATTCTAGGGTGCCAGCAATTTACCCACCATTGTTTTTGCACCATTTGCTTCAGCACAAATGTCAACATAGTATGATAAAAATTGTTTTGACTAGGGGTGCCTGGATGGCTTAGTCGGTTAAGCGTCTGGCTTTCGCTTAGGTCATGATCTCGCGGTTCGTGGGTTCGAGCCCGGCGTCGGGCTCTGTGCTGACTGCCAGCTCAGAGCCTGGAGCCTATTTCAGAGTCTGTATCTCCCTCTCTCTCTCTCACCCTCCCCTGCTCACGTTCTCTCTCTCTGTCTCCTAGAAAAAAAAAATTGTTTTGACTTTTTGAAAAGTGTCTCAAGGATGCCCAGGAGACCACATATTGTACATTGAGAATTGCTGCTTGTACACTAATGTGATGCTTGAAATTATTTGGATTAGATTCTCCTGTGAATATGTACTAACATCGTAACACAGCAGATGGCAGGAACAAGTGAGGACTTTGTGCAACTCCATGGCATGGTAGCCTTGATAGGGAGTTTTATACAAGTCAGTTTGTGAAAACAATTGTGGGAAAAACAAAACAAAACTAATCATGAAGGAAAAATCCAGGTGCATGAAGGATAGACTAGTGTAAATAGGGAGCACTTCAGACAAATGCATATGAGTAAAATGAAGTGAGTTTGTAAGTTCTTTAAGCCAAAGCGAACCCCATATGTTGGTTACTACACATCTTAGGAAATGTACAACCTCAGTACCTTAGTTATTCCTAAAACGTTGAAATCTAGTAGTTAGAATCTCAGGGCATCATCACAGTTTCCCAGTTTCTTCTGCCGGTTTTGAGGTGTTTCGGGGCTGGAAGCTTGTGGTGACTCATTGTGTTGGTAGTGATGACCAAGTGAAGAGTCCTGCCTCTGACCTATTTCAGCTGCCTTCCTTTGCTGGAAGTAACTGTGGGTTAAATTTAGAAAATAACTGCTTTTGTTCCTGTCACAGGAGAGGTACTTTTCTGAGACCATTTTTTTTCCTGTAAGAGTTTTAATACAACAAATGACCTTTCATGTATTTCACCAAGTCCTTTCCATTCTGTATATTTTTTCTGGTTTGAGAAAGCTCAGTGGCTTGCTCTTATGTTCTCTTTCTACAAATGGTTCTGTTTTGCTCGTCTTGGATCTTAGTAGTTTTTAAATGATTGATTTAACAAATTTTTGAGTGTTTACTACTGCTTTAGGTTCTTGGGAGAGAGAATTAGATGGAATATACAAACGGAGTCATGAAGCGTAGGTGTAGGTGAAGGGCTGTCCTGGTCACTGGAGCAGCCAGTGGCCACAGGGACTAAGCAATTGAAATGTGCCTGGTCCAAATTCAGATATTGTGTATATGTGAAATACATACTGGATTTTGATGACTTCGTTGAAAAAGAGAGAGTTTTTAAAAATCTTATTTTTAAATCTATACCCAATGTGGGGCTTGAACCCATAACTCCAAGATCAAGAGTTAGATGCTCCATTGAGTGAGGCAGCCAGGCATCCCTCATTGATTTTTTTTTTTAAGTTATTTTGAGAGAGAGGAGGAGTGCGTGTGTGCACACGTGGGGGAGGGGCAGAGAGAAGGAGAGGCAGAATCCCCAGCTGGCTCTTCTCCATCAGCTCAGAGTCCAACATGAGTGCTCGAACTCAGAACTGTGAGATCATGACCTGAGCCAAGATCAGTAGTCCTGACGCTTAACTGACTCAGCCACCCAGGTGCCCCTCATTGATGATTTTTATATTTCACTTACTGCTTTGACTGTAGTCACAGGGAAATTTAATATTATGTATGTGCCTTGCATTTGTGGCTTGCGCTATTTCTGTTGGACAGCACAGATTTAGAGAGGAGAGATGGACAGATGTAAGGTGTGTTGAAGAGAAAAATAAATTTGGGTAAGAAAGAATGAAACAATTGGCAGGGGTTTATTAATTATTTCATATCAGATGACTAGGGGAAACCTCACCAATATGGCACTGTGTGAGCAGAGGCTTACTGGAGGTAAGGGAGTGAGATGAGCAGGCAGGTCGGTGCCAGGTGGGGAAGTGACCTAAGCATAGGGGACAGCCAAAGCCTATGCATTCTCATTGTCTTTAAGTCAATTAGGAGGCCATCGTGGCTAGAGTAGAGCAGGAGAGCTGTAGGAGATGAGTTTGCATGTTGGTGGATAGGAATGGAAAGAGAGGAAGCCGTGGAAAGGTTTTTAGAAGAGATGGTTCAGATGAGATTTATCTTTATATGTTTATTTACTTTTTTTTTTTAATGTTCTATTTATTTTTAAGAGAGAAAGAGCATGAGCAGGGGAGGGGCAGAGAGAGAAGGAGACACAGAATCCAAATCAGGTTCCAGGCTCTGAGCTGTCAGCACAGAGCCTGACATGGGGCTTGAACCTACGGCCTGGGAAATCATGACCTGAGCTGAAATTGGACACTTAACCAACTGAGCCACCCAGGCGCCTCTATTTACTTATTTTTGAGAAAGAATGAGAGGGCACACATGTGCACAAGCAGGGGAGGAGGGAGGGAGAGAGAGAGAGACAGAGACAGGGAGAAAGAGGGAGAGAGAATATTTCAGGCTGCTCCACATTTAGTGGGGAGCCTGATCCCACGACCCTGGGATCATGACCTGAGCCAAAATTAAGTGTTAGACACTAACCAACTGAGCTGAGCCGTCCTTGTGCTCCTGATGAGATTTATCTTTTGCTTTTTTATGTTTACTTTTGTGAGAGAGAGAGAGAGAGGGAGAGGGAGAGAGAGGTGGTGGGGGGTAGAGAAAGAAGGAGACACAGAATCCAAAGCAGGCTCCAGGCTCTGAGCTGTCAACACAGAGCCCAACGAGAGGCTCAAACCCACGAATCATGAGACCATGACCTGAGCTGAAGTTGGACACTTAACCGACCGAGCCACTCAGGCGCCCCTGAGATTTATCTTTAAAAGGGAATTCTCACAGAACAGTTGATAGTGGAGGTGGGGATGGAATGGGATCAAGGAGTCTAGGGGAAGATTTTAATTGTACAAGTCAGAGATGGTGGTAGTGGGACCAGAGCTATTGAGATGTGGTGGTGGTAGTGTGGTAGTAGTGATGAAGAGTTAGAATCTACTACCTTTTTTTTTTTTTTTTTGAGAGCGAGGAAGGGAGAAAGTGCAAGCAGGGAAGGAGGGCAGAGGGAAGAAGAGAGTCCTAGACAGGCTCCATGCTCAATGTGAAGCCTGTTGTGGGGCTCAATCCCACAACCCTGAGATCATGACCTGAGCTAAAATTGAGTCAGATGCTTAACCAACTGAGGCACCCAGGCACCCCAGGTACTTAGAATCTTCTATTTTGTGTGTGTGGGGGGGAGTTCTGTGGGCACAGTTATAGTGGCTGGGTGTAGGGAGTAAGGAACCAAGGAGACCTTGACAGTTAATAAACTGCTTTAGCTAAAGCACCTGGAAAAGTGAAGTTTCCACCACCAGTGATGAGCAGGATTGTGGCAGCGGTACGACGAGGTTAGGGGAGACACTGAGTTGTGCTTTGCCAGGTTAAGTGTGAGATACCTATTAGACACGTGGAGATTGGACAGTGACTAGATAGTGAGTGAAGGGGAACCAGGGAAGGAGCAGCAGGCCCATGAGGGAGGAGGAGAACCTTGAAAAAGTACCTGGAGGTATATGCTTTACGGTGGTGTTTAAAGGACTAAGTAAGAGTCATTAGCTGTGACAAATAATGTAGAATAGGGCGAAAATGGAGTTGGCAATGTTACCATTATTGGTGTCTGGATAGGTGGAGATTTGGTGGAACAGTTAGGACTGAAACCCTGAATGGTGTAGGTTTGTGAGTGGATAGATGGGGAAGAGGTAGAGACAGTGAACATGGGTAGGTTTTCAGGTAGATTGCTGTAAAGACATCAGAGGAATGGGATGGAAGTTGGAGGGGTTGTGGTGTAAAGGGATGGCTTTAAAACCTTTATTTCAATTTACAGGAAAGATGCAAAAACAGTACAGATTATGCATACGCCGTCTATCTAGTTTTCCCAAACATTAGTTTTGACTCCCCTGATTTTTCATCTGTAAATACTTCAGTGTGTGTTTTCTAAAAACAACATTCTAGGGGCACCTGGCTGGCTCAGTTAGTGGAGCATATAACTTTTTTTTTTTTAATTAAAAAAAAAATCTTTATTTTTGAGAGAGAGAGCGTGAGTGGGAGAGGAACAAAGAGAGGGAGACACAGAATCCTAAGCTGGCTCTAGGCTCTGAGCGGTCAGTACAGAGCCTAATACAGGGCTTGAACGCACGAACCATGATGTCAAGACCTGAGGCAAAGTCGGATGCTTAACTGACTGAGCCACCCAGGCACCCCTTAAAAAAATAAAATCTGTAAAAAAAATTATATTACATGACATAGTAAAATTATCAAAAAAAAGTTTAACACTGATACAATAGTGTTTAATCTGTAGATGTTCTTCAGATTTTGCCTGTTGTTCCACTAATGTCTTTTTTTTCTCATCCTTGATTGAACCCAAGATTATATATTGTATTTAGTTAAGATGTTTCTTTTAATTTTTTTAATGTTTAGTTTTGAGAGAGAGAGAGAGAGAGAGAGAGACACGATCCGAAGTGGGCTTTGTGGTGACAGCAGAGAGCCCAATATGGGGCTTGAATTTAGGAACCTCGAGATCACAATCTGAGTCAACTGAGCCCCCCAGGTGCCCCCTTTAGGTTTCCTTTAATCTGGAGCAATTCCGTAGTCTTTTGTTTCTCCTGTCCTTCATGTTGTTGTTGGTGGTGGTGGTGCTTGTTTTTCTTAAGACCTTCGTGTTTTTGAGGAGTATAAGCTAGTTTTCTTTTTCTTCTTAGTTTGTCAAGTTGGTTAAGCTAGTTGTTTTATAGAATGTCCCTCAATATTGGTTGGTCTGATGCCCCCCATCCCCTCATTGTGAGAATTCATGTTACGGGTTTTTGGTGAAATACCACAAAAGTAATTATGTCCTCAGTGCACCACATTAGGAAATAGATGTTGATTTTGTTCCAGTAGTAGAGACAGGTTAACTTAGACCGATTGATGTAAGTGGTGTCTGCCAGACTTCTCTAGTGTAAAATTAATATTTTCTCCTTTGTATTAAGAATCTCTTGGGGGCTGGGGCGCCTGGGTGGCTTAGTCGGTTAAGCGTCCGACTTTCGCTTAGGTCATGATCTCGCGGTTCGTGGGTTTGAGCCCCGCGTCGGGCTCTGTGCTGACTGCCAGCTCAGAGCCTGGAGCCTGTTTCAGTCTGTGACTCCCTCTCTCTCTGACCCTCCCCTGCTCACGCTGTCTCTCTCTCTCTCTCCTAGAAATAAAAAAAAAATACAAAATAAAAAAAATCTTTTGGGGGGATATTTTTACACCGTGAAAAGATACTATTTTTCTTTATACTTTACTGGTTCTATTTTTTTATTTAATGTTTTTTATTTATTTCTGAGAGAGAGACTTTTTGAATGTTACTTTGCCTATATTTGTTAGTTGGAATTTTACTCTAAGGAAGAGTTTTTCCCTCTTCATTTCATTTGTTAGTTTACAGGAATATGGACTCATTGATTTGTATTTTACAGATTATAGCATGTTGTTATTCTGTTGCTCTGTTGAAGTGAGAGTTTTTAAGGTAGGAGGTATTAGTATGGTGGTGGTATGCTAAAGGCATGATTGAGCACAGATGGAAAAATGATTTTGATAATCTGTTGACTAAAATACTAGATGAAATCTTGCATGCTAGTCTAGTGTTTCATTTTAGAGGTGCAGATTTGTACTTAATTTGAAAACTTAAGTGCCCAAATGCAATAAATCTAATATCTTTGACTCTATACTGAGGATGCCTTAGAACTATTGAAAATCAGGTCATTCTTCATGTATAGGACACATTAAGCCTAAATTTAGATACCGTGTCGCCTGAAAATGTGTAATAACTACTATCTAATGTACACATGGCTTATGAAAACTGTTAATCAGATGTAGGTTATTTGTTTCCATACCACTCTAACTTAATTTTAGCTCATGATCGTCCATTTTCCCCAGCTTGGTAAATTTTGATGTGCTAACTCAATAGTGTGAAATTGGTAGAACATTGCCATACGTTTCTTCAGTGTTTCTGTTTACTCTTATGTCTCTTGGTGAGTAATGTGTACACTGAAACTAATCAAATGTAATCTTAAGCTATTTTTTTTTTAGATAACATTTTATATACAGAACACCCACAGGAATTAAGTAAAACTAGTTTTTTCTATGGTAGTTAAAAAGGTTAGAAGATTTAAGGGGTACCTGACTAGCTCAGTTGGTAGAGCATGTGACCCTTGTTCTCAGGGTTGTGAGTTCAAGGCTCACCTTGGGCATAGAGCTTACTTAATAAAAGTTTAAAAAACAGTAAAATCTTTAAATAAAAGGTTGGAAGATTAAAAAAATATATAGTACACATTGCAAAGTTTAAACCATAAACATGATTAAAATGATCTTTTTCCCTTCCCCAAATGCAACCATTGTGTAGTATTGTGTTATTTTTGGAGGAGAGGTTTGTATATGGATGTAAGCATCTATGAATGTGCACTTTTTAGGGGGGAAAACATGACATAGTTCTGCCCTTGACTGTTGAGAAGTTTTAAAAAACAGGTTTGTTTATTTTTTAAAGAGTGTATTTTTTTTTTTTTTAAAGTAACCTACACTAATGTGGGGGGTTGAACTCAAAACTGTGAGATCAAGAGTCATATGCTTCACTAGACTGAGCCAGTCAGGTGCTCCTTAAAAAGCAGTTTTTAGAGTGCTTTGAAAGCTGGGAGGAGAAAAAATTGTGGTAATGCAGTATGTTCAATACTACTAAAAATAGTGGAGCCT
>NW_027532002.1:12295070-12360188 GCF_008692635.1 Crocuta crocuta
GCCTTTTTTTTTTTTTTTTTTTAAAGTAATCTCTACATCGAATGTGGGGCTTGAACTCACAACCCTAAGATCCGAGAGTCACATGATTGCCGGACTGAGCCAGCCAGGCACCTCCAAAATAGTGGAGTCTTGATGAATATATTTACTTACATATGGCCTGATCATGCATTAAAACTTGTTTACTAGTAGCATATTAACAGTATGTTAGGTTTCCTTATTAGTACTTGTCACAGATCATTCTAATTTTATTTTTATATTAAAAAAACTTTTTTTATTTTTTAAGGTTTATTTTTGGGAGAAACAGAGTGCTAGCAGGGGAAGGACAAAGAGAGAGGCAGACAGAATCCAATGCAGGCTCCAGGCTCTGAGCTGTAAGCACAGAGCCTGACACAGGGCTCGAACTCAGGAACCATGAGATCATGACCTGAGCCGAAGTTGGACGCTTAGCCGGCCGAGCCACTCAGGTGCCCCAAGATCATTCTAATTTTCTGAAAATTACAGCATGTGGTTTATTTCCGTCATTAATTATGGAAAGAAAAAATGTTTTGTGCAATATTTAACCAAAAATAAAAAAAGATCAAAATTTCCCCAAACCTCTGAAAGTTTGAGTACAGTCCTTTTAAAGAGCATGTACATAACATACTACATTAACTGGAACTAGTTCAGTGTTCTAAATTTAATTCTCTTAGTGTTCTTTTTTCCCAAATTGTTTAGAAAATTTTTTTCCTACGTTTATTAGAGAGCACACGCGCAAGCATGGGGCAGGGACAGAGAATGGTAGACAAAGGATCACAGAGAGAGAAGGAGATACAAGATCTGAAGCAGGCTCCCCAGTGCCAGCACAGAGCCCGATATGAGACTTGAATTTAGGATCAGTGAGATCATGACCTGAGCAGAAGGCAGACGCTTAAATGATTAAGCCTCCCAAGGCACTCCCCCCAAATTCTTTGTTTTTAAAGAGTTGAGGGGTCCCTGGGTGGCTCAGTCGGTTGAGCATCTGACTTCGGCTCAGGTCATGATCTCCTGGTTTGTGAGTTTGAGCCCCGCCTCAGGCTCTGTGCTGACAGCTCAGAGCCTGGAGCCTGCTTCAGATTCTGGGTCTCATTCATTCTCTGCCCCTTCCTCACTTGTGCTCTGTCTCTGTCTCTCAAAAATAAATAAATGTAAAAAAAGTAAAAATAAAAAGTTGAAATATTTTACTTTAAATCCGTTTTCTTTTTTTCTAATGGTGTCCTTAAACTACTTTTCTGGGTTCCCAAACTGCTGGTTTTTTTTAAAATTAGAATTTTTGCAGAGAAATAATTATTAAAATATTCTGGAAAAGAGTGAAATTTGATTTGTAAGCCTAAAGGAAGGAGTTCAGGATTTTATTTTATTTTACTTTTTTAAATGTTTTTGTTTATTTCTAGGAGAGAGAGAGAGAGAGANCCAGGAGCCCTAGGAGTTCAGGATTTTAAAGAAGGACATTATTTTATTTATTTTTTAAAGATATTACTTTTAAGTAACCTATACACCCAATGTGAGGCTGGAACTCACAGCCCCAAGATCGAGAGTTGCATATTCTACTGACTGACACAGCCAGATACCCAAATACTTAAACTTTTTAGTTAATTTGAAATAGTGTAGCTTAGTGAAATCTGGGGATTGGTCTCAGCAAAGTTTGAGTATGTATTATGTATCCTTGTTATTACATTAATGAAAACAGAAAAATGCTGAGTTAGAAGTTTTGAATATACAGTTCTTCATTATTTGAACAAACCTTTAAGATTCCCAAGATGACATGAATCCATAGCCAATTGATAACAAATCTTTTTAAAGAGATTGTTTAGGCGCATCTGGGTGGCTCAGTCATTTAAGCGTCTGACTTCAGCTCAGGTCATGATCTCACTGTTCCTGAGTTTGAGCCCTCTGTCAGGCTCTGTGCTGACTGACAGACAGCTTGGAGCCTGGAGCCTGCTTTGAATTCTGTGTCTCCAGCTCTCTCTGCTGCTCCCATGCTCCCACTCTTTCTCTCTTTCAAAAATAAATAAACATTAAAAAAAAAAAGCATAGTTTTAAGGCTGTTGGTATTTGCAGGTTGACTTCTTGGCTTATCTGCAGTTTTTTCTTTCAACTTGCCAATGATAACCAATGTGTCCAGATGGTAGGGAGATAGAGAAGCATTAAACCTACAATTTTGAAAGAGAAGAATTAACATTTTATGGTAATTTTATTCAGTTGAAACAAATTTATATAACGTCCATTAACATCATTTTAGCCATTGTCCAAAATAGGCAGTAACTTTAAATGCTTAGCTGGACTTAGTCTTTGAGACTGATTAGATAATTCAGTTTCTGGAGGAGGTGGGAGCTGTTAAGATTCTGGAAATCTCTTTAGTCTACAGAATTTTAAGGTGTGTGTGTTCTAAGTAAATCAGATTTGGTTCTGTTGGGTTGTTTTCATGCTATTTGTTTGGTTTCCTGTCATGACTTTGAATTTATAAGCTCTTGTAAAGAAGACCAGATTGCACATAGAGCATTTTTCCTGTTGTTTTTTTCTACTTGTATGAGAGTGAAGGTAGAATTCTACTAGTTTTGGGGTTGCCTGGGTGGCTCATCGGTTAAGTGTCTGACTCTTGAATTTGGCTCAGGTCATGATCTCATGGTTCATGTGTTCAAGCCCTGCATTGAGTTCCTTGCTGACAGTGTGGAGCCTGCTTGGGATCTTCTCTCTCTCCCCTACCCACCTCCGCCCCTTCCCCACTTGGGCACAATCTTTCTTTCTCTCTCTCAAAATAAGTAAACTTAAAAAAACATAATCCTTAGGGGCACCTGGGTGGCTCAGTTGGTTAAACGTCTGACTTCGGCTCAGGTAAGAGCTCAAGGTTCTTGGGTTTGAGCCCCACATCAGGCTCTGTGCTGACAGCTCAGAGCCTGGAGCCTGTTTTGGATTCTGTGTCTCCCTCTCTCTCTGCCCCTCCCCCACTCATGTTCTGTCTCTCTGTCTCAAAAATAAACTAGAAAAAAATTTTAAAAAAAAAAATCCTGTTTTTTAGTTACTTTTTGCTAAGTCTTGCCATGTCCCAAAATAGGTAAAGTTCTAAGCATAGCAGTAAATAAATATTTAAATGATGTCTAAGAGATAATTCTGTAGGAAAAGGAATTAGAATCCCATATATTTGTAAATGACATTGTATTTTTAAGTTTAAGATGTGTTTGGGTTTTAATCATCAGTAGGATATGCTAATGTAAGTGTATGTGTATGATGTAGGACCTCTTAGAAATAAAAGGTTAACACTTTTTTAAAAAATGTTTTATTTATTTCTGAGAGAGAGAGAGAGAGAGAGAGAGAGACAGCATGAGCAGGGGAGGGTCAGAGAGAGAGGGAGATAAAGATTCTGAAAAAGGCTTCAGGCTCTGAGCTAGCTGTCAGCACAGCCCGACGCGGGGCCGAACCCATGAACTGTGAGATCATGACCTGAGCTGAAGTCGGACGCTTAACCAACTTTAGTATATGTGCTGCCGAAGCGAGCACCGGACGCTTAACCAACTGAACTACCCAGGTGCCCCTAAAAGGGTAACACTTTGACCTAGGTTCTGTCCCAGTCCTTCTGAAGCCTGGGTAAAAATTAACATGACCTGATGTGTGGAGAAATGGGTTGTGTGTTTGTGTTCTGATGTGCTGCCTCCTGGTGGATAGTCTGTCTTGACAGCTTACATTTTGCATTTGTTTCTACAGGTCAGTCTTGAGGCAATTAATTAAAGTGCTTGGCTGCTTAACACATTCTTAAGTGTTTTGAAAATGCATAAGCTTTTATTTTAACATTTTTACAAGGTGTTAAAGTCTAAAACCAAGCCCACTAAAATTTTAATGCCCTGTGCAGATTGTTAACGACAGATTTAGTTTGTGATGGTTTTTCTACTAGTAAAGCTTTCAGAAGGGTTAGAGCATTTAGGAAAGGGCTGGAGATGCAGGGGAGTAAAGGACCATTTTAAACTGTTGGTGCCTATATTATAGAGAAAGGATGAGGGTAGGTGGATATGCTGTGGGTACACTTGAGGGTATGTTCTGTGCAAAGGTGAGGAGCCTTATACACCTTTGGTGCTCAGTGTCCCGGCTGCTTTTGGTTTATGCTAAACTTTTTGGCCATTTATGTTAACGTACTACAGGCGACCAAGCAACCTTTGAGAGACTGTGTTCTCCGTGGACTTGGAGATGTTAGTCATAGGTGTTGTGTTTTTGTGTATAATCACACTGATACTTATATTAAAATGTGTTTGTTTATTTTGAGAGAGGGAGATAGAATCCCAAGCAGGCCCTGTGTGGTCAGCACAGAACCTGATGCAGGGCTCAGTTTCAAGAATTGTGACATCGGGGTGCCTCGGTGGCTTAGCTGGTTAAGTGTCCGACTTCAGCTTAGGTCATGATCTCACGGTTCGTGGGTTCAAGCCCTGCGTCGGGCTCTGTGCTGACAGGTAGCTCAGAGCCTGGAGCCTGTTTCAGATTCTGTATCTCCCTCTCTCTGACCCTCCCCTGCTCACACGCTCTTTCTCAGAAATTAAAAGAAAAAAATTAAAAAAAATTAAAAAAGAAATTATGACATCATGAACTGAGCCGAAACCAAAAGTCAGATGCTTTAAACTAATTGAGCCACCCAGGTGCCTCGTTAATATTTTTAAAGATTTTAGTTTTCCAAGTAATCTCCACACCCAACCTGGGGCTCAACTCAGAACCCTGAGATCAAGAGTTGCGTGTTCTACCGACTGAGCCAGCCAGGTGCCCCTAATCACACTGATTATAAGCATGCTCTTATATCCTAGATTGTCATGACTAAGCCAGCCAGGTGCCCATGATAGGCAGTTTTAACATGTTACTTTCTAAATACGATGGCAGAAAGTGGAGCTATTGGATTTTCTAGCATCTTGGTTTAAATTTACTAAGTAGATTTTACAATTACTGCTCCTGGAAATTTGTCATCTTTTTTTCAGAATGTAATTGGAAGTCTGAATATAATTTGGAAACATGAAATATATTACCAAAGTTTTAAAACAAAAACAAAACCACACATGCACAACTAGATTATCATAAAGCTTTTTTTCTTTAAAAGTTTTATTAAGTAATCTCTACACCCAATGTGGGTCTCAAACTCCCAACCCTGAGATCAAGAGTTGCACGCTTCAGTTGAGCCACCCAGGCGCCCCTAAGACTAATGCCTAATGCTTTACTTTATTAAGCAACTATCCCATCTAAGCATATGGGACCCTTGAAAGGACTTCCCAGCAGAAGGGAACTTCTTAAAATGAGAAATTCATTACATCTTTTACTGTCACAGTTTGTCTTACTCATGTCCTATTAGCTGCTGGGTGAGGCTGGATGTTTTGGTTACCTCGAAATGATCTGTTTTGGTGTGACCTCCTTGGTCCTCCTCTGTGAAAAGTGGATGTAAACTAGACAATTT
Organism: Crocuta crocuta; assembly: GCF_008692635.1. Taxonomy (NCBI): domain Eukaryota; kingdom Metazoa; phylum Chordata; class Mammalia; order Carnivora; family Hyaenidae; genus Crocuta; species Crocuta crocuta. Next base: position 12,300,508 of record NW_027532002.1, read on the forward strand.
GTAGTATTTTCTTCAGGAGATTGAGATTTATATTATTAATATATTGGACAGTTTTCTTGAAGATCTCTGTAAGTGGTTTTTTCCTACACAGAAGCCCAATAGTAGACCTGTAGAATTAAAGTCTAAATAAATAGACATAAAAAAATTTTTTTTTTAATGTTTTATTTATTTCTAGGAGAGAGAGAGAGAGAGACAGTGTGAGCAGGGGAGGGTCAGAGAGAGAGGGAGTCACAGACTGAAACAGGCTCCAGGCTCTGAGCTGGCAGTCAGCACAGAGCCCGACACGGGGCTCGAACCCACGAACCGCGAGATCATGACCTAAACGAAAGTCGGACGCTTAACCGACTAAGCCACCCAGGCGCCCCCCAAATTTTTTTTTTTCAAAATCATGGTTATTTTGTTGAACGGGTTTCATCATTTGGAGATGTAAGGCTAAAGTAAGGACTGGGGTGCCTGGGTGGCCTTTTTGGTTAAGCATGTGGACTCTTGATTTCACCTCAGGTCATGATCCTCTGCTTTGGGCTAACCTGCCAGAGCAGAATCTTCTTGGGATTCTCTGCCCCCTTCCCTGCTCATTCTCAAAAGAAACTGAACTAGGACTTAATGTAGAATAAAGAAGGGTAAGGCATTCAGATGTCAAGAGGGAAAACCAGTCCTTGGTTTCGTACTACAAAGATTTCCCATGGACTGAAGGCTGTACAATATTCCATTAGAACAGAGAAATGGCTGTGGGGGGAGCCAGTTTGCAGTATGGATGTTGGGCTTTTGGCCACGGCTCAGGTCCAGGACAGCATGATGGGAAAAAGTCAGGTTAGTACGTTCATCAAAAAGCACTTTCCAGGCTCTAGGATGCTGAAGATTTCCTTAGACAAGGAGACTTAAAAATTTTTAAAACAAATGTCCTATTTCATCTGCATTTCTCTTTTGTTTGTATCAGAATTGGCATAAATGCAAGTTTTATAGAATTTTTGGACAGTGCAGTGATTCTTCTTAAGTGAATAGTACAGATAATTTTATCAATACTCATTGTTATAAGATAGATTTTTGTGAATATTCTGTATTTGAATCTGTAGTTATTACAGCAAATGAATCTTGTGGTTCTATCCACCCTAGGCAAGAAGAGACTGTTGTCTAAAGCAACAACTTAAAGCCTTTTAGTGTTTGTGAAGTATGGGAAATGCTAGTGTGGTTTGAAGGTTGTATGAGTGAAAAGTACTTAGTTTCTTTACTGTCAGACAGTTATATGAACTTAAATCATATTTTTCATCTAAAACTTCCTTTCTCATGTTACAAGTAGTAACAAGCCCAGAGTTTGATTTTGATGGAATTTATCATTTGCAAAGATGGTGATTTCCAGATACTAGAGAGGAGAAAAAAATGTGGAAATTTCAAAAGTACTACAATAAAGACAACAATGTAATAAATTCTCCTTACCTATCACCTTTGGCTTCAGGAATCACCAGTGATGACCAGCCTTGTTAGATATCAATACCTCTGATGATTTCTGAAGCAAATTCAAGATAGCAAGTATATTATATCCTTAAGTTCTTCACATTGCATCTTTAAAAGACAAGGACTTAAAAAAAAAAAAAGACAATACCATAATTATAAAAAACAGTGGCACTAATTCACTGATCATGTATAGTCCTATTTTCCTCAGTTGTCTTCATTGTTGTTGTTGTTGTTTTTAATATGCTCCACACCCAAGTGAGGCTTGAATTCACCACCCTGAGATGGAGTCTCATGGTCTGCTCACTGAGCCCAGCCCCTTAAGTTTCCATACTGATTTTATTTTATCTTTCAGCGTAAGCTGTAGGCTTTTAACATGGGGCTTGAACTCAAGATGCTGAGATCAAGAATTACATGCTTTACTGACTGAGCCAGTCAGGTACCCCTTAAATAAATTTTTTAGGAATTTATTTGAATTAGGATTTATGTAAGTTCTATACATTTGTGATTGGCTGATACGTCTTTGGGGGTTTTTTTGTCTTTTTTTTTTTTTTTTAATGTCTTAAATCCCCCATCTTTTTTCTTTGAAGTTTGTTAGAAAACTTAGATATGTGCTGGAGAGTTTCTCAGGGTCTTGCCTTTTGATGATGTAGCTTCTTTTAATAAGTACCTCTGTCTGCAGAGGACACCATAGGTCTAGAAAATTGATCATACTCAGTACACCTTTTTTTAAATTGGCAAACATGTCATAGGCAAGATGTGAGAATGTTTTAATATCTTGGCCAGGTTTTATGTGTTGAAAGGAATAGCATATTCAAATAGTTTTTTCCTGTGAGTTCAAGTATATAGATGAGGAAGCTTGTTGCCTTGAAGTGAAACATAGATTCTTCAACGTATTCTTAAGTAGTATAAACGTACTTTTTTGTTTTTTGTCTAACCAAAAAGAAAAGTAGCTTATTAAGCAGGAAAAAATTGGCCACTATCAGCTTGGCAAGTTAGCATTGCATTTATATTATTTGTTGATTCTCTCTGCTGAGATAAAGATTATCTGCAAAGTTGAGTATGGTTATATCTTTGGAGAAAAGCAAGAGTTGCGTTGGGTTGCCTACCTAGGGCACGGAATGTCTGACCAAAATACTTGGATCAAACTTACCTACCCTCTTCATTTTCTAGAAACATAAGAACTCTTTTTTTTTTTTTTTTTTAAGTTTATTTTGAGAGAGAGAGACAGAGAGAGACAGCAGGAACAGGGTGGGGGTGGGATGTTCGGTAGAGAGAAATGGGAAAGAGAGAATCCTAAGCGGATTCTTTGTTCTCAGTATGGAACCCAGTGTGGGGCTCAAACTCCGTTAACTGTAATGACAACCTGAGCCAAAATCAAGAGTCAGGTGCTTAACCTACTGAGCCACCCAGGTGCCTCGGATTGTTGTAATTTCTTAAAGTTCATGACTAGTGATAGAACTTAATAATAAACTTTAACCTTTCCACTTAAAACAAAATCCAAGGATAAAGACCACATCCAGTTAGCAGTAATGTAAAATAAAAAACGTGGATGTAGAGATACCCATATATTCAAAACACAGCTCTTGTTAAAACTTTATTTTTATTGATTTATTTATTTTTAAAATATGACACTTAAAAATTGAGTCACTGTGGGTCTTTCAAAGGAGCATGTGACTTTTCATCTTGGGGTCATGAATTCAAGCCCCACATTGAGGGTACAGTTTACTTGGAGAAAAGCTCAGTCACCTTGAAACACCTCTTCTTGCCGATACACTTATAGTTCGTTTAGTGATGGTGACTTTTAAGCAAGGAATAAGTAATCCATATGAAACTTTGTTTCTTGATCCTGAAATTACATTGATAAGCAAAATTTGATCAATTAGTTTTACCTTTGGGTATCAAGTTTACCAGATTTTAAAACCGCTCAGTCCAACTGGAAGATGTGAACTGTATTATATATGCAATTGTTAGGTTTCTATTAGCCACAGTAAGAAGTAAAAAGTAACTGGCAAAATTAATATTAGTATTTTAAATGAACCAATATATCTAAAATTTTAATCTTTTAACATTTGATCAGTATCAAAAATTGTTGAAAAGGTTTGTTTTCTGTGCTAAATCTTCAAAATCTGTTACATTTTATACTCCCAAAACAATTCAGACTAGACTCACCACATGTCAGGTTTCATGTGGCTAGTGGCTACCATTGGACAGAGTTGTCTTAAGACCTACAGCTTTTAAAATGACTTTTTAAAAATGAGTCTTGCTGGAAAAAATGCATTGGTATTTATAAAATTAGTTTAACTGGAAAAATACGGGAATGATTAATTTTCTTTTTAGGAGAATGATTAATTTTCAGTATGACTCAAACAGATGACAGGTTTTGTATCTACGTCTTCCCTTGTGATCATCCTAATTTTCAAGGAAGATATGTTTAATAGGTTTATTTTGTTAACGTTATACTTTAGCGTTATATAGGCCATGAGCTTTTTAAGTAGTTACTCCTTGATGTTCAACTGCATGTGTTTCTATGGTTGGTTGAAATACTGGTGGTGACTTTAGTTAAAGGCTCATTTTCAGATTATATCAGTTATGAAGACTACAGAAATCTTTGGTGTTTCGAGAATCCAGGATCATCTGTTTTTCAAACACCGTTCTGTCATATTGCTTTGCATATATCTTAAAAGAAGTGTAAGAACTTTGTATTCCTCTATTGATGGCACATTGTCTGCTGTTGATGGGACATTGTCTCCTATGAGCAGTGTGTACTTGCAGGCATTAGTAATAAGCGACATTCAGCCTTTCTTGGAACCTACTCAGTATATGGATCCCATCCATTTACTTCGGGCTATGAGACTGATCGACATAGATTAAGGTGATAAAAAATACATTTTTAAATTATATTAGTATTTTAGGGAGAGAGAGAGAATCTTAAAGCAGGCTCAGCTCAGAGCTGGATGCAACTCGATCCCACAACCCTGGTATCATGACCTGAGCTGGTCAAGAGTTGGACGCTCAGCTGACTGAGCCACCCTACTTTATTATTATTTTTTTAAGTTTATTTTGAGATAGCGAGAGAGAATGTGAGTATATAAGCAGGGAAGGGGCAGAGAAAGAGGGGAATAGAGAGAATCCCAAGCTACCTAGGCTCTCCAGGGAGTGCAACTTTAAAACATAAATACACGTCTTTAAAAAAATTTTTTTTTAATGTTTTAACCTATTTCTGAGAGAGAGAGAGAGAGACAGCATGAACAGGGGAGGGTCAGAGAGAGAGGGAGACAGAGAATCTGAAATCGGCTCCGGGCTCTGAGCTAGCTGTCAGCACAGAGCCCGACACGGGGCTCAAACCCACGAACTGTATGATCGTGACCTGAGCTGAAGTTGGACTGCTCAACCGACTGAGCCACCCAGGCGCCCCAATACACTTCTTTTAAAGGGGACTAAAACATGGCTGTGGTTCCAATGGGGATCTGGGTGTGAGGGGGTGACAGAAGAAACACTTGAGATTTTTACTTAGAACTTTTGTTCATGGTGCCTAGGTGTCTCAGTTGGTTGAGCGTCTGACTCCTGATACCATCGCAGTCATGATCTAGTAGTTACGTGATTGAACCACGTGTCCGTTCAGTGTGGAGCTTACTTGGGACTGACTCTCTGTCTCCCTTTCCTCTCTTCTCTTTCCTCTCCCTCCCTCCCTCCCTCCCTCTCTCCCTCCCTCTCTCCTCTCTTTTTGTCTGTCTCTGCTCCTCCTACCTCTGATGTACACTATCTCCCCCACACATGTGTGCATTCTCTCTCAAAATAAACTTTAAGAAAAAAAGATTTTTGTGTATTTATTCCTTGTTTGAGCAACGTTGAGTAAATTGCAAATTATGAGCCAGGCAATTTGCTAAGCACTTGAGCATCCAGCAATGAATAAGATGTAAATAATTCTGCCTTTATGGGACTTGCCCTGTTCAGTAGACCTCAGTGGTCCCCAGAGAATCCAATGTAGGAGGTCTTCATTGGGAACCTGAAATCTTCATTTTAAATAGCCCTCCTGGTTCTAACATAGTTGATCCTTAGACCATACTTGGAATCACATCTTTTTACCTTGATAGTTGAAGGGACAATATACTTTGACTTATGTTCCTTTTTCCATTCAGGTCACTAAGATCTGGCATCCTCTTTTTTTTTTTTTAACATCTTTATTTTTTTGAGAGACAGAGACAGAGAGTGAGTGGGGGAGGGGCAGAGAGAGGAGACAGAATCTGAAGCAGGCTTCAGGCTCAGCACAGAGCCTGATGCGGGGCTCGAACCCACGGACGTGAGAGCATGACCTGAGCTGAAGTTGGATGCTCCTGAGCCACCCAGGAGCCCCGATCTGGCATCCTCTTTAACAGTTGGAGCAAATAGATTTTTCTTACAGTACTTGTGACCTTCTGTCAATCCCATAAGTGAATTCAGTTTTTGACAGAAATTGTTTTCTTTTTTTTAAAGTAGTCTCGGGGTGCCTGGGTGGCTTAGTCGGTTAAGCATCTGACTGGTTCAGGTCATAATCTCACAGTTCGTGGCTTCGAGCCCCACATCGGGCTTTGTGCTGACAGCTAGCTCAGAGCCTGGAGCCTGTTTCAGATTCTGGGTCTCCCTCTCTGTCTGACCCTCCCCTGCTCATGCTCGCTCGCTCGCTCTCTCGCTCTCTCTCAGAAATAAATAAAACATTAAAAAAAATTTTTTAAACAGGCCCCATGACTAGTGTGGAGCCCTTTAACAGAAATTCTTTACCTGAGATGTACGTAATCTTCCCTAAATCTCCATGTTGCTCCCTCCTTCCTGTTTTTACTGACCATTATTTAAGACTGTCCTAAAATGTCTGATCTCTTCTGCCAGACTGTAAAATGTTTCAGGAAGAGAAAACTGGTATTACAAAACTAGTTAGAACTGTTGGAATTTATAATTGGTTTCTCTTGCTTCATTTTGTTATACTACAGGTTGGAAATAAGGCTGATTCCCCTTAACAGGTAGTAAGGTTTATTTTATAAAAGAAAAACAAAAAGAAATTGAAAACTGCCAGTGTTTCTACCAGCCAGAGTGGGTAATGATTGCTTTTACCTAGATCTCTGGGTTCTTCATAGTTTTCTCTATTTACAAGTTTAAGGTTAGGGCTTTGAGCACATTATAGCTTTACATAAGGAAATAATAAAAAGAATCCTTGAGTTAGAGGCTACATTTCTAGTCAGAGGCTTTGGTAAGAGACCATCAAGTCAGTGATGTGTCAGGTGCCACTTTTCACCAGCTAGGTGTATTAAATTTTTTAAAAATTAAGATTGACCTTTTAAAGAGCTACTTCTTACAATTTTTTTTTTTAAATTTTTTACATTTACTTATTTTTGAGAGACAGAGACAGATTACAAGTGGAGGAAGGTCATATTGAGGAGGAGACACAGAATCCGAAGCAGGCTCCAGGCTCTGAGCTGTCAGCACAGAGCCCCACGCGGGGCTCAAACTCAGAAACTGAGATCGTGACCTGAGCCAAAGTCGGATGCTTAACAGACTGAACCACCTAGGTGCCCCTAAAATTCTTAACTGTATAAAATCAAAAAGGAGATACACGTCTGTAAATATTGGATACTATTATTAACAGGTAATTAGCAGTATTGAATTTGGCTGGGTAAAATTGCTTTTTACATACAGATTGAGTTTGTTGGGAACAATTGGAATGAAAATCTGAGCTAGTACAGAGTGCCTCCAAGTGGTGGATTGAGGAGACTTAAAAATGACTGGTCCAAATGTGAACGTTGTGTCCCACTTCTTTGAATAAGAAAACAAGGCAAAGAGAAACCTATTCATATTAGACTTGGTTTTCTCTTCCTGCCTTCTGCTGGTGTTAGCCCATTAGATTGTGATTAGAGCCTCAGTTTCCTTGTGAAGTGGAAAATTAGTGATTTCCTTGATTTGTAGAAGTATTGATGGAAAGCGGTGTGGCAGAGCGTTTTGGGAGAAATAAGTTGAAGAAAATGTACATTCAGGACCTGTAGGTAGTTTGGACAGAGGGTTCCAAGTCTTAATACATTTATGTTTCTTGCATTAGGACTTCTTGTGAATTGATGGGCTTCGTAAGTGCATGATGGCCTGTGTATACAGTTGTTCTGGACAGTTGAGTCACGTTTTCAGCATTGTTGCCTTCCTTTCTTGATATTAATATGTAACTTTGTCCTTTTAATGTCAGTATTGAGTCTTGATATGTAAATGATCATCAAATGGTTTAAAGCTGTATGTAGGGTAGGGGCGCCTGGGTGGCTCAGTCGGTTGAGCATCCGACTTCAGCTCAGGTCATGATCTCACAGTTCGTGGGTTCGAGCCCCGCGTCGGGCTCTTTGCTGACTGCCAGCTCGGAACCTGGAGGCGGTTTTGGATTCTGTGTCTCCCTCTCTCTCTGACCCTCCCCGCTCATGCTGTCTCTCTCTCTCTCTCTCTCTCTCTCTCTCTCGGAAATAAATAAAGCATTAAAAAAAAATAAAAAAAAAAAAGCTGTAGGGTAAAGTGAAACTTTTGTGTAGGATTAACCTGTATTTGACCTTTCGGGTTTAACAAAAATTACAGCCTGTAATTTTTCTGAAGTCATTTGATGTGGTTACATTATTGGTTGGATTGTAAGAGAAATCAACAAGATGGTATATAGTGTAGTTAAGAGGCTAGGCTCTGGAGCTGGAATGCCCACAGATGGCTTCTGACCCTGCTACACATCAGCAGTGTGTGTGTTTGGACAAGTTAAACCTCTGCTGTTGTTTGCTAATTGATAAAGCACTGTGAGAGTTGAATGCGGTAGCAGACACGGTCTTATTGTGTGCTGCTGTTAAAAAATACCACAGACAGCAGGGCTTAAGCAACAGACATTTATTCATCACAGTTCTAGAGCCTAGGAAACCCTCAAGGTGCCGGCTTTTCCTTCTGTTCTGGATAAGGGCCTGCTCTTCCTGGCCTGTGAAGACACCCCTTCTTGGCTGTGGCTCACATGGCTACTCCTCAGCATGTGCCAGTGGAGAGATCCCTGGTCTTTCTTCTTGCAAAGATAGTAGTAATCCTGGGGTGCCTGGCTGGCTTACTCTGAAGAGCACGCGACTCCTGATATCAGGATTGTGAGTTTGATCTCGGGGTTGTGAGTTTGATCTCGGGGTTGTAATTCCGAGCTCTGCATTGGTGGTAGAGATGACTTAAAAAAATAATAAATTCTTTAAAAAAAAGATCATATTTCCATTATGGGGGCTCCACCCTCATGACCTCATCTAAGCCTAAGTGCTTTTCAAAGGCTATATTTCGTAATACCATCACAAGGGAGATTAGGGCTGCAACATAGGACTTGTGGGAGGCGGGAGGTGCAGGAGCACAAGCATTCTGTCCATAACAGACATAAAAGCATTTTCTGGTTTATATTCTTTTTAAATTGAATTAAATTAAATCTTATTTTGTCTTATTTATTTTGAAAGAGCAGGTGAACGAGTGGGAGTAAGGGGGGGAGAAGCAGAGAGAGAGAGAGAGAGAGAGAGAGAGAGAGAGAGAAAAGCCCAAGCAGGCTCCCTGCTGTCAGCTTGGAGCCAAAGGTGGGACTTGATCTCACAAGCTGTCAGATTGTAACCTCAGCCGAAATCTAGAGTCAGACATCGAAGCCACCTAGGCCCCTCTTGTTTATATTCTTATCTGCTGCTATCAGACTTTACAGTGGAAGAAAAGGTGCAAATATGAAAGACACTTGGCAACAACTTAGTAATCTAAAATTTGAAAATAGTCAGCAGGAACACATGGTTTCTTTCTCTTTCAAACAAAACGTATATAGATTTTCCAGTTGTGGCCTAGATAGCAGTGACGAACTCAATAATAATGAGCACTCTAGTGACCAGATTGTGTTTCAATGTATTCTGACTGAAAGGGACTAGCACTTTATGTAGAAAAAGCTGATTGCAGATGGGGCCAGGGACTGTGCCAGCTGAACCTTGATTATCATGTTGTAACAGAAAGCAGAGGAGTTCTCCTAGATTATTGGAGTCTTGTCACAAGATGCGGGAGTCCATATGAAGAAGCTTGCACTGTCCCATAAAGATGGGACATTTGGAGCATCAAAAGGAATTAATGCAGTGGATTGATACACCCAAAAATATCTATGATGCTGAATTTATGATACTGAGAAGAAATAAACATTTGGTCCTCTCTGGACAGTGCCACAGCACCAACTCCTTACTCTGAAAAGTTTGAAGTGACAGTGTCTTTGAGATGGAGATGAGGATTTGCATGAAGCTGATTAATCTTGGACATGATTTCAGGAAGCCAGAGTGAGAGAATGGGGAAGTGTAATGGAGAATTAGGAAATAAAAGGCCAATTAGAAATAAGGCCAAGGAAAGGTGCCTTATTGAGATTGCCATAAGGAAATGGGACCGTAGAAGAATGTACAGAATGCCTTGCAGATGAAGAGAGTCATTTGTGTCTTGGCTAGTTCTCTTCCCTTGTAAACTGTGGATTGTCTTGAGGGTTTCATCTCTTTTGCTTCCGGGCTGCCCTTGTATTCTCCTAAGGCTCTGGAGAAAGCCCTGAGGTAAAACAGAGATGCCTGGGTGTGTTCTTTGGGGTGGAAGGAGGCAGGGCAAACCTCCCTATGCCTAGGCCTGTTTGCCACAGCTGTGGATGAAGTCAGATGTGAGTGAGGTGATGTGATACGGGGTACAAAACCATCTGCTGCAGGAGGGGAAAGAATCAGTTATTCTCGCTTTACTGTACCTACTGTGCTTCGGAGTATCCAAATAATTGACAAGAGAAAGTTTTTTTTTTTTTTTTTTAATATTGCTACTTATTTTGGGGGGGAAGGGGAGAGAGAGGATTGGAAGCGGGCTCTGCGCTGACACCAGAGAGCCTGATGTGGGCTCAAACTCATGAACCGTGAGATAACCTGAGCCAAAGTCAGATGCTTAAGTGACTGAGCCACCCAGGCGCCCCAAGAGTAAGTTTTTGTTTGTTTTGGAACTCATTGATCGCTTCATTTATTCATCCATTTATTCTTGAGAGAGAGGGTGCAAGTGAGTCCCTGGATGGGCAGATGGGGCGGGGGGAAGAGAGAGAGTGAGTGAGCAAGCAAGCGAAATGAGGCTCGAGTTCTACCCAAAGCAGGACTCGAGCTTATTACCCATTCGGCTTGAACTCAAGAGCCATGAGATCATGACCTGAGCTAAGCCAGATGCTTAACAACTGAACCACTCAGGTGCCTAAGAAAGTTGTTCTTACTGGAAGAACTTGAGCTAAATAAAAAAATACAGATGGCATGATAAAATGAGAAAGTCAGTTTCAACCTTGAATAAAATAACGGATTTAGGTAGTGATCATTCATGATGGCGGCATCACAGGAAGACAGCTAGAGAGAACACATCTCCTTGTGGGAAGTATAAAAACACGGTGATATATTATTGTCTCTCCCCAAACAACAACAAAAAACAAATGGAATCTTCAGATCTTATTACCACATTTACAGGGGACAGAGGAGAATATTAAACAGCACCATGGGGGTGTAATTAGCAAAATCCAGCCAGTGAAGAAACTATAGGACAAATGACAGGATTTGGCTTTTTTCTCCCCCAAATAAGTTGCAAGAGGGGGAAAAAAAAAAGGAAACCTGGACTATGCAACTAGAATCATAATCAACCAAATGCAATGTGTAGCCCTTTTGGGATACTGATTGAACAAACTTAATTTTTCTTTTAATTGGAGAAGAACTGTGACTAGATATTTAATATTAAATCTTTGTTCCTTTTTAAGGATTGATAATAGTATTTTGCCTTCTTAACCATTTTAAAAGATGCATATCATAAATAAAAGGCATAAGAATGACAAATTTGGTGTGATGAGTATTCCAGGAGGCAGGCATTTGGAGTGGGAGAGAATTGGGTAGCTTCAATTGTCTTGTTCTAATTATTTGCGCAGTTGGATTCCTAGATGTTTTTTGCTTTATAATATAAAAATATTACGCATCATTGTATATGAAACTTAATATACTAAACAGTTATTGAAAATGACACAAAAAGGATACAATGGATAAAATTCAGAACGAGTAATAATGCAGGATTTATGACCTATTTATCAAATAAATGGCAAAAAGAACGCTACACATGTGTGCATCAGGTTGGGATCTTTTCTTTCCTTCCCCTCCCTTCCCAAGCTCCACACCCGATGTGGGGCTTGAACTCACAACCCTAGATTCATGAATTGTGTGCTCTACTGACTAGCCATGCACCCCTCATCAGGATCCTGGAATGAATAAACCAGCTGTACAAAGATATTTATTAAGCAACTGGAAATAGAGTAGATAGATGATAGCAAGGAATTTTTGTTAATCTCTTTGAAAAATGATGGCTTTATAGTTTTTTTGTAAGTTTAAAAATATTTTTAAGCAATATGTATACTCAAACTCACAACCCTCAAATCAAGAGTTGGGTGCTCTACTGACTGAGCCACCCAGTCGTACCTAAAGATTTTATTTTTAAGTAATTTTTATACTTCATATGGGGCTCGAACTTAAAACCCCAAGATCAAGAGTTGTGTGCTGTACAGACTGAATCAGCCAGGTGCCCTAGTTTTATAGTTCTTTAAATTTTTTTAAATGTTTTATTTTGAAAGAGCATGCGCACGCGAAGAGGAGAGAGGCAGAGAGACACAGAATTTGAAGCAGGCTCTAGGCTCTGAGCTGTCAGCACAGAGCTGCAGAGCCGTATGTATGGTTCACTCACAGACTGTAGGAGCATGGCCTGAACTGAAGTTGAATGTTTAACGGACCTGAGCTACGATGCCCTTACAGTTATTTTTAAACAAAAGTCTTTTTATAGCTGTTTGCTGAGGTACTTCTGCCTGATAGGCCATGTAAGTGGAACTTGTTGGTACTGGTCTGAGTATAGATACACAAGATAAGGTGATCATACTTAATAAATGAAACTGGCATGGGCATATGGAGGTTGATAATTTTCTAGTTTGGTGTAATTTTGAAAATTGTTAGAAAATCAGTTTAAATCAGTTGCGTTACTAAAGATCTTGAAGATTCTCTTTGGAGTCTCTGGGAGCTTCTCTATTGTTCCCTTATTCTGTAACTTTTTCCCAATTAATATAGAGTATTGAATTGTTATAACTAGTATTTCAAGCACAGTAAGCATTTTTAAAAATGTTTTTATATATTTCTGAGAGAGAGAGAGACAGTGTAAGCAGGGGAGGGTCAGAGAGAGAGGGAGACACAGAATCCTAGACAGACTCCACGCTCTGAGCTGGCTGTCAGCACAGAGCCTGATGCAGGGTTCGAACCCACGAACTGGGAGATCATGACCTGAGCTGAAGTCCGGTGCCCAACCAACTGAGCCACCCAGGTGCCCCCACAGTAAGCATTTTTGAAGATTTTTATCTGTTAGCTGAGAATGTAAACTTTACCTTATTTTTCCTTGTTTGTGGGGGAACCTTTAAATTCTATATGATAAATTCTGTTAAAGCTTTTTTTTTTTAAACAATAGTTAAGTGTTCCTCTGGTTTTTCTCTCTCCTTATGAGCTAGCTGTAAGAAAATCAGTGGAAATGCTAGTAGTTTCTGATTGGAAGATCTGTGAGTCTTGTGTTTTTCTTTCCCATGTATAGATTATAACAAATTTTAATATAACTATCAGTTGATTGCTTCTCAGGTGCCAAGCACTGTTCCAAGTTCTGAGAATGAGATGGTCTAGTTAGTCTCTGTTCTCAAGGTGTGTGTTTCCTCTTGTTATTTAGGTATACTTCAGGTGGAGGTAGAATACCAATTTAATTTGCTTCCTGATAGTTAAACTGAACTTTAGTGATTAGGTAATCATATGGTAGAAATGTATCAATATCTGTTTTCTTGGCTCTTACCTATTTAGGATCAAACCTAAATATAACCTAATTTTAAAAGCTGAGATGGGAGATGAGTGAAGCAGTTGATAGTTATCTATCTATCTATCTATCTATCTATCTATCTATCTATATTTTAATGAATGAACTTGACGGGGCACCTGGGTAGCTCAGTCAGTTAAGCGTCTGACTTGTGCTCAGGTCAGGGCCTGAGCATGGTATGTGAGTTTGAGCCCTACATCAGGCTCTGTGCTGACAGCTCAGAGCCTGGAGCCTGCTTTGCATTCTGTGTCTTCCTCTCTCTCTGCCTCTTGCCTGCTCACATTCTGTGTGTGTGTGTGTGTGTGTGTGTGGTGTGTGTGTGTCTTAAAAATCAACAAGCGGGGGTGGGGGAGAGGCGAAAGGAGGTGATGGGCATGAAGGACGGCACTTGTTGGTATAAGCACTGGGTGTTACAAGGAAACCAACTTGAAAGAAAAAACATTAAACAATAAACTATAAAAGAAAAAAACATTAAAAATTTTTTAAAAAATGACCTTGATTTACTTGCTTTTTTTCCATAAAATTTAAACTTTTAAAAATTTATTTGTTGGTTTAAAGTGATTTCTACATACACCGTGGGGCTCAGAGTCATGACTCAATGAAGAGTTGCATGTTCTACCATCTGAGCCAGCCAGGTGCCCCCTGGATTTACTTGTATTATTAGGGAAAATCTAAAAACCTAATACTGAGGGGGGAAAAATCACTTGGCAAACTTATATATAGCAAATTTATCTATAAAAAAATAGGGAACACTTCATGATTTGCTTGTCATCCTTGCGCAGGAGCTGTGCTAATTGCTCTTGTTTCAGTTTTAGTGTATGTGCTGCCAGAGGGAGCACACAAGCACACAAATGATAGGGCTTTGTGTACAGCTGACCTGGTAAATACAGTGGGGTGGGTTGGATTTTCTCAAGTGCTTCCCAGGTCAGAGGTTTGTGTTTATGTGCTGGATGGTGAGAATTCATACCTTTGCTGGGACTCTTGTAATCTTGAGCCTTTTGACTCTTAAAATGATAAGAGGAGAACATGGGGTTAGGAGCAAAGGAGAAACTGCAGAGTTTTAGATAAGTTACTGATAAGTGGGAAAGAACAACTCTAAATGTGAGAACAGTAACTCTATGAAAATAATTCTGATATTTGCCTAAAATGAAACTTGAGAGAATCAGATAATGGAAACTGGACAGCCCTTTAGGAAAAATAATTATTTTGGAGTAACTACCAGTAAGCAAACGGGTATTGGATATACATTTTAAAGAATGTGTTGAGAAAACATGGCTAATGGATTATTTCTAATGTACAAAAGATGGTATTCTATTTGAAGAATTTCTTGGGAGTCCTCTGAGGTAGATACTTGTTTTTGTGTTAAGACTAATCACCTGCTAGTTGACCTAAACTCTGTATGTACACTTACAGGTATACTTTTGGAGAAAATTCTCGGTAATATGTATACCCACAGAAGAGCCCAATGGGGATGAATACTTAGTTATTTAAAACTGTGCTGCTAATTCTTACTGTCAGGTGCTTGAATAAAACTTAGAATTTGCATATGTGTGCTTGGATGTGTGTAGTAAGTCTTACTTCCTTGGTTACCCAGGGTAAATAATTATATAATGTTGAGTAATTTTTCTGCTACTTAAAGCAATATATAGCAATTGTGTAATCTGTGTATTACACATCTTAGTAGTTTATATTTTAAAGGCTTTTATGGGAAATATAAAATTTATGTATACAGAACCAGAGATAGAATGTGTGTCTTTCAGCTTTACAAATTAATAACACATGAGTTACTATGAAAGAAATCCTAGGCTTAGCATTTCATGTGCAAATTCTGAGACTTAAGGTGGTAGTTGAAAATTTTTTCTCTTAAATTGACATTCTATCTTACCGTCTCTGTGGTTATTGTCCCTGATGGTTGTGCTTTGCTTTGTGGTCCCATAAAAATAATTTGAAACTGCTTTTTTCTTCCTTCTTGGTTTATAAACAGGATGTACCTGAGTTGGGTTAACCTACATGTTCTTTATAGTTCCCTAAGGGAAAGGTGGTATCTGGAGTTTGTTCTCATGCTTTGAGGGGAATGCAAGAGACAGAGGACTTAATGAATCTGATCTTGGGTTTTGCTGTGGTACTTCAAAATAAGTGGATTATTTGACCAGGAAGGGAAACTGCTAATTTTAGAAGTTAAGTAATTTAATTATTTCACTTGCTATGTTAAGCCCAATTGTTAATCTTTTTTTTTTTTTTTTTTTAAATACCTAATTGACTATAAATTCCTTTCCCTTCTAAGGGGGTGATTTTGTGTGTGGCACCTATGGTACAATCTCACATAATTAACATTTCTTCCCTTCCTGCCTCTAACAGCATTGAAGAAGGGATAGAAGAAGAGAGGATATATACATTAAATTTTTTTATGTTTCTTTATTTTTGAGAGAGAGACAGAGCTTGAGTACGGGAGGGGCAGAGAGAGATGGAGACATAGAATTTGAAGCAGGCTCCAGGCTCTGATCTGTCAGCACTCGAACCCACATACTGCGAGATCATGACCTGAGCCAAAGTCAGACACTCAACCGATTTAGCCACCCAGGCACCCTGAGGATATATGCATTATAGTAAACATTGTATATTATATATTATCAGTATTATGTGACCTACATATTTATATATATGGGCATTTGAACTGAGGTCAGGGATTTTTTTTTTTGTATTGAGGTATGAAAATTTAATGAATCAGAGTGGTTAATAATAATTACACATACAGTGAGTTGAGCAATATCCAAACAGTTTACACATAGATAGTATACCAAAGAGTTTAATGGATGACACAAAGATTCATATATGTAAGATGCTGAGACATTTACAATTATATTAGGTGTCAGTAAAACTATCATAGTAACGAAGTATTTTGTATATATAACAAGTGAATATAAAGAATGCTAAATAATTCTAATAGCAAGTTTGAGTAGGTGAGGAGACAAATCGACAGCATTTTTGATGAATAAAGACAGAATGCACATTTTTTCTTTCTTTCTTTCTTTACTTTTTTTTAACAAATATTTTATTGTCAAGTTAGTTTCCATATAACACCCAGTGCTCATCCNCAGAATGTACATTTTCAAATGGCAGCCAAAATCACTTGGAAAGGCTTTAGGTCTAACAAAAATTCCATAAACTTTATGAAAGCAGGAATCTTAAATATATTTTTGAGCATTATGCAATGACACCAGAAACCATCAATTTAAGTGTAATCAAAAAGTAATATCTAGCTAAATGCATATTTCATTTAAGATCTTTTATTTTACTTTAACATTTTTAATATCTATTTAAAAATTTTTTAAAAATGTTTTTATTTTTGAGAGAGAGAGAGACAGTGTGAGCAGGGGAGGGTCAGAGAGAGAGGGAGACACAGAATCCGAAGCAGGTTCCAGGCTCTGAGATGTCAGCACAGATCCTGACATGGGGCCTGAACTCACAAACCATGAGATCATGACCTGAGCTGAAGTCTGATGCTCAACTGACTGAGCCACACAGGCGCCCCAAGGTCTTTTATATAACTACTAGCTAGAAAATTCAAACTTTTTTTTAAGTTTTTATTTTGAGTTAGTTAACAGTAGTAAGGTCAGGGATTTTAATGTTTTTTGTACCATAAAGTCCTTTGGTAGCCTGAAACTTACTGATCTCTTAAGATGTTTTTCAGGGCATAAAATACATAGGATAATAGGAAATTAATTATTTTGAAATACATTTAGTAAAATGTTAAAACTCATAGTTACAATATGTACTTAACATAGTAAGTTCTAGCAACACACCTGAGTTTCACAATAATGGGTGTAGATGATAAAGGTCTGCAACAAGTTATAGTGATCTGAAAATATCTGATGCAGGTTCATGTCACAATTACAAGTAGTGTGATTATCCTGTACTTACATGCTGACATTCACAATTAAAGGAGTGCTAAATTTCATGCGATAGTGAAAAAATAAAAAAGTGGTTTTTACTCCCCCCTTTACCTGTCCTGATTCCCTGAATCTATCTATAGATCCCTTGGCTGTGATCTCAGATTAAGAACATTTGTAGTATGGCTCTGTGTCCTGGTATGCTTAATTTGAGTCTAGAAGGTTTGAATTTAGAATATGTTTTTCACATATTATAGATACAATTTTAAAGCTTTTAAAAAAAAATATTTTTACAGAGAGAGTGCGAGCAGGAGAGGGGCAGAGAGAGAGTCACAGGATCTGAAATGGGCTCTGAGCTGACAGCAGGGAGCCCTATATGGGGCCTGAACGCAAAAACTGTGAGATCATGACCTGAGTCAGTCACTTAACCGACTGAGCCACCCAGGTGCCCCATAAATTAAAAAAAAAAAAATTTTTTTTTAATGTTTGTTTATTCTTGAGAGAGACAGAGATGGAGCACAAGCAGGGCAGAGGCAGAATGAGAGGGAGACAAAGAATCTGAAGCAGGCTCTAGGCTCCGAGCTGTCAGCACAGAGCACAGGACAGAGTGCCATGCGGGGCTCAAGTTCCCCGCTGGGGCTCAGACTCCTCAATGGTGAGATCATGACATGAGCTGAAGTTGGAAACTGACTGAGCCAACCGGGCACCCCAGTGTGGCTTTTGAAATAAGCTTTAATTGTCCAATGATGCTGGATATCCAAATGGTTTCAGTATACATCCTGTGATTAACTTTGACTCTTTTTCCTTCTTTGGCTGTGTTTTCTTATTACGTATTGGTTTGTAGTTAATGTAAATATTTGAAGTAATTTCAGAGCGTCCATGGTGGCTATTAATGTCTTTGCTGTCATATTCTTTTTTCTTTTATAAAACGTTTTAATTCTTCTGCAGGATCCGGAAACTTCAGATAAGGAATATTCCACCTCACTTACAGTGGGAGGTAAGAATTTCTATATTTAAAGTTAAAATTTCTGTATTTAAGCTTATTGTTTTTAATTTTTCGAAGGATTTTTCTCCTTCCCCCAACACTGGGTTGTGCTAAAACACAAAAAATTCTACTCTCTTGTCTATGTCTTACTTTGGGCTTTTCTCTGCAGGAGCAGAGTATCTCTTAAAAATCTGCTCTTTATTAAAAAAAAAAAAAAATTTGCTCTTTGATGTACTTTAATGGGGTAGTTTTCCTCACCCTGTCTTATCCTAACAGAATCTTGTTTGGAATCTTTCTGATGAGTTCACCAGTTATATTTAAATATGAAGTTCCCTCCTTGGCACAGGTTTTAAAGACACCTACCTGCTATTGATGCTCTATTTTAAAATGTGAACTCAGCTTTCTTTTGCTCAGATGGTGGCACTGTAGTATCTGTGTATAAACAAACTATTTAGCACAGTTGAATAGCCAGTGTCAGTAATTTCCAAAGCATAATGACGACCACATGGTGAGAATTTGAGATACCAGTGGCTGAAGAAATATAAAAAAACGTCTTTTGACTTCCTGATGATGGGACCTGAAAGTTTTTAAAACTACTTGGGAGAGATGGTGCAGGAAAAACTCCTTCGCTTTTATGTATTTCCTATATAAAAACCAGGAGTAACTAGCTCTGTGTGTTTCATACTTGTTTTCTAAAATGAAATTTGAAGAGTCAGTCACTAAACCAGAACCTTCACCAAAATGCAAAGGATGGTTGAAAAGTTTCTTTGGTGGTGAATTAAGGTGCCTTGGTCTGAGGTATGATTCACCCAACGTCTCACCCAGTTGGTAACAAATCATTTATTCTCATAATATTTTATACAGCATTTATTTTCAGAACAATGTTATTGAGTTTAAACTTTGCTGAAGGAGTTGTTTCTTTGGCATATACTGAACATTTTCCAATGTATGTAATGTATAGAAAGTATATCTTTGTAGATGGAAACAGTGACTTTTTAAGATTAAACCTAATGCACTTTCCTGTTTTAAATTAACATTCATTTAGGAACTTGAGTAGCTTGGAGGATGGGTACCAAATCAAGTGTTGTGGTAATCAGGATTACTGAATGGAGCCCCTTATTTTAACATGGGCCATGTTAAATACAATTTTCTGTTGGAGAACTAAATCTAGTGTAGCTTTCGATGAAATCATCAAATGGTAGTAGCCAATTTAAATAAGTGAATCTTTGGAGTACTAGCATATCAGCTACAGGCAAGTGGCAGTTCATTCAGAAGATCTCTTCAGATTTAGATTACAGTGACTTCTGAAGCATTGACTTTAGTGTATTTTTGGTGGCTTCTCAAGCTTTTAGTTGACTGTATTTCTCATTCTGGATAAAATTTAAATTATGAGAATAAATCTTTATTTGCCATGTCTAACTTTTTCTTTTATATTTCATTTTATCCTCCCACTAATCCTTTGAGGTAAGGTGAAATTGGAGACTTTATCTCCATTTTCAGATGTGCAAATATGGGCACATAGGATTCAAAGAATTAAGTAGGAATGAATACTAAATTGTAAGAAGCCTAGAACTAGACTTTGAAACTTGACCTTTGATCTCTTAGATTTTTTTGTAAATGTTTGAAAATACTGATGAAACCAATTTATTGAGGAATAGAGTGAGCTATTGTAATGTTTCCTTTCCTTGAGACTTGACTGAACACCATCTGTTACTTCTTTTTTGAGATGAGTCACTTTTTAAAATGTTTTATTTGTACACATTGAGTATGGTGGCTGTCTTGTGCCAAAGCCTTATCGTAGGCAGTGATAATTTTGGATTTAAAAGTCCAGATTGCCTTTATAATGGAGGGGTTAAACTTTGAATCCACTCGTTAATCTCCGTTTCACTGATAATGGAATGGCTCGATGTTGTGTACTTCCTGATATGATGCAATAGCAAATACGCAGAAACATGGGTGAAATATTCTTACCTAAAAAATAGAGACTTGACTGTATTCAATTTCAGTCTTACTTTGAATTACCAAAACTAGAGAGGATAGAGGCACAACTTTAAAGGATGCCATGAAGAAACAACTGGTCAAGCCCAGAATGGGAGACATTCCACAGGACAAATGATACTGTTCTACTAGTCAAAACAGTGGCATGTGAAAACAGAAGGCAACTGTTAAGGAATAAAACTTACAAGGATATCAAAAAAGCAAGCGTATACTTAGAATAAGTGATTAGTGAATCATGTAAATAGTCTTTTCAAGCAGCGTGAAGTATCTAGAAAAGCTTTAGTTGTTTTGTAGGTGGTCTTTGGAGTCAGACTTGGAATTGTATCCTGGCTTCACTACTTAACAGTTGTGTGATCTCTGAGCAGGTTTTAAAATTTTTCTGAGTCCCATTTTCCTCATTTCTAACATCAGGATGATGATAGTAGCCACCTCATTGGGTTGCTGTAATCATTAATAGGATGATGTAAGCTAAAGCCCTTAAAAAGTGCTTGGTGTGTATAAATGCATGCTACGTTTTAGCTAGGAAATGAACAAAAATTCACCTCCTCTTAACCTTGAGTTCTGTGCTTGTCTGGATCAGGTCCAGCCTGGAGCTCAGAAAACACTAGGTATTTCACCAGGGGAAATTGAATGTAAAGAATTATACAGGTGCTGGAAGACTGCAAGGGAAAAGGGGGATCTAGAGGTAGGACCCTGAAGGCTGAGGGTCAAAGCAAGAGGTTGAGATGATCATATCTGTGTAACATGGAAAGAAAGCCCTGAGTACTTGAGAGTCTGAGCAAGGGTTAGAGCTGGTGCCTGGTGTAGGGGAGAAAGAAGGAAGGTGATGAAGCTGGTTTTAGGAGTACCTGTGGCATTTAGAGACTGAAACCCACTGTTTATACGAACAGCTAACCAATGGGGAAGAGCCTGTCCTATCTCCTCCATTGTCTTCCAGTCTGTGAAACTAACAGGGGACTGTGGGCAAAGGAGTGCTTTTATTTTTATTTTTAATTTCTTTTAATGTTTATTTTTGAGAGAGAGGTGACTGGAAGAGGAGCAGAGAGAGGGGAAACAGAATTTGAACCAGGCTCAAGGATCTGAGCTTACAGCACAAAGCCTGATAGTAGGGCACAAATCCCCAAACTGTAAGATCATGACCTGAGCCCAAGTTGGACACTTAACCAACTGAGCCACTCAGGCGCCCTAAAGGTGTGCTTTTAAAGAGCGCAGAGTCCTAAGTTCAGCATTGAAAAGTTGAAAGGTGGACCTGGAACCAAGAACTTAATATCCAGCCAGAGTTCTAACCCAGAAGTGAAATTCCTCCCCTGTTCTGCCAGTCTCCTGCTGTGAGGTCACTGCAGAGGTGACAGAGTCTGGGACCATGGTAGAAACAGTGGATGTGGTGCTCTGTGGCATTTTATCATATCCGTTGCTGGATTGTTAATTATTTTATTCCACTATGGCCTTTTTAAATATTCGTGTTCGTATATTGTTTATTTTTTCTTTATATTGTCATACACTGAAATATCAGAAGGGGAGTCCTTTTAAGTTCTCTGTGTAGTGCATCTTGCATCCTGTGTATGTCAAACAGGGGTTAAATGGTTTCTAATGTAGTTATGGATAATGATAAAGCACTATGGACCCTGGATTGGCCAGCTGTTAGACAACTTAAGTGTTTTTGGCAGATAAAAATATGAGGAAACTACCTTTCTGAAGGACCTGCTGCTGGAGAATTAGGTGATTTTGTTTTTCCCCAAGTATGTGGAATATAGAAGTAGATGGAGAATAGAAGAAATTTTTGCTTCTTTACCTCCTATCCCCTTGCTTGAGGTACTTGGAAGATTTTTGGTATGGCCAAAATGCTAGAAGGGCCACATCTACCAAGAATCCTGATGTTTTGCAGACATGGGTCCTCAGATGATCCAAGGGAGGTAGACATGAGTGCTAAGGATTTGAGGGGATGCTTTCTTGGACAAACAACGTGGAGGTGTGGGATTGTTGGAGTCCCAGAAGAACACTGGACTTTAAACACCTTTGGGAACACTTGGTTTCTTCTTACTCAGTGTCTCAGATGGGCCCCATTTCCTAAATTTAAAAAATGTCTTTCTTCATTTAAAAAATAAATTGCCAAAGCCTCAGGAAAGGACGTTTCCAAGAGAATTTTTTCCCATCTCAATGTCTTACTACTACTATGTAATCTAAATAATCAAAATTCCTAATAAGTACTCACAAAACTCCAAAAAGGAGTACCTTCTCTGAAAGAAATGTAAGACTCAATAATTATGTAAATGAATTGTTTTAAAGAGTGAGTTAGGTTCTCATTTTGGGGTCAGGCAATAATCATAGAATGATGTTCCCAGAGTTTACCAGTTTACTGTCTGGGAAAACAGTCTGAGCTACAGTTAGTTGTCTTCATCTGAAGTGTTGTACCTGACAAGGCCCTGACTTTGCCCATGACTGAAGACAGTATATTTTCTAAGGCAAAGATTTGAATATGTATGTGGTCTGACAAATATTTACGAGGATTGCATACCGTGAAATCGAATCTTGGTACAAAATCCAGAATGTATGTTGACTTTACCTGAAGGATTGGATATCTAGTTTTTCCTGGACTTAGCTGTGAAGACAAATCTCTTGGGAAGAAACTAAAGAGATTTTCACAGTATAACATCTATTTCTGCCATGTGTGTAGTCTGGTGTGATTGAGTAAAGGAAGCAGAAGCTGTTGCGGAGGCTAAACATAGGGGATTAAAGGAAGTTTCTTTATAACTAAAGCATCCTCCATTTGCATCCAGTCTTCTGACGTTTATGAGTTGGTCTCTGGTTCTTAACGTGGAAAGCAAGTAACCATTATACTAAAAATGAAAAATCAAAGCTGTAAGTTGGACACCTGCAACTTAAAATACTGTTTGGTTTTCTTCTCAGAGCAGAGTTACTTTAATGATTGCTTTCAAAGGTCTTTTTGGTGCTTCCATATGAGCTTGAAGCAATTTTGGGAAGTAAGTATATCGTGTAGGAAATCTTAGGAGGCTCTACTTTTGTAGGGCCGTAGCACTGCCTTAACAGAACACTATATTTAGTGTTTGGCTAGTTTGTTTTGAACCTTGTTCCTAGTAACCAGCTTGGGAAGGTTGACTTGCAGGGTATAGGGAATGTTAGAATTTTCTTGGCTTCCTTTATGATTAAAAGAAGTTTATTCCTTTGTAGTTAGGTTGTAGGAAGTGTTGCATTAATAGTAAGATATAGTAGGAGCAGGTATCAGAACTTCCAATAAATTATATTCATGTTGTGTCTACTCTGTGGTAGAAGGGCTAAAGCTTTAGAGTGATGCCCGCATTTCAGACCACAATAAAAGACCTATTCTACTAAATAAGGTGGAAACCTCAGATAATGGGACATTTTGTGAGCTGTGGCAAGTACTTAGAATGAAGAAATTCCGTTATTCACATTGCTCTTCAAAGAGTGCTTAATGGAGGCAAGTTGTAGAGTCAGAAATTTATGTAAGATTAGTAACAGCTTCATAAAGCTAGTAACCTCTCTGTGAAGTCTGTTATTTTATTTCTTTATGGACTCTGAATGTAGTAAGAAAGACTGATTACAGGAGGACACCCTGGCTGCACTACTGGGAAGTTAGAAATAGCAGTATTGTTAAGCTAGGCTCTGGCAAAAGGGAAACCAAAGGAATCTTCATTGAGAAAGAAAGAAGGAGGTAAGCAAGAAAGTAGTGATGCCATGTTATCTAGTCTGGGAGGAAGACAACAAAACTATAGCCATAGTTAACTAAAGTTGTTCAAAGATAGCCCTCGTAGTAAGCCTTGGATGAATGTGTCCTCAGAATTGGAAGACTGTCTTGGAGATGGAGGGAGGTGAGATGACTTCTAAGTAAAGAGATTTCGGCCAGGGCCTTGGAGTCAGTTAGGTGAAGTCCCTGGTGGATGTGTTTAGCAGAAGGAACCGTGATTCACCTTCATCTGTCCAGGTGCTGGTTTGTGTTTGGTACTCAGGTCAGATGGTGTTTGGTCCATGGTGAATACGTGATTTAATGATGCACAGAAATTGTGTGAGACCAAAGCATTTTAGTATAATTGACAGTGAAAAGTTAACAATACAAGGTACTCATTCAAACAGAAAAAGACCTCTCTAGACATAGTGGGGTTGACATAAACTGAAGGAGAAATCCCAGGAGGTGTTGATGTTGAGTATTACAAATAACCCATTTAAATGTTGGTTTTTGCAGCAGATACCTTAGTGTTGTAAATAAAGTAGTAGCAGATAAGCAGTGTTCTTGGTAGGTGATTTTCAGGCCTTTCTCTTTTTTTCAGAAGCACACGGTATAGCAGAAGCCTCATGTATGGCTATAGAGGCAGAGCTGTTCAAAGCTGGCATAGGAACTTGTCTGCTGTTTCCCTCTTTGGCCTTTGGGGAGGTTTTGTGAGCCTGTTTGAAAATCACTATGACTCACTATGACATTAGTGAGTGTTAGTATGAACAATTGTTAGAACTAGTTGATCTCTACCAAATTTTGAAGGACCTTAAGAGGCAAGTTGAGGAGACTGTTGATACACATAGGTGATCTTTCTTCACCACAGCCTGACTCTGAGCACTAGCCCATAAATAGCTGACACTTACTGAGCACTTACGTGGTAGGCACTGAATTAATCCATTTTGTCTTCACAACAGTCCCATGTCCCCACTTTACAGATGAGGCAGCTGAGGTACAGAGAGGTGAAGTAACTTGCCCAGGGTCACACAACTGGAAGGTGGTAGAGTTTCTGCTCTTAATCAGGTTACTCAAACAGAAAACTTCCCCCAAAAGGTAAGTTTCTCTTTCTTAACAATTACCATCATTTATTTGCTTTCAACATGCCTCTAAAGGTGTGACAGTGAACTCAATAGAAAAAGGATTCTACCAGGCTTGGAGGAAGTGTATGGTGATGAGTGATGAATGGGGTTGAACAGATTATTTGAAGAAGTTATTGGTAAACTTGTAGAGAACTGTGGACAGTGCTGTTCTTCATGCATCATTGCTCTAGGATGGGTTGGACTTGGCCTCATTAGAAATGATTTGATGAGAGATGCAGGAGAATGTTACAGGCATACAGGCAGAGTTAACCTGTGACGTGTATATGAGCAGTATATGAGGCAAGTATTTCTGGTCCCAAGGTTCTACCTCCATATGTTTAAAATGCCCTTGCACCATGATGCCTGGACTTGTGTCCCATGCTTCCATAGTTCTTCTGATCTCAAAGGTCTTCGGGCCCTTTGTTTAAACCTTTTATTACAAAAAATATCAAAAATAAAATTAGCCTTTGTTAATATATGGTGAGCCAGTCCTGTTTTGTTGATAGCTCTACTCTCTTCACCCTTTTCCAGATTATTTTGAAGCAAATCCTAGACATGATGTAATTTCATTTAGTAAAACTACAATATGTATCTCCAAAAGATAATGTCTCTGTATTAGTTGGCTAGGGCTGCTGTAACAAAATACCACAATTTGAGTGGCTTAAACAACACACTTTTTAATGTCACAGTTCTGAAGGCTAGAAGTCTGATAACAAGGTGTCAGTGCACTTTTATTCTTAGGAGGGCTGTTAGGGAAGCCCCCCCCTTTTTTTTTTTAATTTTTAATAGTTTTTGTTTATTTTTGAAACAGACTGAGCATAAGTGGGGGAGGAGCAGAGAGAGACAAAGACAGAGACAGAGGCAGACAGACACGGAATCTGAAACAGGCTCCAGGCTTTGAGCTGCTTGCACAGAACCCGATGCGGGTCTCGAACCCACAAACCGGGAGATCATGACCTGAGCCGAAGTTGGACGCTTAACTGACTGAGCCACCCTGGTGCCCCTCAAGGCTTCTCTCTTGTAGTAGTTCCCTGGCTTGTGGCAGTGAAACTCCAGTTTTCATGTGCTGTTCTCGCTGTGTGTATGTCTGTGTTCAAACTTCTTTTTAAAAAAAGCTTATCTGGGGAGAAAGAGAGAGAGAGAGCGCGCAAGAGCAAGCAGGACAGGGGCAGAGAGGGAGGGAGAGAGAAAATCTCCAGCAGGCTCTGCACTGTCCATGCAGAACCTAATGTGCGTCTCGAACTCACAAATCATGAGATGATGACCTGAACTGAAGTTGGATATTTAAGTGACTGAGCCACCCAGGCATCCCCAAATTTCCCCTTTTTATAAGGACACCAGTTCTATTGGACTAGCATCCACTCTAATGACTTCACTTTGTTTTTTTTGTTCTCTTTAGTTTTGAGTTTTGAGTAAGCACTTTGCCCAGTGGGGGGCATGAACTCATGACCCTGAGATCAAGAGTCATCTGCTCTACTCTCTGAGCCAGCCAGGTATCCCCTAATGACCTCATTTTAACTTGATCTCTATTAAAGACCTGGTCTCCAAATACAGTTACAGTCTGAGGTACTGGGAGTTAATACTTAATCATAATTGTTTTGAGGATACATATTTCAACCTATGAGAGTCTTTTAAAAATTCACATATTAAACTTATAGTAACTAAAATATCAACTATAATCATTTATATTTCTTTGATTATGTCAATTTCTAAAAGGTTTTGTTTGAATCAGGGTCTAAGCAAGGCCTTTTATTTTTTTCTTTTAAACGTTTATTTTTGAGAGAGATTGACAGAGAGACAGAGAGGGAGACAGAATCCCAAGCAGGTTTTGCCGTTAGCACAGAGCCCGACATGGGACTCAAACTTGTGAGCTGTGAGATGAGCTCTGAGCCAAAATCCAAGGGTTAGATGCTTAACTGACTAAGCCACCCAAATGCCCCAAACAAGATTTAAAAAAATTTTTTTTAAATGTTTATTTCTGAGAGAGAGCACGTGCGCACGCGTGCCAGTGGGAGAGGGACAGAGGGAGAGGGAGACACAGAATCTGAAGCAGGGTCCAGGCTCTGAGCTGTCAGCATAGAGCCCGATGTGGGGCTCGAACTCACAGACTATGAGATCATGACCTGAGCCGAAGTTGGACACTTAAGCACCTGAGCCACCCAGTCACCCCTAAACAAAATCTTTTTTAAGGCATTTAATCAGTAGGACCTCCTTCTCCCCTTTTTTGGTGTTGTGTATTTGTTGAAGTTCAGAATGTTACACATTTTTATTTCGCTGAACCACATCCATGTGTGATCCCTTACCCTGTTCCTCTGACCCTTGTGGACTTGGATTAGATGTAAGTTCCGTTTTTTTGTTTGTACAAAACACCTATTAGGCATAATAGGTGGTTATGTATTCTTCCATTAGGAGGTACATAATGTCTGTCTCTATGATGTGACATGCCATTGATTGTTGCTTAGATTCATTATTGTGTGGTCGTCGGATGGTGATATTTTAATTCTATGATTTTGTCATTTATTTACTGGAATGCTTTTGTAGACTTGTTCTCACCAGTTACTTGACCACCCTGATGTAAAGTCCTTATAAGACAGACAGGAAAAATGCTTAGTCCTTTCTTTTATTTTCTATCTTATAAAATGTGGGTGTCCTGGCATCCCACAAGGATGACCACTGAGGGTTTTTGTTTTTACCAATGAGTTTTTATATGTATAATTATGAGCTCATGGGTTTAAACATATTTGGGTTTCAAAATTATTGGACTCTTTCATATGGATACTCACGTTGTTCTAGTCTTGATAGACTTGCAAATGCTTCGAAACTATGCCAGTGTCCTTTCGATACTATTTCCATAGTCTTCCTTGAGTTGGGGGTTCAAGAAGCCCCTGGTTCATTTTGTATGTTTTCTGCTCCGAGGACTGGAATCATTCCTTTCTCTCAGGAGCCTGGTTCCTTGGAATATGATGTTGAGAGTCCACAGAATGATCATGCCCCTCTTGGGACCAGATTCACTGGCCTTGCTTGATTGATCATTTGGTTTGCAACATTTGTACTCTCAGTTCCTTTCCCTGAAGGTTTTAGCCACTGTTCTGTGCCCTGACATATGTTTTTCCATTCCCTTTAAAAAAAATTTTTTTTTAAATGTTTTATTTATATTTCTGAGAGAGAGAGACAGCATGAGCAGGGGAGGGTCAGAGAGAGAGTGAGTGACACAGAATCTGAAGTAGGCTCCAGGCTCTGAGCTGTCAGCACAGAGCCCAATGGGGGCTCGAACCTACAAACCGTGAGATTATGACCTGAGCAGAAGTTGGAAGCTTAGCCAACTGAGCCATCCAGGCGCTCCTGTTTTTCCATTCCTAAATGTGAACATTTCTCTGTGATTTACTCTTGTTGTTTCTTAGAAATTCTATTGGTTTCTACCTGGGTTTTTTTGTTTTGTTTTGTTTTGTTTTTACTTCTTGCTTGGAAGCAAACAGACCCTGGAAGATCCTTTGAATTTAAAGTGTCTAAAACTGAGTTTCTTTCCCTCTCAAATCATTTCTTTGCTTTCTCTGTGAATTTTATTTTTTTAATTTTTAATTAAAAAATGTTTTTAATGTTTTGTTTATTTCTGAGAGAGAGAGAGAGACACACACAGAATTTGAAGCAGGCTCTAGGCTCTGAGCTGTCTGCACAGAGCCTGACGTGGGGCTTGAACCCATGAACTATGAGATCATGACCTGAGCTGTAGCCGGATGCTTAACCGACTGAGCCACCAGGCACCCCTCTCTGTGGATTTTATACTGCTTAGGTCTCATGGGCTTGGCCTTGAGGTCACCCTTGTTCTCTCCCCTGTTTGCTTTCTGCCCACAGGTACACTAGGTGTCCATAGTCTCCTGTCCCTTCCCACTCCCCAGTGCTTCCTTTGGTGTTCTTTCCTGTACCAATGGCCACCACCCTGTAGAAGTCCTAAGTCAGCCGTTATAAAGCATCTTACCGTGTATGAATGGAGAAAATGGAATGTAGGTACAACCACTCTCTGAGGTCTGACCGTGAGGGCTCCTGTGTTGTGTTCTCAAGCTTTAAAGCTATCTTTAGAAGTGCCTGAGCGCTAATTTTAGGATTCAGTGTTAGTGCCAAGTTGTGAAGTTGTTCTTTCAGTTTCATAATCTGCAAATGAGTCCTGTAACTCTTCAGATGAAAACAATTGATCTTTTCTGTTTCAATCCTGTTAAACTACCAACAACCACAAACAGATCGTTCACGGTTGTACACAGGAAAGGTCGTGAAGAGAGTCTTTGGTTTCAGTACTATTCACTTGCAGTCCTGGCAGATCCAAGAAGGAATAATTAGTAAATAAATCTCTTTCATTTGGGTTTCAGACAGAGCTTTCTACATAATTACCGTACTGCTTCACAGTTCAAATTGGCAATTAGGAATAAGTGTGATCCTATGAATAAAGACTGAGAGGAAAAGAAGTTAACTACTTAGGGTAGGAGCTAAGGCAATAGTTATCCAAACTTTAGTGCTTCATGACCAAACAGCTAAATAAACAAAAGTAACTTTTACAAAGCCTGTTTAAAAATTATCATCTTTTTCTGCATGGGATTGATAGTTCTTTAAGTTCTAAACTCTTAGGAGCCCTCAAAATACCCATATCCTTGCTGTTTTCTGTGCCAGGTGGTACCCTAAATGTCAACTAAGCGGTTTGTCAGCTTAAGAATGCTGAGAGAGGGGGATCTGTGTCATGACTACTTAGAACACTTCTTATACCAGATACATGGTGTCTCTTCCAATAACCACTTCTCCCAGCTCCTCAACACCAGTGAAGTGTGCTACAACTCCAGGCTAAGGGATTCATCTCATAGGGCAGCCTCCACTCCCAGTGGTGAAACAGGATGTCCAGACTGCTTACACTTATGCCTGACTGATTACAAATTAATGGCTCACAGAACTCAGGAAAGCACTTGACTTACTATTACCAGTTTATTATAAAAGATACAGCTGAAGAACAGCTAAGAAGAAATGCCGAGGGCAACGTAAGGGGAAAGGGTTGCAGAGCTTCCATGCCATTCTTTCTGCGTCTCCATGTGTTCACCAATCCGGAAGCTCCTGGAACCCATTCTTGTTGGGTTTTATGGAGGCATCATTACACGGGCATGATTGATTGAGTTAATTATTCAGGCTATGATTCAGGCTCTAGCACTTCTCTTCTTGGCAGTGCTTGGGAAGTGGGGCTTATAAGTTGTAACAATCCGATCATGCCTTGGTGTCTCTGGTGACCACCAGCCCCCATCCTCAAGCTATCTAGGCGTCAACCAAGAGTTAGTTGCCTCATCAGAACAAAAGACACTTCTATCACTCTTATCATTTAGGAAACACTACGGGATTTAGGAGCTGTGTCAAGAACCAGGGACAAAATTGTGTGTGTGTGTGTGTGTGTGTGTATTTTTTTTTTAAGTTATTTATTTTGAGAGAGAGGGTGAGTGCACATGAGCAGGGGAGAGGCAGAGAAGAGAAACAGAATCACAAGCAGGCTCCATGCTCACAGCCAGATGCAGGGCTTGATCTCACTTACTGTGAGATCATGACCCCAGCTGAAATCAAGAGTCAGATGCTTAACGGACTGAGCCACTCTGGCACCCCCATGTATATTTCTTACTATGCCACAGGAGACTGTTGGGTCCTCTGTGCTTGGCATCGCTTGACACAAAAGTTTTCAAAGAATGAATGGTAGAATAAGAAGTCTAACGATAACCATATAATTTATTCTAGACATGTATTCAGGTGATTGTGAAGGAAGCATTCATAAACCAAATAGGTTACCAGGTAGCAGGAGTTGAAAAAAGACATGTTAAGAAATGATGTGTGGTGAGATGAAAGCTGTTAGAAGCCACATATCAGTGTCCTGTACAGCACTGGGCCCCCTCCCCTTCCTAACCTTTCTTCTCCTCTTGCTTTCTCTGTACTATTAGTGGTTTACTGTAAAGGGTACAACTCAGGAAATGCCACAGAGCTTCTTCCCCTCGCATTCTCTTTTCCTCAGCTTTCGGTTTAATTACTCTTGGTGAAAACACAAATATGTTTAAACAAAACAAAATTGTAAGTTTTTACTTAAGTAATTTACCACGTTAATTTACCACATTTAGGCTTTCACCTTTAAAAAAAATTTTTTTTTATGTTTTTATTTCTGAGAGAGACAGACAGACAGCATGAGCAAGGGAGGGTCAGAGAGAGAGGGAGATACAGAATCTGAAGCAGGCTCCAGGCTCTGAGCTAGCTGTCAGCACAGAGCACGATGCAGGGCTCCTACTCATGAACTGTGAGATCATGACCTGAGCCGAAGTCAGACGCTCAACCGACTGAGCCATCCAGGCTCCCCTAGGTTTTCACTTCTTACAAAGCTAATTAAACATACTGCAGTTGACCTGAATCAAATTTGGGTCTCTTGATGCCATGATATAAACTGTAGTGGATCAGGGGTGCCTGGCTGGCTGAGTGAGTAGAGCATGTGACTCTTGATCCCAGGTTTGTGAGTTTGAGCCCCCTGTTTAGCCTAGAGCTTCCTACCTTCTGGATATTGTCTTTGAAATGTCTGGTTAAGTTTTAACTATTAAGTTGGGTTGTTTTATCATTGGGTTTTCAGAGTTTTTCATATATTATGGATAAAAATCCATAGTCAAATATATGATTTGAAGATATTTTCTCCTAGTAATTGAACATTCTCTCGCTGTTGTTTTATCAACAAAAGTTTAAAATTTTAATGAAGTCCAATTTACTGATTTTTACCACCTCTTTTTTTTAATGGTGTCTTGTCTAAAAACTCTTTGCCTAAATCCAGGTTAAGAATTTCTCCTGTGGTAAAGTTTTATAGTCTTAAGTTTTACATTTACATCTATGATGCATTTTGAGTTAATTTTTTATTTTAATTTTAATTTTTTACTTTTTAAATGTTTGTGTATTTTGAGAGAAAGAGCAAGGAAGGGGTAGAGAGAGAAAGAGAATCCCAGGCAGGCTCCATGCTGTCAGCACAGTGCCTGATGTGGGGCTCAAGTTCACAAACTAAGATCATGACCCGAGCCAAAGTGAAGAGCGAGACACTTAACCTACCGAACCATCCAGGAGCCCCTTGTGTTAATTTTTTAAAAATGCTTATTTATTTTGAGAGAGAAACAGAAAATGAATGAGCAGGGGAGGGGCTGAGAGGGAGAGAAAATCACAAGCAGTAGCAGTCAGCTCAGAGCCTGATGTGTGGGACTCCATCCCATGGACATGAGATCAAGAGTTGGTTGCCTAACTGAGCCACTCAGGTGTGTCTCTTCTTTTTCAAAATTGTAGTAGTGCTAGTTACTTTGCCTTTACATATGTATTTTAGAACAAGGAAGTCTATATAAATCTACACAAAAATCCTGCTAGGAACAATCAGGTCCTATATGTTTTTTGTGAGAGTCATATTTACGTATTTAAATTTGCGGGGTGGGGAGGGTTGTGTCATTGTATATGGTTTTTAATTTTTTTACTGAAAAAGACTTTTCAATGTTTATTTTTGACAGAGAGACACAGAGCATGAGTGGGGGTTGGGCAAAGAGAGGTAGAGACACAGAATCTGAAGCAGGATCTAGGCTGCTTTAATGGTAGTAAAATACACATAAGATTTATGATATTAACCATTTTTAAGTATATAGTTCAGTAGTGTTAAGTATATTTACATTGTTGTGCAGCCAGTCTCCAGAGCTGTTTTATCTTGGAAACTAAAACACTACACCCATTAAACAACTCCCACTTTTCCTTTCCCCTAGCCTCTGGCAACCACCTTTTTTTCTGTCAATTTGACTACTCTAGATACCTCACTTGAGTGGAACCATACAATAGAACCTTCTCTGGACTGGCTTATTTTACTTAGTGTGCATTCAAGGTTCATCCAGGTTGCAGAATGTGTCAGAATTTCCTTTTGAAGTCTAAATAACATTCTATTGTATGTATATACCATGTTTTATTCTTTGATCTCTTGATGGATACTTGTGTTGCTTCCACTTTTGGACTGTTTTGAGTAATGCTGCTGTGAACTTAGGTGTTCACATATATCTCTTTGAGACCTTGCTTTTAGTTTTTGGTGTGTGTGTGTATACCCTGAAGTAGAATTGCTGGATGATAAAGCAGTTGTGTTTTTATTTTTTTTTTGAAGTCTTTTTTTGTTTGTTTGTTTTGTTTTGTTTTAAATATTTTGTGTGTTTAATTTTTTGAGGAACTGACACTATATTCTATAGCGGCTACACCACTTTACGTTTCTGCTGGTATTATTCAAGTGTTGCATATCCTTGCCAATGCTTGTTATTTATTGATATATTTTACTTTAATTTTTTAAATGTTTGTTTTGTTTTATTTTATTTTATTTTTTTAATATTTTTATTTTTTTTATTTCTAGGAGAGAGAGAGACAGCGTGAGCAGGGGAGGGTCAGAGAGAGAGGGANGGAGATGATGAGCCCAGCTGAAGTTGGATGTTTAACCATCTGAGCCACCCAGTTGCCTCTTATTGATGTATTTTTTAAAAATTGATGTATATTTAAAAAAAAGTGGGATTTCCACTGTATTTAAATATATAATACCTATTATATATATAAATATAATCAATCTCTATGCCCAGTGTGGTCTTGAACTCACAACCTCATGACCAAGAGTTGCATGCTTGATCCCACAAACCATGAGATCATGACCTGAGCCGAAATCAAGAGTTTGATGCTTAACTGACTGAGCCACCCAGGCACACCAAGGCTACTGTTTTTGTTGTTGTTGGTTTTTTTCTTTTTGTTTTGTTTTTAAGTTTTGGCTTCTATTTATTTGTTTTAATATGTGAAAAAAAAACTGCTTAATTTGCATATTGACCTTAAAATTTTGTGACACTGCCAAATGACTAGTTCTAAAAGTTGTGTATGTTTTAATAGATTGCTTGAAATACTCTACTTAAACAATAATGTCATTGCAATGCATGGTTACACTTCTTTTCCAATCTTTATGCCTTTTCTTCCCTTTTCATGTCTGTTACATTGCCTAGGACTTTCAATGAAAGTAGACATCCTTGGATTTTTCCTCAGTCTTTGTGATGAAATACTCACTTTTTGACCATTAAGTTAAAAGTTAGCTTTAGATGTTGTGTAGTTCTTCTTTATCAAGTGGAGGATGTTTTCTTCTATTCCTATTTTGTTGACAGTCTTTATAATGAATGAGTGTTGGATTGTGTCAGATGCCTTTTCCGTATAAATAGATATAATCATAAAGCTTTTTAAGGCTATTATTACTATGGATTACATTGATTTTCAAATGCTGAACCAGTTTTGCATTCCTGTAATAAACTCCCCTTGTTTGTGGTGTTTCATTTATTTTAAGAGTTTATTTTACCTATTTTGAGAGAGAGAGCATGCGCGCAAGCATGAGCACAGAAGGGGCAGAAAGAGAATTACAAGCAGGCTCTGCATTGTGTGCTTGATGTGGGGCTCAAGCTAATCAGCTGTGAGATCATGACCTGAGCTGAAATCAAGAGTTGATCGCTTAACCAGTCAACTGAGCCACCCTGTCGCCCCTGTGGTGTTTCATTTTGATATATTGCTTGCATCAATTTGCTAACAGTTTTGTTGATGACTTACTGTGTCTTTGTTCATGAGAGAGGTGGGTCTGGTTTTTGTATGTGTGCTGCCTTTGGTTTTGTTAATGGGATAATACAGTGTCAAAATGTGTTGAAGTGTTGGTGCTTATTTTCTGCAAGAGATAGTGCTGAGTTGGCATTATTTCTTTAAATGTTGGATAGCATTTGCCAGTGAAACCACCTGAGCAAAGAAATTTCTTCCTTGGAAGTTTTTTTGGTATGTTTTTTGTTTTTTGTTTTGTTTGCTTGTTTTGTTTTATTAAGCTCAAAATCAATTTTTTAAATAGTTACAGGACTTCTCTGGCTATTTTCATCTTAGGTGGTTTGGTAATTTGTAATTTCTGAAGAATCGATTTATTTCACCCACATTGTTGCATGGAGGGACATAGAGTTTTGTATATTGTTATCCTTTAAATGTCTGTGAGGTCTGTAGTGCTATCTCTTTTTATTCTTGGTATTGATAATTTTGTCTTCTCTTTTTCTCTTTCTCTCCCTGTCTCATCATGTTTGTCAGTCTTGCCAGAGGTTTATCCATTTTATTGTCTCTCCCCCTCCCACCAAAAGAACCAGCATTTGGTTTTATTGATTGCTTTCTTTGTTTTCAATTTTATTGATTTTGCTCTTCATTATTTAATTCTGCTTGTTTTGGGTTTGTTTTGTGCTCTTTTTCTACTTTTTTAAGGTGGAGGCTTGGGTTATTAATCTGAGACCTTCTTCTTTTCTAGTACAAGCATGTGATGCTCTGAATATCCCTTTAAACACTGAATTCCATAAATCTTGGTATAATGTAAAATTTGTGTTCAGTTAAAAATATCTTCTAATTTCCCTTGACGTTTCCTCTTTGACTTATGATTTTTGTTGTTTTTATTTTTTTTGTAGTATGTAGTTTAAATTTGCAAATGGTTATATAGATTTACCTGTTACCTTTTTTTTATTAGTGACTTTACGTTTAATTCCATTATGACTAGTCAACATCCTTGTATGTTTCTGCTTCTTCAAAATCTGTTAGTTTTTATTTTATGTCTGTGTTTTAGGACAGATACAGCCTGTCATGGTGAATGTTTCATGTTGTTGGGTAGGGTGTTCAGTAAAAGTCAAATATTTGCAGTTGGTTGATGCTAATCAGTTTTTTATACTTGGTTATTTTTGGTGTCTTTAGTCCATCCATTCCTGAGAGTGGAGTATTGAAATCTCTCAGTATAATCATGGGTTTCTCGGTTTCTCTTTATGGTTCTGTCATTTTTTGCTTCATACATTATGAAGTTCTTTTGTCAGGTCTATATATATATATAGTTTTGCTGTGTCTTCAAAGTGAATTGAACCTTTTGTCTCTGGTAACTTTCTTTGCTCTGAAGTTTGTCTACTTCAAGATTAAATATCACTTCAGCTTTCTTTTGAGTACTGCTGGCATGATATATCTTACTGTATCTTTTTACTTTGAGGCTACCTGTAACTTTACAGTCTTATTGAGGTTTTTTTGAAGTTTATTTGAGAAAGGGCNAAGAAAACGAACAAGCCCAGGAAGGACAGAGAGAGCAGGGGAGAGAGAACACCAAGCAGGCTCTGTGCTGTCAGTGCTAAGCCTGGTGTGGGGCTCGATCCCACAAACCATGAGATCCTGACCTGAGCCGAAATGAAGAGTCATATTCTTAAATGATGAGCCACTCAGGCACCCCTCATTGAGTTTCTTAAAGACAGGTTTTGTAAGCTCAATTAGTAGCATCATTAGTCTGCATCTATTAGATGCCAGCACCTCCCTGCCTCCCTATGTTTGTGATCATCAAAAATGTCAACAGAGGGTTAAATAGGTGATGGGGATTGATGAGTGCACGTTGTGGTAGCCCTGGGCGTTGTACAAAAGTGTTGAATCATTTACTATATTGTATACCTGAAACTAAGATTACACTGTATGTTAACTAACTGGAATTTAAATAAAAACTTTTTAAAAAGATTAAAAAAATGTTGCCAGACGTTGCCAAATACCCCCTTGGGGACAACGTAATTGCACAGCTGAGAAACCCTGCCCTATAAGTAATGTGTTATTTTTCTCTGTCAGCTTTCAAGATTTTTCTTTGTCTTTGATTTTCAACAGTTAGTTTATGATGTGTCTGAAGATAAATTTCTTTGGGTTCCTGTTGTTAGGTGTTGTGGAAGGAAAACAACTGTGTAGTGAAAAACCCAGTTCTTCCCACTGTGTGTTTTTCCTTTTTGTATGTCTGCTCTATTAATAGAAGACGTCTATTCTGACACTTGAGGTCACCAAATGTGTGAAGGTTTGTCCTTACAGCAAGCAATTCTCTGTGACACCAGCTAGGTAGCCTACAATTTTACTTGATTCTAACACTGTCGCCCTGGGGGGTAGTGTCAGATCCCACAGGGTAAGGGGCTCAGTCTCATAAGACTGCTCTCCTGACCCTATCAGATAGATGCCAGTCAAAAGCCCAGGTTATCACCTTGGCGTCTGACCAACTGGCTATAGGTAGGAGGTTCCAAAGACTCCCTCCTTGCGTTCAGTTAATTTGCTAGCGCAGCCCACAGCACTCAGGGATAGAAGCACCTACATATTAACTACTTTATTGAAGAATATGATAAAGTTACACATGAACAGCCAGATGAAGAGATACATAGGGTGAGGTCTAGGAGATCGCCAAGTGTAGGAACTTCTATCCCCATGGAGTTGGGGTGTGTTACCCTTTTGATATGGATATATTCACCAACTTGGAAGCTCTCAAAACCCCTGGCACTTGGGATTTTATAGAGGCTTCTCTTGTAGGCATGATCAATAATTTTTTTTTTATTTTTAAAAACTTTTTTTTTTTTAACATTTATTTATTTTTGAGAGACAGAGAAAGCATGTATAGGGGAGGTGCAGGGAAAGAGGGAGACGCAGAATCTGAAGCAGGCTCCAGGCTTTGAGCCGTCAGCAGCACAGAGCCTGATGCAGGGCTCAAACTCAAAAACCACTAAATGATGACCTAAGCTGAAGTTGGATGCTTAACCAACTAAGCTACCCAGGTGCCCCAATAATTTCTTTTTCAAGTTTGTTTATTTTGGGAGACTGCTTATGACTGGGGTAGGGGCAGAGAGAGGAGAGCAAGAATCCCAACAGGGTCCGTGCTGTTAGCATGGAGTCGGACGCAGGGGCGCGGAGCTCAGTCCCATGAGTGGTGAGATCATGACCTGAGCCAAGATCAAGAGTCAGATGCTTAACTGACTGAGCCACTCAGGCGCCCCCCACCCTTTTTGTTTTAAAGTTAGGCATGATTAATTATTAACCCCATTTTGGCTTCTCTCCCCTTTCTGGAAGATGGCAAGTGGTCCTAAAAATTCCAGGCTTCTAGGGGCACCTGGGTGGCTTAGTTGGTTAAGCTTCCTACTCTTGGTTTCAGCTCAGGTCATGACCTCACACTTTGTGACTTTAAGCCCCAGGTTTTGTGCTGAGAGTGCAGACCTTGCTTGTAATTCTGTCTCTGCCCTTCTCTCTCTCTCTCTCTCTCTATGAAAATAAACATTAACAAAAATTCAAGTCTTCGAATCTCAGTGTGGTTTGCTATGCTGACCAGCCCCCATCTGGGATCTCCTGCAGAGTTGCCTCAGTGCAAGATGCTTGTAGTGCTCTTACCACTTAGGAATTTACAAGAGTTTCAGGAACCTTGTGTCAGGGGCGGCGTCAAAGATGAAATGTTAAAACAAGAGCTGCTCATAGTGTTCTCGTCACTTAGGAAACTGTAAGGGTTTTAGGAGCTTTCTGCCAGGAAGGGGCTATGAGGCAGAGGCCAGTATATTATTTTGTACGTCACAGGGCCTCACTGAACTTACAGATCTGTAAGTTTATATCTTTTGCCAAATTTGGGAAACCTTCAGCCATCATTTAGTGAAAAATATTTTCTGCAACTACTTTTCCCTCTCTGTCTTTCTGGGACACTGATAATGTGAAAGTTGGCCTTTTGGTATTTTCCCACAGGTCATTGAGCCTCTTAATTGTGTTCAACCTTTTTTCTCTCATTTGTTCAGATTGAATAATTTCTATTGATTTGTCTTCCTGAGCAGTGGCAGTTTCCTGTTTCTGGTTGTCTGTTGAATCTATCCAATGAGTTTATTTTGGTTACTGTATTTAGGTTTTAAAATTTTAGTGACTTCATATTTTGTACTTTTGGGGCCTTTTCAGTCTTTTTAAGAGTTCTTCCCCTTTGTGGAACATTTTTATAATAGTTTCTTTAAAGTCATAATTTCTACATCTGTGGGACTTTGAGCATTTACATTTGTTGACTGCCCTTTCCCATGTGAATTGAGATTTTTCTACTTCTTTATATGCCAAGTAGTTTTGGATTGTATCTTGGACATCTTGAGTATAGTACTTTGAGACTATGGGTCTTGCTCAGGTCCTATGGAGAGTGTTAATAATTTCATTTTAGATGCGGTTGACCCAGTTGGCTTCAGGCTGAAAGTTGCAACTAGCCTTCTGTGGATTATGGTTCCAATATGATTTCTATTTTTGAAGCCTTTGAAGTACTCTTTGGATCTCTTTCATGTGTGCACCATCCATTGGTGGCCAGTTTGAGACCTGGGCGGTGATTTTTCCCAGTCTCTGCTCTCAGAAGCTTAGGTATGTTGATACAAGCACGCATATATTGAGACTAAGCCTAGGAGCCCCTCAACAATGGCATGCGGTTGCTCTCCTGAGCTAGCCTCTTTCCACGAGCTGAGTAGTACTTGCTGATTTGGGTGCTACCCGTTTTGGTTCTTCGGCCACAAAAGGTAGGGCCTTAGTTGTGCACTTGTAACTGTACCCATGTCTGGGGCTAAATGGCAGGAGGACAGAAGAAAAAAAGCAATGTGATTCAACCCACTTGCTTAGAACTACAGTTCCTCTCCTCCAGAGTTTTGGGTGCTGCTTTCCTGTTCCTGGTGCCACAGCCATAGGGCTTGTCTTAGAGTTCTTTCTTTGTGCTTAGAAATAGTTTCCAAGCTTTGAACTGTCCTGAGTCCATGCTGAATCATACCAGAGGTAAGGAGTGATAAATCATCTCAGGTGCAGTGATGTTTCACACTCCCCTATCCATCTGCTACCATTTATTTTTCAGTCTTCAGATAGTTGCCTCATATATTCGGTCCAGCTTTTCTCACAGCATTTCATGAGGGAAACAGGGTAGAATATGCCCACTCAATTTTATCTGGATCCAGAACCTGGAACTAAAGTTTAAATCGTTCCTTTGAATATAGTGTTTTGTTCCTTTTTAAATTTTTTTTTCTTTAAATTTCTGAGAGAGAGAGAGAGAGAATGTAACTAGGGGATGGTCAGAGAAAGAGGGAGACACAGAATCTGAAGCAGACTCCAGGCTCTGAGCTGTCAGCACAGAGCCTGACGCGGGGCTCGAACCCACGATTCGTGAGATCATGACCTGAGCCGAAGTCGGACCCTTAACTGACTGAGCCACCCAGGGGCCCCAGTTTTTTGTTCCTTTTGAATTTCAAAACCAGTGAGTTGAATCACTTATTTCTCAAGTAAAGAAAATACTTTGGACCAAGGTAGCCCTTATTTGAAATGAATTAAGGCTGAACAAAACTTTAGCTATCCTTTAACAAAAGAAACCTATTCAAACTGTCTGTGTAATTCAGAATTAGAGATGGGTGTGTAAAAACCTCTACTTGTTGGGGTGTCTGGGTGGCTCAGTTGGTCAGGTGTCCGGCTTTGGCCCAGGTCATGATAACACAGTTTGTGAATTCGAGCCCCGTTGCAGGCTTTGTGCTGACAGCTCAGAGCCTGGAGCCTGCTTCAGATTCTGTCTTCCCCTCTTTCTCCCCAACACTCTCCTCACCTCACCACTCATGTTCTCTGTCTCTCAAAAATAAATAAACGTTTAAAAAATTAAGAAAAAAAACTCCATCTGTTGCTCTTTTCCTATTGCTTCCTACCACTGACGTTAATGAACAAAACATTCAGAGTCAACATCAGGGACAGAGAGGGTTCATCCAAGCAGGGCTTAGAACAGTGAACCAGTTGGGAATGGCAGGGTGTTCTTAATCCTAATTCTAATTTTAGCATTGGCAACCAGAAAGGCAAGGTTGCCTCAGTACTCAGGACATTTTCCTCCTCTGTGTTTTTGCGTGGCTCAGTGGCCTACTTTGAAATAACGGAAATGCAGTCTTTAAGTTTAGATTTTCTCCCATGTAGGGATGAGAAAGACTATAATTATCTGTGGTCCTTCCTAGATGTTGAGTATATATACGCTGACATCTTTTCAGGATTCCTCAGTGCTTGGTTCTTGTCTGGAGAATAAAAGGTGGTGCTAAGTAAGCACTGGTTGCGCTGAGAATGTGGTGATTTCCAAAACATGATCATAAGCCAAATAGAGATCTGTGTTCACCTTGGTAGATTCTTTTTTGGTCCAATGTTATTTTCTGTCACCACTCCTCTATGAACAAGTATCTATTTAAGAATATTGGAATTGTTTAATTAGCTTAGTTGAGTTGATGGTAATGAATTGATATTTCATATTTTTAAAAATTGTTCTTCCTCCTCTTTTTTCACCTTCTCTTCCTCCTCATCCCCCTCTTTCTTTACTACTCTGCCTTTAAGTTAGGTCAACTTAGCATTCACTTGGGAGCCCAGACCATGGGCAGGTCATTGTGCTGAACACTTTAGATGGAGTGAGGAATGAAGAAACATGACAAGGTCTTGAAGCTAACATTGGTTGAGTGGGATTCAAACCAGGAAATTGAGCGTGAAACCCCCTTTCTTAGCCAGTGCTATATATAAACTATGTAGTTCTGTCATCTCTTATATAAAAATAAGAGTGACCTTTACTATCTTCTGCAAGTCTACTTGGACTTTTGAACACCAGCCTCATCAGTATGTTTTTATTTAGATAAACTATAATTTTTTCCTGTGTTTGACTTATAATGAGCACCTGTATAGTTAAATAAATAGACTTGGATTTTCAGCCCTTGGAACTGTACCCACTTTTTTTTTTTTTAAGTATTTATTTATTTTAGGAAAGAATCACAAGCGGGCTCTGAGGCTCTGTGTGGTCACCACAGAGCCTGACATGAGGCTTGATCTTGCAGACTGTGAGGGTATGACCTGAGTGGAAATCAAGAGTCTGGACACTCAACTGACTGAACCACCCAGGCACCCCGAGAAATGAAATTTAAAGTCCATCAAAAAGACAAGCCCTGATTTTTATTACTAGATTTAAATGCAGTCTGGCAATGTGCCATAGAATTTCAAATGCTTAATCTCCATTTCTAAATTTACCTTATCACTGTGTCATCTCTTTATTTTCCCCTTTCTTTTTCTCTCTCCAGAAAAATTCTTCCTCTCTGAAGTTTGTTAGTCCCATTCTCCCTAGTCAGATGCTGTATACCCAGCATCTCTTTGGTTGTCCATAAATAACTACTTTTTACCAAACTACTGTAGTGTGTAATGATGGAAATGAGCTTAACTGCCTTCACTATCAGGGATGTTTTTTAATTCCAGGATAGAAATTTGCAATGTTGTTTAACAAGCATAACCCAAACGATTTTTGATTTTGCTTTCTTTATATACTGAAAATCCACTTTGCTTTCTCCATACAAACCCAGAGGGAAACAGTGACTTTTCTAACCTTAATTTCAGAAGACTTCCTGCTCTGTTTGTTCATACTGTGAGTGTCACAGTGATTGAAGATTATTCACATAACAAGTCAGGAAGGGTCCTGGATCATAAAGTGCTTCAGCAGTTCATGTTGGTGACGCTGAGCAGAGCCCCTCAGCTGGGGCCTGCGGCAGCTTCTCTTGTGGTTGTGCACGGAGAAGGTAAGCCCTGCTGTGGAAACGAGCCAGTTTTGCCGGAGTGACTCAGTCTTTGCTGTCACCAACTTCATTTTCTGAACTTTTGGGTTCCTCCAGAACAGCAGAACAATGCTGTGGTTTTCATAGAGGCCTTTCCTCCAAGTGTGGGTTGAAAATCTGAGTTTTGATAGCATCTTGAATACCTACCTCCTTCCAGCTGACTTAGTTCATATCTTGTCTTTTCTACTATGATACATAGAGTTGGCTTTAGTGTGTTTGTATAAGTATTTATGGGATGGACCTAGGCACAGAGGCACAAGGTGGCTTTTGAAGCTGTTTGCAAGTGAAATGGAAATAGGTGGTGTGTATAACAAATGCAGTTTGGTGGAAGGATGTGATTTTATTGCCAGCCTTGCTTTGTGAAACGGGGTCAGCCTCTTTGGGCTGTCCCCCATTTGGTTGTGATGTCTGTGTAATGGAGTGGTGGTCTGCTTTGAAGAAGCCTTGTTCTCAAAATGTACCCTGGAGGAGCAGGACAAAGCCGGTGGTGGTTCTGAAGCCAAAACTCTGTTCACATACAGCTCAGAGGCTGTTTTTTGACTTTAACAGAATTGACTCATGTTAGAAATGTGTTCAGCTTAGATGGATTTATGTATACATGATCAGGAAAAAAAAAAGTAATACTGGGTAGAGAATTTTTGTACATCGTTTTATTCCATGATCTTCCATCCTAGAGAAATAGGATATAGGAAATAGGAATATTTCCTCAGTTGCTCAGCTTCTGTGTGCCTCTCATACATCCTAAGAACTTGGTTAAAGATATGTACTTTTTATATCATGTGTCCTGTTATAAACACATAGGGTTATTAACCACAGAAATAACAACTTGTTACAATTGCATAAGAAAAACTGGCTGATCTGGCCTTAGTGGGTGCTGTAGTGAGTGCTGTGTCTCCCCAGAATTCATAGTGAAGCCCTAATCCCCAAGGTGGATGGTATTTGGAGGTGGGGCCTTTGGAAGACAATAAGGTCAGAGAGTAGAATCCTGTGAAGGGGATTAGAGCCTTTACAAGAAGAGACCTGAGAGATGGTTGCTCTCCGCCATGTGGAGATAGACTGTCTGTAAACCAGGAAGAGGGCCCTCACCAAGAGGGATGTGGTACCTTCCTTAGGAATTTGAAAATGACTTCCAAAATTCTGTACTGGGAAAGTTTCAAACCTACACACCTGGAGAACATAGTATAATAAGGCCTCAGGTACTCAGCTGCAGAGATGATCAACGTGCTCTTCTTGTTCTGTTTGTATCCCATAACTTTGTTGTTATTTTCTGTATTATTTTAAAGCAATTCAAGACTAACTGATGGCACAGAAAATTTGTTCAACATAGTACACCTAAATATCGGGATATTAGTTTCTTATGCTGTAGGAAATTACCACAGACTTGGTGGCTTAAAACAACAGAAATTGATGCTTTTCCAGTTTCAGAAGCCAGGAGTTTGCAGTCAGTCTCTGTGGGCTCCAGTCAGGTGTTGGCAGGGCTTGTTCCTTCTGGAGACTCTAGAGGAGAATGCGTCTCCTTGTCTTTTCCAGCTTCTGGAGGCCACCTGGGTTTCTTGGCTTGTGGCCTCTTCCTCCATCTTCAGAGTGTACCACTCCGGTCTCTCTGCTTTTGTCACATGACAAGTATGATGTGGATTCCTCTTGTGCCCCTTTTATAAGGACCCTTGTGAATACATCAGGCCCATTTGGAAAATCTCCTTATTTCAAGATTTTAAATTACATCTGCAAAGTATCTTTTGCCATAAGAAATAA
The DNA here is from genome assembly GCF_008692635.1 of Crocuta crocuta. NCBI lineage: Eukaryota > Metazoa > Chordata > Mammalia > Carnivora > Hyaenidae > Crocuta > Crocuta crocuta. Next base: position 12,344,757 of record NW_027532002.1, read on the forward strand.
CATTCACAGGTTTCAGAGATTAGGAGGCAGACACTTTTGGGACCATTCAGACTACGACAGTAGAACCTGGTGTGGTCAGCACTCAAATGTCAAATAAATGGCAGGGCTACAATCCTAAGGGTGAGGACTCTAATCACAGAGAAAAACATGACGATAAAATCCCTCAAAACCTAGAGAGATGTCTATTCAAATAGTCTCTTTTTAAAAAGGTTCTTTTTCAATGTTTCTATTTATTTTTGACAGAGGGGGAGAGAGAGAGAGAGACAGACAGAATACGAGTTGGGGAAGGGGCAGAGAGGGAGGGAGACATAGAATCTGAAAGAGGCAGGCTCTGAACTATCAGCACAGAGCCCAATGTGGGGCTCGAACTCAAAAACTGAGATAATGATCTGAGCTGAAGTTGGATGCTTCACTGATTGAGCTACCCAGGCTTCCCTGGGGAATGTCTATAGAGCATAGCTTGTCATTTTGTGTAGAGGATGTGGCATCCCCATATAACAAGGAAGAAGGAGACACATGTTTTCAGGCCAGTTAATAGCTTCATACCTTTGAGACCTAAGAGGAAAGACTCTTCTAGTCCAGTATCACATTCAAGATGATGCCAGTATGTGCCTCATACCAGGTTTGACCTTGGCCAGCTGATAAAACTGCTCTCTTGGGCCTAGTGCAATTTTGATCTCCTTCCCAGAACTGCTGAGCCTTGCTCCATCCCTTCTTTCCTCCTGCCTGTTTTTATAAGCCTTCATTGAACCTGTTGGAGTCCCTACTGTGTGCCAGAGCTGGATCTGCTGCATGGAGCAGCTTTCTATCATATCAAGTCAACTTCTCTGGACTCCACAAAAAAATGGGATTCATGCTTGCTCTGATTTTCCCTAAATCTTTCCAACGTCTTGCTTACTTTCCATATAAATGTGGGGAAGTGTTTTCATAGAATATAAGGCAGAAGTGATGGGGTTTCCATTACCAAACACCAATTAAGCCCCAGAATGATGGAGTAGAAAGACTGAGAAGTTTGTGGACAGCTCTTTGAAGACTGAGACTTTGAGCAAAGGTGATACCCATTCAGAGCCTCTTGCCCATCTGTGGTCCTTTGAGGATACTTGTGAGAGCCAGCAAATAACACAAGTGCCTCACCCCATAGTTTATTATAAATGCACTTCTGCAAGGGATTTGTCCTTTGGCTGGAATTCTTATCCTCTATGCTCCACTGTAGTGAACTACTTCGCTTCCTCAGCCCCACCATGCACTTAGTTTCAGAGCTTTTGCCACACATTTTTTCTTCTAAGAATCCATTCTCTCCTTTTTGTCTTTTTTTAATTCCTATTAATTGGCCGTTAACTTAGGTGTCATTTCTTTTTTTTTAATGTTTATTTCTGAGAGAGAGAGAAAGTGGGCAGGGGAGGGGCAGAAAGTGAGAGGGGAATAGAGGATCCAAAGCAGGCTCTGTGCTAATAGCAGAGAGCTCGATGTAAGGCTTGAACTTAGGATCCATAAGATCATAACCTGAGCAGAGGTCAGACACATAACCAACTGAACCATCCACGTGCCCCAGGTGTCATTTCTTGTACAAATCCTTCCTTCTATTTTTCTGCCATACTTGCATTATTAGGTGTGTCTCCTATATTTCTCCCATCCTTAGCATAGCACTATAGTACCACTTAACACTTCATATTTGAATTGCCTTCTGACTTGTTTCTTCCTTTTTTTAAATTTTTAATGTTTATTTTTGAGAAACAGGGAGACAGTGGGAGCAGGAAAGGGGAAGAGAGAATCTTAAGAATCTGCCTGTAGGCTCTGAGCTGTCAGCACAGAACCCAATACTGGGTTTGAACTCATAAACTGTGAGATCATGACCTCAGCCAACATCAGATGCTTAACCAGCTGAGCCACCCAGGTGCCCTTTCTGACTAGTATCTGTTCCCATATCAGACCCTAAACTTTGAGGGCAGAGGATATGTCCCCAGTCCCCCACATGTTGTTATCAAAGACCCAGAACATTCCTTGTTGTGGACTAGCTGATCAGTATCCACACACTGACATCTCTTGGTTGGAAATGTATTCAACTCTGTAATAGATTAAAAAAAATCTCACTGGATTTTGGATAAGGGGTAGAGAAGTTAGGTTTAAAGAAAATAGAATGTAGGGGCACCTGGCTGGCTTAGAGGAGAGTGTGGCTCTTGATCATGGGTTTGTGAGTTCGAGACTTATGTTGGGTGTAGAGAGACTTTAAAAAAAAAAATGTAACTTTGCTGTCCCAGGTCACTGTTTTATTGAAGTACAAATCCGTTCACTGAAGTTTTTTTTTTTTTTGTAATGATGTATTTATTTTTTTGTGAGAGTAAATTGAAATCTTGATACAGTTGAAGAGCTGTGGGGAACTATGTTGGGCTCTTCACTAAAGGGGAGCAAGTTGTGCTTTTAGAAAGATTTGTTGCAAGAGGGTGCCTAGGTGGCTTAGTCAGTTGAGCATCCGACTTCTGATTTTGGCTCCGGGTTCAAGCCCAAGTCAGCCTCCATGCTGGGCATGGAGCCCGCTTAAGAATCTCCACCCACCCTCCTCTGCCCCTCTCCCCTGCTTGCATTATCTTTCTCTAAAAGGAAAAAAAAAAGATACCTTGCAGATACTTTATCTTGCTTTGGCTCCTTGTTTTAAGTAGTTAATCTCTGTACCATATAGGGCTTGAACTCGGAACCTCTAGGTCAAGAGTCACCTGCTCCACCAACTGAACCACCCAGGTGCCCCTCTCATAGTATTTTAACTTTATATTTTGGGGGAAGCTTTTTTCTTTTTATTCTTATTAAATTTTTTAAAATTTTATTTAGTTTGAGAGTGAACACAAGCAGGGGAGGGCCAAAGAGGGACCAGAGACACAGAATCCCAGGCAGGGTCTGGGCTGTCAGTGCAGAGCCCAGTGCAGAGCTTGAGCTCAGAATGGCAAGATGATGACCTGAGCTAAAATCAAGAGTTGGACATTTAACCAATTGAGCTACCTGGGTGTCCCCCATCTTTCTATTTATTTATTTATTTATTTATTTATTTATTTATTTATNGAGATCATGACCTGAACCGAAGTCATATGCTTAACCGACTAAGCCACCCAGGCACCCGTTTTATTTTTATTTTTATTTAAGAGAGTGAGCGCACTCAAGCACATGTGAGCTAGGAAGAAAGGTGGGGGGAGGAGGGGAGAGAAAGAGAGAGGAGAGAGAGAGGAGAAAGAAAATCTATAAGTGTCTGGAGCCTGATACAGGGCTTGATTCCACAGCTTCACGATCACCACCTGAGCGGAAAACAAGAGTCAGTCATTCAACGGACTAGGCCACTCAGGCACCCCTCCCTCCCTCTCTCCCTCCCTCTCTCTCTCTCTCTTTTTTCTTTTTTAAAGAAAAACCTCAGACCTTAGTGTTGAAATGAGTCACAAAGAACTCAGAAGCATCATTGAGTGATTCTCCTTATGGCTGTGTTGTTGAGCAGGCTGTGCCCCCAGATGCTGGCCTCATTAGGCTGGATTAATGCTAAGCCCTCCTGAGTTTACACCCATCATTACCTCCATGTTCTCCTTTCTCAGCAAATCTGATGCCCATCAAATCTGAGCATGTTCTGTGCACTTCGATATTCCAGTATTGTTGAACATGACCTGAAGTTGGCCAGCTGAACAAGTAGTTCTGATTGTAAATAATCCTCATGATTTCTTTTCCATAAAAGACATGACTTCATCATGTTAATATCTTGCATAACTAAACATGGGCAAGTATTTCATCAGATATATCTTTGTTTCTGTAAGCTAAGAATTTTACCCTGACTTGCTGTTTAAATAATGTTTGTTTAGTAAGAGAACCTTTGCTCATATGCTTCCCTCTGCTGCTAGAGACAGAGCTTTGTAGTACATGATAGAGCCTTTCTACTTGGAAGAGGAATTTTCTGCTGACTGGTTCAGCGTGGTATGCGGGTTTTTTTAATGAGTTGAAGGGTCACCTCTAACTTACAGTATAGAGATTTAACTTTACCACTGACTTCATACTAATTTTTTTAACCCTGAATTTCCTCTGGCTTTATTTTTTCATGGAAATAAAAAAAAGTCCTGTGTTGAGGGTCTTTTGTAAAATGCTTTATCCTTTTGGAAAGTAGTTATTTGTAAGTCATGTAGGGTTTTTTGTATCCAAAACACCTTGGTGTATGAACTAATTGATGGTTCTCTGCTTTTAGAAAATGAGACTTTTTTAAAAAAATTATTTTGAGAGAAACTGCACATGCATGAGATGGGGAGGAACAGAGACAGAGGGAGATTTGGAATCCCAAAGCAGGCTCTCCACTGTCAGCACAGAGCCTGACATGGGACTCAACCCACAGACCGTGAGATGATGACCTGAGCTGAAATCAAGAGATGCTTAACTAACTGAGCCACCCAGGTGCCCCGAAAACCAGATTCTTAGTAAGCCTAATTAGTTGTTAAAATAAAATATGTCCCAAGAAATAGTGGTATGCACATGTGTCAGATTCATTAGTCAGTTTAACAAAAATTCGTGAAAGCATGAATGGATTTACGTACGCCTTGCAATAACTCTGTGGCCTCTCAAGGATCCAGTCTGTTGATGAGGGATCAATGGTGGGAAGTCCAAGGTACTGGAGTTGCCATGCCTCCTTCCTTCCATAGCAGGGGCACTCTGCAGCAGACTCGACCTACCGAGTCTAGATGAAGCCTCATCTTCCTTCTTACACATTATTTAAAATAATCACAATCAATTGCTTGTAGCTAAGATGCAAGAAGAACATTATTTGTCTCCTTAGGGTAAATGATATTTTAAAAGCCTAACCATTTCAACTTCTGTAATTCTCTATTTGGATCCATTCCCTTGAGAACATCTGCCTTGCTCATATATAGAGCTTCTCCCATTGTGTGAAGAGAGCACAGTTAGGGAGTACATTGTTGATCTGAGATGTACTTGTCCAGATCATTCATCGGTCCCGACTGTGTTCTACACCTCTGGCCTCTCACAGCTTGTTTCCCTCTGGGGGTATGGTTTCTGAGTCTCTAAGAGGGCAAGGTTCACAACTGAGTATAGTATTTGACATGCATCTAAACTGTGCTTATTGCAGTGCAGGACTGTCCTCTCCTTGACATTCCTTCAGTGAAGGAGAGAGGACATGCCCATGTTCCCTGGACATGACATTTGGATGACAGTTGAACTAGCTTTTAGGTATTAAGAATATTAAAGTATTACTGATTTACGTATTAAAAGGTGTGGAGGGTTCTAAGAATGAGGTGTCTGCCTTCTTAACTGTGCTGTTTGGTGCTAACTTGAAGAACCAATCAGGGTTATGAGCAGTGAGGTGATGGGCACAGAGTTTCTGCAGAGGAAGAGCTCTTTTGGAAGACCATGTGGGCAGAGAACATGCTGGATTGGATGACAGCAAGTTCTCTTTGATGCTGGAAGTTGAAGTAGGTTAGCTCTAAGCAAGGTGATGAGACTTGCTGAGTGCCCCCTAAGATACTGAGATATCAGGTTATCCTCTTTACAAACTCCAAGAAATTGACCACTCACCATCTTAAAGGAACAACGAGCTATGAGGAGTTCAGTTTAATTAAAAAAAAANTTTTTAAAAAAATTAATTCTAATTTTTAATTCTTAAAAAATATTGAATATAGTTGACACACAGTATTAAAATACCTGTAATACTATTATCCATAAATAACCATCATTGATAGTTGTGTGTTTCGTTGATCTGTGTATAGGGTGAGCTAGTTAAGTGTCTTTGGATTTTTCCTCTAAAATGGTTTTCCATTTGTGATACATAAAATATCAGCTGTCTTGAGCTGAGCCTTCTTGCTATTTGGGACTCTGAAAAGTTTACTAAGGTGGCTCAGTCAGTTAAGTGTCCGACTTTGGGCTCAGGTCATGATCTCATGTTCTATGGGTTTGAGCATGGGGCTCTGTGCTGACAGCTCAGAGCTTGGATCCTGCTTTGGATTCTGTGTCTCCCCTTTTCTCTTCCCCTCCCCCACTTGCACATTCTCTCTCTCTGTCTCTCTCTGTCTCTCTCTCTCTCTCTCTGAAAAATAAACATTAAAAATTTTTTGAAAAGTTTACTGAAAGTATTGCCTTTCCTCCTTTGAGGCTTAAGCCAAGCTTTGGGAATTTTTTTTTATAGGTCAGTGAGGTAGGGACTGCTGGTCCTGCCTTCTTGGCCACATCTGCCATACTGTGGGCAGTATTGGCTGTCAATTTACTACCAGGCAGGAACTGTGAATGTAGAGAAGAACAATCTTCTTGTTTTTTGGTATGTTCCCTCCACCCCCCCCAAATAATTTCTGGACCCAAATACCTTGTCTTTGTATTTTTATGGGGCTAGCCAAGCTGGTTAGGACAGTAGATGATACCAGTGTTGTACATTTTAATGTAAGAGCACTATATTTTATGCCGTGATATCCTAGAATTACATAAATGAAATTTACTTGGATTGTTCAATTTTTAGCTTTGCTTTGAGATGCTTAGCAATGAAGGTACTGTTTCTTGAACTAAATCCATTAAAAAATGTTTTTTAATGTTTGTTTATTTTTGAGAGAGACAGAGTGTGAACATGGGAGGGGCAGAGAGAGAGGGAGACACAGAATCTGAAGCAGGCTCCGGGCTCTGAACTGTCAGCGCAGAGCCCAACTTAGGGCTCAAACCCACAAACCACGAGATCATGTCTGGAGCCGAAGTCAGATGCTTAACCAGCTGAGCCACCCAGGCACCCCACTAAATGCATTTTTTAATGTATGTCTGTCTATTTCGAGTGATGGAGAGCAACAGTATGAATGGGGGTGGGCAGAGACAGAGGGTGAGAGAGAGAATCCCAAGCAGGCTCTGGCTCAGTGCAGAGCCCACTGCGGGGCCCGATCCCACAATTCTGAGATCATGACCTGTGAGCCAAAAATCAAGAGTCAGATGCTCAGTGGACTGAGCCACCTAGTCTCCCCTTAATGCACTTAAGAATAAGGGCTAGAAGTGGTGGTTAATGAACATTCACATAGCCTTGTTCAAGTTCCTACCTTGATTTTATTTTGCCTTCTATATGGTACAGTTTATTCAACAAGGATATGTATTGGTCATGTCTACAGACAACTGTCAGTGTTTATTTTATTTCTACCCACAGTGTGTGTGTGTGTGTGTGTGTGTGTGTGTGTGTGTGTGTGTGTGTTTAAAATCATTTGGATGAAACATTTCTGAGTTATTTTGCCTTGGTTTGATGATACTTGATCCTAAGGAAGTCGTCTATTATACCTTGATCACCGTTAACACAGTTGTTAGTTTTGTGTTTTGTTTGGGTCTCAGTTCTGAAGAAGTTAAAAATGTATCTTCATGGGCCCCTAGTGATAGGTCAGAATGTCTTGAGTGTCTTTAAAAGCCCATCACAGCTATCCTAGCTGTCCTTGGAAAAACTGAAAGTGTTACAGAGGAGGTGATGCTGTTTTCGTAGCCACAAAATTGAGATTAAAGAAAGACCAAGGCAAAACCAAGGTGATCAGGCCTCTTTCCCAAAGTGAGAGGCTTGTGCGGTATGTAATTGTGGCTTTGGCGTCTGTGTGTATACATAGCCCATGTGGAGGGAATGGAAAGCGATAAAGCATGGTGGTATACTTATAGATTCTGTGTTTAGTTCTATCTGCCATTTGAGAGATTTCATTCCTGCGCAAGAATGGGGTTGTTACAGAGAGGTTGCCTGCTACCCAAATCTTCCAACTAGTTCTGGCTGGTACAGGTGTAGTGATTTACTCTGTTGAGTGGTATTCTTTGCTTCCCTTGGCTCAGTTTTATCTGTATCTTTATGTGTTGGTCAGTCAGGACAGGTTGGTTCTTGTTCAGTTAGTATTTTGGTTTTGAACTGCTTTTTTTCAGAAGCCTGACTAAAATAATGACCTAAAATGCTTCTGTCCGCCCATTTTAAGTAATATAGATGTGTTGGATAAGATTTTGAAAGTAAAAGACAAAAAAATCTTGGTGTGTTCACGTTTCTTTGCCAGGTATACATATAAGTTGAATTTGCATTTTGGAGTGTGAATTTTTAGGCCATTTGTGGTTACAAAACTGTTGAAATTTTGTACTTCTTTATACTTATCCTAGTAATAGATGAGACTAATTGTTCACCCTTATTCTCTCCAGCATAATTGGTGTCAAAATAATATAAAATCTTAGCCAAGCTTATCTGTAAAAACTGATAGTATTATTTTAGTTGACATTACCTAACTTTGACCGGTAGTGAAACTTTTTAAATAGATGTTGACTGTCTGTCTTTGGCTGTTCTGTTTCTAGCCTCTTTATTCGGTATATGTCTAATATGACTTCACATACTTCCTGGGCAAGCAGTATTTATAATGTGTACATAGTAAAGATTTATCATCTAATTTCTTTTTCTTGCTTATCCCACTTGTATAGGCTTAAAATTCTATAAAACAGTACTGATTACATGTAATTTCCTCCCATTTGTTCTTCTGTCTTAAACATTAGAGCCTGTTCTCATGTCAAACATTGGTGGTAATTCTCATTTTCTTACTGGTTTACAACAGCTTAAACCGTTTTAGTAGCTTTATTCTTTTTTGGGGGAGGGAGGAATTTTTAAAAAATTTTTTTTTGTTGTTTTTTTAAATTTATTTTTGAGAGAGGAAGGGGGGGAGGAAGGGAGGGAGGGAGAGAATCCCAAGCAAGCTCTGCACTGTCAGCAAGGCTCCAACTCCTGAACCGTGAGATCCTGACCTGAGCTGAAATCAAGAGTTGGACACTTAACCAACTGAGCCACGCTGGTGCCCCAATAGATCTTTTCTTTCTTAACAGCTTTATGAAGGCATAAAGATGAACTAAATTATACTTTTTTTTTTTTTTTTTTTTAAATTTGAGAGAGCAAGAGTTAGGAAGACAGGGGCAGAAAGAGAGGGAGAGAGAATCCCAAGCAGGGACTGCACTGTCCACCCTGATTAGGGCTGGAACTCCTGAACAATGAGATCATGACCTGAGCGAAAGTTGGATGCTTAACTGACTGAGTCACCCAGGTGCCCCTAAATTACACATTTTTAAAGTGTACAGTTTAAGTTTTGGCAGAGGTACATACCTGTGAAACAGTCATCACAATAAAAAAAAAAAAATGAACATAGCTTTTGCCCAAAAGTTTCCTTATGCCCTTTTGTAGTCCCTCCCACCCCTTCCCTCAAGCATCTATCGCTCCGCTTTCTGTCCTTATGTTAGTTTGCATTTTCTAGAATTTTATATAAAGAGTGCTATGTATTCCTTAGGTCTGGCTTCTTTCAGTCAGCATAATTACTTGGAGATCTACCCAAACTGTGTGAATCAGTAGCTCATTCATTCCTTTTTATATCCAAATAGGATTCCCAAGTGTGTGGGTATACTACAATTTATTCATTCATCCGTTGGTGGACATTTGGCTTGTTTTGTTTTTGACTATTATAAATAAAGGTGATAGGAAAATTCATGTGCAGGCCTCTGTATGGATGTGTACTTTTGTGGGGACACACTTGGGCTTCTAGAGTTGGTTTGAAGATGATTTTAATCTAAAGACATTTGAAACTAAACAGATTTTGAAAGAAGCCTATTGAAAGTTTTCCTTATCTGACTGAGCGCAGAAACTTCTGGAGGCCGACAAATACCTTTCCAGGGGAGTCTTAACTGGCCTGAAAAAAGAAGACCCATTTGCTCCTTTATTTTTTATTTTTTAATATAATTTATTGTCACACCGGTTTCCATTCAACACCCAGTGCTCATTCCAACAAGTGCCTTCCTCAGTGCCCATCACCCACTTTGCCCTCTCCCCCACTCCCCATCAACCCTCAGTTTTTTCTCTGTTTTTAAGAGTCTCTTATGGTTTGCCTCCCTCCCTTTCTGTTGGTAACTTTTTCCCCCTTCTCCTCCCCCATGGTCTTCTGTTAAGTTTCTCAAGATACTATATATTCTGATACAAGCTTTTTATCAGATAAGTACTTGGCAAATATTTGCTTCCAGTCTTGTCATTTGTTTGTCTCATTTTCTTAAAAGTGTCTTTTAAAGAATATTGGAAGTAATTTTCATTTTCTTACTGATTTGTGTCAACTGTCTGTTCATTCTTTAGCCATATTGGTAGATCTTTAACTTGAAAAAATGTTTCAGATTTTTAAATCTTTCTAAAATGGGTAGATTCAAACATATACAGATGTAAAGAGAGTAGTATAATGATTCACCCCATAAGTCTATCCCCTAACTTTAATTATCATTTTATGACCAATCTCATTTCCTCTATATTACCACCCCTCCCCTCCAACATTAGATCCAAATAAGGCCCGTACTGTGCAGTTGGGTGATTTCTCTTAAGCCTCTTTTTTTTTTTTTTAAGTTTATTTATGTATTTTGAGACAGAGAGTACACGCGTGCACAAGTTAGTAAAGGGACAGAGAGAGGGGGACAGAGAATCCCAAACAGGCTCCACGTGGTCAGCATGGAGCCTGACAAGGGGCTTAATCCCATGGACTAACTGCAAGATCGTGATCTGAGCCAAAATCAAGAGTCAGATGCTTAACTGACTAAGCTACCCAGGTGCCCCTTTCCCTCTCTCTCTGTCTTTCTGTCTTTAAGATTTTATTTTTTGAAGTAATCTTTACACCCAGCATGAGGCATGAACTCAGAACCTTGAGATCAGGAGTCTGCATGCTCCACTGACTGAGCCAGCCAGGTGTCCCACTTTTAAGCCCTTAATCTTGGGATTTTTACTCCATTTTGTTACCTTGCTATTTATGCAAGAAACTGGATTTTTTATGCTGTTATAATAGATGAGCTGATTTTACCCTTGTAGTTTGTGGTCTTGTTTCTCAGTCCTCCATGTTCCTGTGAATTGGTAGTTAGATCTAGAGCAGTGATCTTCACTTTGGCTGCATGTTAGAACCACCTGGGGAGTTTTACAAAAAATTTGTCCAGGCCTTTTTCAGATAGATTAAATCACAACTTCAGGGTTAGGGCTATTTTAAGTTCTCCAAGTGATTCTACTGGGTTGCCCACAAAACATTGGGGCACATGGAGATTTCTTTCTTGCCGCCCCCTCTCCCTCTTTATCTATAAGTAAAGAATAATTCACACGTGATATTATGAATGTGTGTCTGGAAGCACATACTTGGTTTTCTTTTTGTAATTTAGCATCCTTCATTTTTGAGAAATCCATTTCGTGAAGAGAGGCAAAAAGGGTGACTTTTCAGTTTTGTTCTTTGATTTATTAATTGAGACACTTATAAAGAGAAACTTTTGCAGAGATGCTATTTGATTATTGTGAGATTCATTTCGTACAAGACAGGCAATGTTGATTCTGTTTATTTACCAGTCCTAGGTTCTTCATTGGTACTGGAGACTTGTAAATTGGGAGTTTATATACTCAATACTTTTATAATATTGATTTGTGTCTCAGGCTATTTTTGTTAGCTTTACTGATAGTTTGTCCCATTTTTAGCCGGTGGGAGCTCTTTCAGGTTGGCTTCGGAGTCCTTTTGCCAGTCCTTCTGTGTGAAGAAAGCAAAGAAGCTCACTAGCATGTAAACAACACCAACGTGTAAACTAAAAGTTACTCTCATTTGTAAAGAAAATACACACTGCTTATATAAAATGTCAAACAAAGTGAAAATTTCCATTGACTAAGAGGTTTAGTGAAGAACTTTCTCAACATGCTTTATTTTTTGGCTATACATGTATGTTTATTGACATACAGGAATGACATAATCAGCACTATTTTGCAGACCTTGTTTTTTAATGGCTATATAATTGGAAGAGACTAACTTATTTATCTCTTGTTAGTGTATGGATTGTTTCAAGTTTCTCATTCTTATAAATAGGTCCCACTTTTAGTACGACTTCTTTGAGATAACCACATGTTCAATTTATCTGTTTAAGGTGTACAAATCAGTGGTTTTTAGTTTACTCACAGATATGTGTAACTGTCACCACAGTTAATTTTTGAATATTTTCTTCACCTCAGAAAGAAGTCTTGTACCCTTTAGCTATCACTTCTTGCCCCTCACCTACCCTTTAGCCTTAAGGAACTACTCATTTTTTTGTCTGTATAGAATTGCCTCTCTTGGGAGGCATTCATTAAAACACCATCATGGTAGTCTTTGTGTCTGGCTTCTTTGACTTAGCAAAATGTTTTCAAGGTATCTCTGTGTTGTTACATGTATCAGTACCGTCGTCTACATGTATCAGTACCCTCGTCTTTTCTGTTGACAAATGATACTCCATTGTACAGATAAATAGCATTGTGTTTACCCATTAATCTGTTGAAGGACATAATGCTCCTGTGAACATTCATGGGTGTGGATGGACATGCTTACATTTCTCTGGGAGTCCTGAAGTAACTGTTTAAGGTTTTGAGGAACTGCCAAACTTTTTTTTAGAGTGGCTGTACCACTATGGGATTCACATTCTTAGCAGTAGTATATGAGAGCTCCAGTTTCTTCACGTCTTTGGTCACTTATCTTTGTAATTATCTGACCTTTTGATTATAGTCATCCTAGTGGATTTAAAGTGACCTGTCATTGTGGTTTTGGTTTGCATTTTTCCCCAGTGAGTAATGATGAATGCCAAGCATCTTTTCATGTGCTTTTGGCAATTTGTAGATCTTCTTTGGGGAAATGTCTGTTGAGGTCTTCTGCCCACTTAGTGTTTCCACCATGGCTTTGATTAAGGAAAATAAGTCATTTTGTTACAGGGTTCTGAATTTTGATTTTTATACTTGTCTGAGGTGTCATTAATGAACAGGGCCATTTTTGTTTGACTGTAGAGGTTATAATATAACAGTCACATTAAGAGTGGTGGGGGGATAATTATTGGGGTGGCAGATGATGATTTCACTGGTTGTGAAATAAGTGAGTGTGTATTTAGCTTAACTTCTGGTCATAAATGAAATTCTGACAGATATAGTGCTTGAGTCTTTTTAATTTTGGAAAAATTGCTAACAGATAAAAGTTTGGTTTTTGTCTATAAAATAAGAGCTTTTTTCCTTATGACATAGTTGAAACCCTGGGAAATCTATCTTGGAAAAGTGTGCTGAGATCAAATTTCGTTTTACTCAAAGTCTGCAACATTCTCTGAAATACAGAGAGAAATGTTTTTCTGTGGATCTGTTCTTATATTTAGAGATTATAACCTATGTAATGAAATTTTAGTGAATGGCACAAATACTACATTTTTGCCCAAGAATCATTGTTAAAATTGTTGAGAAAATCTGATGTTAATTTGTAACGTTGACTTCTGAGGTAAATTTGAAAAATCAGTCATCAGTTTAATAAATACAAAGAACTTCTATTTTCCTGTTTTCTCGACTTACATACAAGCTTATCCAAGTAAAGAGTATATGATGAATCCTCCTACAGCTGTCAACTAACTTCACTCAGCATTTATCCACTTTCTGCCCTTTTTGTTGGTGTTAAAGAGCTTTTGAAAAATCAGTTTCCATTCATTGTGGTGACCTTTCAAGAAATGCATAGTTTGGTGTAACGAATATTGGCTTTAGAGTCATGGGGGTTCTGAATCCCAACTCCCCATGTCCTTGCCGTCTTGACCAGGCAAATGGCCTTTTCCTCATAGAAGCTCAGTTTTTACATCTTGATAACAGGTGTGATAATTACCTTTGAAGGTTTTGTTTTCTGGATGATTTAATGCGCTAACGTATGCAAAGAATCCAAAGAGTGTTTGCTGTTAATAACAGCATGTGCACATAGAGATGCCAGTGAGAATGGGATCACTGTTAGCATGCTGGATTTCCAGTCCGTATCTGTGTGCGGAGACCTACTACTCTAGGTTTAACAGTAAGGTAGAGTCTAATTCTGAGGTAGACAGATGGATGGCCATTCTACCCTACCCTACCCTACCCTACCCTACCCTACCCTACCCTACCCTACCCTACTCTGTGAAAGTATAGAAAAGACCAGCTCTAGAATTAAATACAAGGTGCTTACTATGGTGGATGGGGTGAGGACACACTAGGTTCATAGGGCTGCCATAGCAAATTTGCACAAACTGTGAGGATTAGAACAACAAATTGATTCCCTCACAGCTCTGGAGGCAAGCAGTCTGAAAATCAAGGTGCTGGCAAGCCTCTCGTCTCACTTCTGGTGGTTGCCAGTAGTCTTTGGTATGTTTGGCTTGTAGGTGTATCATTCTGGTCTCTGCCTAGGTGATCACATTGTGTTCTCTCTGTCTCTGTCTCCAAACTTCCCTCTGGTAAGGATGCTGGTCATTTAATTAGAACCACATTCACAGATACTGGTAGACATGAATTTTTAAAGGACCCTATTCTACACATAGAACACGGAGTTAACCAAGACTGTGGGTGATCAGGAATTGCAGTCTAGCAGGTAATGAGATCTAAAATGTGTTTCATTTTAAAAGTTGATATTAAGGAATTATAGATCTTGCTCAATTTATAGGATTATGTCCTAATAAACCCATCATTAATTGATAATATCATAAGTCAAGAATGCTTTTAATATACCTAACCTACCGGGGTGCCTGGTGGCTCAATCGGTGGAGTGGGTGACTTTGGCTTAGGTCATGCATGGTTTGTGAGTTCGAGTCCCTCATCGGGCTTGCTGCTTGTCCGCATGTCCGCATCGAGCCTACTAGGGATCCTCTGTCCCCCTCCCTCTGCTCCTCCCCTGCGCTCGCACGCTCCCATGTGCTCTCTCTCTCTCAAAAATAGCAAATACACACACTCTCTCTCTCTCTCTCTCTCTCCACCTAACCTACCAAACATGATAGCATAGCCTAGCCTACCTTAAACATGTTAGAACACTTAGCCTACAGTTGGGCATAATCATCTCACAGAAAACCTGTGTCATAATAAAGTGTTGAATACCTCATGTAATTTATTGAATACTATACTGAAAGTGAAAGATAGAATAGGTTGGTTTTTTTCTTTTTTTTGAAAGTTTATTTTGAGAGAGAGCAAGCAGGGGAGGGGCAGAGAGAGGGACACAGAATTCTCAGCAGGCCCTGTGTTGTCAGCGCAAGGCCCGATGTAGGGCTTGAACTCATAAACCGTGAGTTCATGACCTGAGCTCCTGAGCTGAGATCAAGTCAGATATGATTAACCGTCTGAGTCACCCCCCAAAAATGGAATAGTTTTAAGTCCATCAATTGTTTACCCTCTTGATTGTGAGCCTGCCTGGGAGCCGAGGCTTGCTGCCACTGCCCAGCATCACAAGAGTGTCATTAGCCCAGGAAAAGATCAAAATTAAGAATTCCAAGTACACTTTCTACTAAATGCATATGGCTTTTGTGCCNAAAAAAAAAAAAAAAACACACACACACACATAAATCTAATCATTGTGAGTTAGGGATAGCCTATAGTTGGGAGTGGATGAAAGGCGAGGTTGGAGAGTGGTACATGATGATAGTCTTGAACTTTATAAATAAATAAGTAATTTG
>NW_027532002.1:12360329-12366345 GCF_008692635.1 Crocuta crocuta
CTCATGGCTTTTGCATTCAAAACTGACATAATGTAGTGAATTTTTGTTGTGTTCCTGGCTGAATATATGGAAATAGCCTTTATATAATTGAGGACATTAACAGGTTATGAATATTCCAATCTATCTTAGAATTTGGTACTCAAATTTCCAGGCCCCACCTGCTGTTAGGATGTAGAGAGCTGCCTGTGGCTTGGCTTTTTACATAAACTCAGACTGATTCACTTGTGAGCAATAATAGAGATCTGGCATCACCATGTGGATAGTAAGTATGTGGATGTATATTTTAATTATTTGATTAAAAAAAATTTTTTTACGTTTACTTATTTTTGAGAGACAGAGACTGAGCACAAGCAGGGGAAGGACAGAGAAAAGGGGAGACACAGAATCTGAAACAGGCTCCAGGCTCCAAACTGTCAGCACAGAGTCCGATGTGGAGCTCGAACTCACAAACTGCAAGATCATGACCTGAGCTGGAGTCGGATGCTTAACCAACTGAGTCACCCAGGCACCCCCATAATTTTTTTTTACAGTGTTTTATTGCTTTCAGATGTACAGTATACTAATTCAACAACTCCATACAGTAGATGTATGTTTTGAAGTGACCACGTAGAAGCCACAAGAACATATATATGGTTTCCAAACCAACTATGTGCTGGGAATGGCAAACTCTAGACCAGACTGTGTGAATCCCTGTGGTTCGAGATGGAAGGAAGCAGTAAAGGGAGGAGTGATTTGAAGATTAGAAAATTGAGATTTTTATTTATTTTGCAACTTTTTAAAAAAAATCCTAGGTGTACTTGGTTAGCAAGTAAATAGAGCCACTAAGAGGTGAACTTGATTTCCTAGAAAGCTTGCCGCTAACTATACTGTTTTCCTCTTACTGTAACTTTTCTTTTACTATTAATGTGCACCTTCGTTACGATTAAAAGCTTTAAAATTACTTGAGCATGCCCACTTCTAGTCCCAATTCTTCAGTAATAGGCATTATCCAAGTTGGAAATAAAATATTTTCTAAATGGCACATAACAGGATTATGTTACGATCTGCGGGATAGGATCTGGGTGAAAAGCTTGTGCAGTAAAATTTGGGACCAAAAGCAGTACTCAAGAGCTAATGAGCAGTTTTTAAGTATAGCAAATACATGGTTGGGACCCAAGTTAGGCTTTAATCTTGAATACACACTACCAGTGACTGAGAACATGGGTGAGTGTGGGGAAACCCTGGTTTGCCTTGTAGACACTTTTGCCCCCCTGGACCAATAATTTCAGAAAGAAGAAACCCCAAGAACATTTGTTGGGGTGTTTTTTTATCAGTAGCTTGGCAATATTGTGATGATTTGTCCATCCCACTGTTCAAAAGCAACTAAACTTAGGAAATGCATGTCTGTCATAGGAAACAAATTAACAGTGGAGGGAAGGATTCCACTTCAGTCCCCACTTTTTGTCTCTGCTAGTGCTGTGTCTTAGCAGGGTTTGGGTTGGTTATAATGTGTTGGTGTGGTGAGGATCTTTCTTTCCTCTGCCCAAATAATTCATGCATTTGGCTCTGCCCTTTGTTCATATGTTTCTGTAGAACTGTCTCCAAGTGAGAGCCTTAAGAATAGGAGGGGAGAACACTATTTTCTTGGCATTACCTTTAAAAAAAAAAACAAAAACAATTGAAAGGCCAATATAATCCAGTTTGATGTTCTCCTTTTTCTTGATTATAGAATTACATGTTCATTATACAAAATTTGGAAAGAGAAAAGGAAAGAAGAAAAAAGTCTTACTCCCCAATGACAATATTATTAAACGACTCATAGTTCAATCTGGTATGATAGGCATTTTCCAACATGATTGGACTGTGTTGTATGTAATTTATATCCTGTTACTTCTTAAACATTCTTTTTTAAGAAAATGGAGCTATAATTCATGTACTATAAAATTTATTTTTTAAAGTTTATTTTTAGAGAAACCGAGGGTGTATGAGTTGGGGGGGCGGAGGGGGAGGGGACAGACTTCATGCTGTCACTGAGGCTCAATCCCACAACTGTGACATCATGACCTGAGCCAAAATCAACAGTTGGGTGCTCAACTGACTGAGCCACCCAGGTACCTCATAAAATCCATATTTCAACGCATATAATTCAGTATTTTTTAGTATATCCACAAGGTGTAAAGAACTGTCACCACTGTGTAATTCTGGAGCATTTTCTATTATCCCAAAAAATAACTCCATAGCCATTAATAGTCACTACCCTCCTTTTCTTGGCAGCCTCTTCCAGCCCTTAGCAATCGCTTTTCTACTTTGTCTCTATAGATTTGCCTGTTCTGGACACCTTATATAAATGGAATTATTATAGGATCTTTTTCACTTAACGTTTTGAAAGTGTAGCCATGTTATAGTACGTACTTCATTCCTGTCTATGGCCAGTGTTCTAGTGTATGATTATACCATGTATTGTTTATCCATTTATCAGTTCTAGGTGCTTTATTATAAGGCCTCATAGAGCCCAGTAGAATAACTAATGCATATCTGAAGGACTAATTCTTATGGGAAATATGCTTATCAGTATTGACTTTGGAACCAACGTCTTTCTTCTACTCCAGCTGTTTTTCTTTTCTGTTTTAAAGTAAAAGTCAGATAGGGTCACCAAATAAAATGCCAGCATCTGGGATGATCTGCTACCACTTTTGGAGGTCACTGTAATCTTGGATATTTTTAACCTCATGAGGCACTTTTTTCCCCCTTTTTTAATTATTATTTTTTAATGTTTATTTGTTTTTGGGAGAGAGAGTATGCAAGTGCAAGTAGGGGAGGGAAGAGAGAGGGAGATACAGAACCCGAACCAGACTCCAGTCTCTGAGCTGGAGTTGACACAAAACCCAACGAGGGGCCCAAACCCACAAACCCACGAGATCATGACTTGAGCCAAAGTTGGATGCTTAACTGACTGAGCCACCCAGGTGCCCCTCTTTTTTTTTTTTTTTTTTTTTAATTTTAAGTTTATTTTCAGAGAGAGAGCACATGCATGTGCATGCACACTCACAAAAGGGGGAGAGGCAGAGAGAATTCCAAGCAGGTTCCACACGGTCAGCACAGAGCTTGATGTTGGGTTTGATCTCATGAGCCATGAGATCGTGACCTGAGCCAAAACCAAGAGTTGGACGCTTAACCAACTGAGGTACCCAGGCGCCCCTTTAGTGCCTTCACCCATGATAATATTGGAATTGTAGTTGAGGCTATAGAACTGCCCTCTTTTTCCCTCTAGTAATTTGTAGCTGTTTAGAGTGGTAATCCTTACCTTTCTGCTCAAAGAGTAAATTAGTGTTTACTTTTGGGATTCCCTAGTCTTTTCATGTGTGTTTGGAGAACTGGGGGCTGAGAAAGATGACCGGGCAGTCACTGCTTTCTTAGTTTTCTGCTGTACTCTCCCCAGACTCTGTGGCATGTTGGGGTAGGCCGCATATAGCTTAGTGTTCAAGGTTTGGAGGCTGGTGTAATTGAGGGGACTGAAGAAAAGACAGCAGGTTAATAGTCTGTACTGTGGAAAACCATGCAGCAGTTAAAGAGAATAAGCTAATTTTGTCTTTACCAACGTAGACTGGCCACTGAGATGACAGAAAAAAGCAAGATCAGTAAAGTCCTACTATAAGTTACTTAAAATCTTCCTCAATTTATTCATCTTCAAAATGGGGAAAATAGCCACATTGTAAGAAGTAATTGAGAAAATATATGTAAGATGTTTAGAATAGTAATCAATGTATTTTCTGAAATTAACTCAACAAAACAATTCTCTTCTGTGGGTGGATGTGTGACTATATAAGCATCCACACATACTTAAAAAAAAATTGAGCTACCATTGACAGAATTATGAAAGTAATCATTTTTAGAGTGTGCAACTCAGTGTGTTTCTGCATATTGACAAGACTATACAATCATCACTACAGATTCCAGAGCGTTTTCATTACTCCAGAAAGAATAGCCTACCTGTAAGCAGTCACTCCATTTCTCCTTTCTCCCAGCCCCTGGAAAACACTGGTCTACTTTCTGTCTCTATAGCTATACCTATTCTGATAAATGGAGTTGTATAAATATGTGACCTTTTATGTCTGGCCCACTTTGCACTTAGGGTAATGTTTCCAGGATTTATCCATAGTATAGCAAGTGTCAGTACTTCATTTCTTCTTATGGTTGACTGATAAATATCCCATTTATATATACACACCACTTTATCCATCAGGATTGCTTCTTCCTTTCAGCGATTGTGAATAATGCTTCTTAGGAACATAGGTGTACAAATATCTCTTTGGGTACCTGCTGCCAATTCTTCTGGATATATATCCAGAAGTGGAATTGTTGGATCATGTGGTAATTCTGTTTTTAATTTTTTTGAGGAACTGCCATATTGTTTTCCATAGAGGATGCGCTATTTCACATTTCTCTCAGCAAAGTATGAGAATTCTAATTTTTTAACATCCTTGCCAAAATCTCTGTTACTTTCCTTAAAAGAAAATTATAGCCATTCTAGTGGGTGTGAAGCAATCTTACTACAGCTTTCATTTACATTCCCTTAATCACAGATGACATTGAGCATCTTTTCATGAGACATATCCTTCCAACACCATTTGGAGAGACGCATCAGACTGAAAGTGTTTCCTTACGGGTTTGGGAGAAGTAACTGGTTTGGAAGCAGGTGGTTAAAAGGAACCCTAACTTGATATTATTTGGAGTGTTTTACAAGTATTGCTGTTAATAAAATGTAGAACAGCTTAGTGCTGGTTAATCTGATGGAAATGTATCAAAATACAGTACCACTTGGAGCAAGGGCTGGATAGTCTTGTTGACCCCTGGGATTGATAAAGTTCTTTGTCTATCAGAGGCTGATTTTGATTGTTCACCATTGAAAAGACTGAACTGGCTGCAGTCTGTATCATTATATTTTATTTTAATTGTGTGGGAGAATGAGGCAGTGTAGTTGACCAAGTGGTTAAGAGTGTGGGCTCTGGAATGAGACAGCTCTGGGGTTTTAAATCATTTATCTATCCAAGTTGAAACACTGTTAACTTCCCCATGGCATAGTTAACACAATTATAGAATGGGATGTTCCCTTATGGGATTTTGTGGAATGAGATGAGTTAAAATATTTAAGACCGTGCTTCTAATGGAAAGCACCCAAAGGTTATCACCCATAATTCACTACTGAAAGAAGGCCAGTGTCGTTGGAGAGGAGAGAGTGGCATTAGATGATGAGCAGGTCACACAGGGCCTTCAGGGCACTTGTTAGAGATTTTTGGATCCTTTCCCAAATACAGAGGGAAGCTGTTAGAGTTTATAGTAGGGTGTAATTTGATTACCTCAACTTTAAAAATCAGTCTAGGTTAGTACAGTCCAGTAGAAAGAAAATGCAGACCACTTAATGCAATTTAAAATTTTCTAATTGCTGTGTTAAGAAAGTAGAAAATAGGTGAATATTAATTTTAATAGTATTTTAATATATCTAAAATAATACAATTTAACATGTAATCAATTATTTTAAAAATCAAGATATTATATATTTTGTACTGATCACATGCGGATTAGCCACATTTCAGGTGCCAAGTAAGCCACATGTAACCAGTGGTTAGCACACTGACAATATAAATCTTGCTACTGGAGAACAAACCATTGAAATCAGAAATGAATATGGGAAGATGATCTAGAACATTCTGCAGTCGCACAGAGAGGTGATGGAGGCTTGGTCTAGTGTGGCAGAAGAGCGCAACACTCAGGCCCAGAGCAGTGTGTAGGTGGACTTTCATTGATGAGCTTCTGGGGGATGAGGTGAAATTTTCAAGGCTTTAAAGCAGGGTTTCTGGTGTTTGTAACTCTAGACGGGGTCACCATTGACTGTAAAAGGCAGTAACAGGAGAAGTGGACACAGCATTGGGTTTGGGCATAGATATCAGGTCCATACAGTCCAGCCCAGCAGGAGCTCCTGAGGCTTGTCTTCTCTGCCTTTGAGAGAGAGAGAGAGGGAGGGAGGGAGGGGGAGGGA
>NW_027532002.1:12366640-12412454 GCF_008692635.1 Crocuta crocuta
GCGCCTGGCCTGTTGTCTCCCTTAGTTGGTCTGATCACACGATTTTATAAAATTCTAAATGATTATCTCTTCTCATGTGAGGGGATCTAACTTATGGAAGTTGAGGGTGGCTAGAAAGTTCTGAGGCTTTGCTCTATGTGCCTCTAACACTGGAATGTTTGTGTAGAACGATGGAGGCAGAGATGCCGTCTGGTTTCTGTCAGTGATAAAGATGTTTGCAACATGGCTTGTGAGGTTGTCGAAGATTGGGTCTGTGTGTGTTGGCCTTCTGAAGTGGAAATTTGTTTACAGAGTTGGATGTGAGAAAATGGTTTGATTTTTACTCGAATAATTATGATGGTAACAGTTTAGGGAAATCTAAGGTAGATACCTTTTTTTGTTGTTTCTTGTGAGTGAGAGAGCGCGCGCAAGCACAGGTGCAGGAAGGGCAGAGGGAGAAAGAATCCTAAGCAGGCCCCACACTCAGCAAGAAGCCCAATGCAGGGCTTGATCTCACCTCCATGAGATCATGACCTGAGCTGAGATCAAGAGTTGGGGGCTTAACTGAGTTACCCAGACGCCCTCTAAGTTAGATATTTCTTCAAAATTTTTTGTATCTGAATTTTGTACCAGTATTACACATGTTTTTTGGGACCTGCGACAGAGTTGTTCTTTATTAATATACGTGGTCTTCTCATGGATGGTGTAAAAGAATAAAATTCCTGGAATGGTTTTGTCTATAAATAGCAACAGGTTATTGTTGAGCTGTAGTTAAAGGAAGTTCCCTTGATCTCCACAAAATAATCTCTGGGGAGCCAGGCATGTGGAAGTTTTTTTTCCCTTGCTCTTGTTGAAGTAAGGAATAGTTAAAAATAACTTCTTTCTGGTAACCCCTCCCCAAAGCCTGAGCGTATTTTTGGTATTTGGAAGGTTTATTGGTGTGTGAGTGTGGATGCATGTGCGTGTATTTTGGTAAGGTGTGAGTGGGGCAAGAGAGCATTAAATATCCTGCTTTGAATTTTAACTTTTTTCTAATGTTTATTTTACTGATTTTGAAATTTATTGAGAGACCGTGCGAGTGAGGGAGGGGCAAAAAGAGAGAGAGTTCTAAGCACTATCAGTGCAGAGCCCAATGTGGGGCTCAACTTACGAGCTGTGAGATCATGACCTGAGCTGAAACCAGGAGACACTTAGCTACCCAGGCACCCCTTTAATGTTTATTCTTAAGAGACAGGGGAAAGGCAGAGAGAAAGGAGGCCAGAGGATTCGAAGCAGGCTTTGTGCTGACAGCAGAGAGCTCGATGCGGGGCTCGAACTCCTGAGCTGTGAGATCATGACCTGAACTGAAGTCAGATGCTCAATGGACTGAGCCACCTGGGGGCCCCTAACTGGTTTTTATAATGGTTGTGACTTTATACTTCTTTATCTTTTTTATATGAATTTATGATAAATACTTGTTTGCTTATATCACTGTGGACTTCTAAAGGAACCTGGAATCAGTTTCCTTTGCTCTTAGAACAAAAACTACTTTGTGGCTTCTTTTTTAACCCCTAAGTTTTTGTTGTGGCTCACTGAGCTAAACACAGTTCTCGGGTAACAAAGACATGGTCCCCTTTTTTATAATTTTTTTTTAACTGTTTATTGAAAGTATATAGTTTCTTTAAAAAAAAATTTTTTTTTTTTTTGAGAGTGAGTGTACAAGGCTAGGGAGAGGGGCAAGGGAGTGGGGGAGAGAATCTTAAGCAGGTTCCACCCTCAGCGCACTATGTGGGGCTCAGTCTCACGACCCTGGGATCATGACCTGAGCCAAAACCAAGAGGCAGACACTCAATTGAGCCACCCAGGCACCCCTCCTTATAAAGTTAAGAGGCTAGTGTAGCTCTGTGTGGAGGAACCACAATGAAGTCGGGGGGTGGTGGTGGTGGTGGAGGGGGCATTTCCAGAGGCAATTTAAGAAAAGAGATGAGCACTCTAGACCCTGACTCCAGTACTGTCTTCTTATGTTTTGAAACACGAGACAAAACAAGGAGGATTTAGACTCTCTTGTTGTATACATATCATACATATCTTAAGCATGGAAGCCAGTTTAACCATTAGGAAAAGCTTATTTGTGACACACCTGACAAATGATCATGTCACTATGGTTAATAATGACTAGTCTAATGGGAGAATAAAGAGCATTGAAGAGATGATAAAGTGACATTGTTTTCATTTCTAGGATTAGGTGAGCTCAGGTGCTATGGAAACGAGGGTGCTTTACTCAGTCTTGAGGGTGTGACTGGAGCAGTAGGTGTGTGGGAGGTAGACTGAAGATGACAGAAGAGGTAGGCAGCACCAGATCACGGGTGATCTCCTATACCATGTTGAAGTTGTGACAGTTTTGTTGGTATTTTGAAGTCTCTGAAGAGTAGTAACGTGTACCAGGAGAATAGTCACAGGGTTGTGGACTGGAGGCAAGATACCAATCAGACTCTCAGTTCAGATAGTTCAGAGCTGATAGGACCTTATGAGCCATGGGTATAAAGAATAAGTAGTCAGCAGAAGGTCTGTGTGCAGAGCATGAATTACTCCATGCCCATAGGGGATTAGCGGAGTTCTCCTAATTTTGTTGGGGGCAAGGGTGGTGGTGGTGGATGTGGTGCTGCTGTGGCAGCACATCAGATGAAATCACATCATGTGTGAGACCCAACTATCTTCATCTCAGTATTCTGTGTATGAATAGACCAGCCTACTAGAAGAAACTTACCTTGATTATGGTGATGGTCTTAGGAGAGTATGCATAATGGCAAAACTGATAAATTTTGTGCAATTTATTACACTTATAGTTGTTCAACGCTAAAAACAACCACAACAAACTAGGCTATTATCTAGTAATACTGATCTTAGTTATTCCTAAGAGCTCAATCTCCTGAACTATGAGATCATGACCTGAGCCAAAACCAAGGGTTGAATGCTTAACCAACTGAGCTACCAGGTGCTCCTAGATTTCCCTTTTCTGGATGTTTCCTAGTAATGGAATCTCTGTGTGTGTGTGTGTGTGTGTGTGTGTGTGTGTGTGTGTGTGTGTGTGTGGTGTTACTGCCTTCTTTTACTTAACATCATGTTTTCAATGTTCATCCATGTTGTAGCATATGTCAGTACTTCATTCCATTTTATGGTCAAAAACTATTCCATCGTGTGGCTGTACTACATTTGGTCTATCCATGCATCAGGTGATGGGCATTTAGATTGTTTCCACCCTACACAATTGTAAATGATCTTCGTTCTCTGCAGCTGTATGATAATCTTTGCATTTATCATGAGATTCTATTTGTACATTTGGATGAACTTCTTTTTAAAAGGCTAAAGATTGAATTTTAAGTCCTAAATATATAAAAAAGGGACATTCTACCAAGACATTTTCTCTGGGGCTTTCATTTGTTTTGATGCCTTCTTTCCCCACCAGTTGGAATTTAAAACTTATTGAAGCATGGAGAAATGTTTCCTTTTTGGCTTGAGTAAAATAATTTCATTTAGGACTGAGAATTTAAGAGATTTGTGGAAATGTTGGAAATGTGCAGTGGACGTTTTTATTTCATTTTTACCTTCAGACAAGGCTATTTAATTTAAAACATCTGTAGCTGAAATAGATGGGAGAGAGAGAAAATAGAAGATGTTCTAAGCAACTGAGAAGAGACCAGAACCTAGGGGGGTGGGTGGTTTCGGTGACAGATAACAGGAACGTCTGGCTTCCTAGTTAATGCAGGATGAATCAGAATGTCAGAACTTATCAGGGGTAAGTTGTATTTGCTCTTTGAGTGGGTTGGACTGGCATGATAGAATTCGGTAGTCCTGCTTGACCTAGCACATTCAGACAAATGACTACTTAATAGTCAAGGAAAACCGGTTCCTATAGCACTGCCTTATCATTTGGGGCATGGAAACCCTTTGGGGATTTGGGAATTTGATTGGGCTGTTAACAGTCCTTCCTCCATCTCTCACTTGTGATAAGCCCCCAACATTTGTGTATAGAGCTTTGAATTAAAACAACAAAGACCCGTTGAAATCCAGCCTCAGGTTGTGTTGTTAACTTGTTTCTTAACTGGGTACTTCTTATTAATGTTTGTTTTTGGTTTTTGTTTTTCTTTTAAGTTTATTTATTTTGAGAGAGACAGAGACAGTTGAGTGGGAAAGGGTCAGAAAGACAGAGGGAGGGAGCCCTCGTGGTAGCTGCCAGAAGAGGGGCTCCAACCCACGAAACCCTAAGCTGAAGCCAAGAGCTGATGCTTAAGTGACTTAGCCACCCAGGCACCCCTGATTGGTTTTGTTTTTAAGGATTGAAGTTATTTTGACTTTTAGAGTAAGGTTTATTTAAGTATAATTTACATACAATAAACTCACTAAGTTTAGTATAATTTACATATAACAAAGTTCACTAGTTTTAGTAGATTGTAGTTCCTAATTACTTTTATGGAGATTTTTCACATCATTGACAACCAGTAACATTTATTATAGCAATAGAAGGTGCAACTGTAAGCAATTTTGTTTTGGTTTGGTTTTTGGTTTTTTGGGTTTTTTCCCCCTTTAGTAGTAAACTCCACAGCCAACATGGGGCTTGAACTTATGACCCCGAGATCACTTGCATGTTCTACCAACTGAGCCAGCCAGATGACCCCAAGCAATTTTGTTTTCAACATATAATGCTTCTTATAATATATGCATTGAAAATTTTGAGGTCTGTTTCCTTGATTTTTTAAGTAAAAAATTGTATCATTTATTTTATGCCTTTGTATTTGTATATATTCTGTATTTAGATATAAATATGTGTAGGTATATATGTATAGTAGGAAAGTTAACGTGGTATAAGCTAAACTATGTGGAGACTAATGTATTAATGAACAAATTGTTTTTAGGAAGAATTAAGAATGATGTTTATTTAAATTAACATTAAATAGGTATTCACTCCTAATACCTACTTCCTTTGTGTATCACTACCAGCAACATCTGCACCTTCAACCCTGCCCTTCAACATAAATCAACTATAAATCTTAAATATTAGAGTGCCTTCCACTTAAAAGCTAAATCTTAAATGGTGGATGTACATTTCTTGCTGCTTTACTTAACACAAATGGATTAAAGTGCCTTGTTAAAATTCTGTTAACTGACCAAAATTTTTTTGGTATTGAAAAATTTCTGATTTAAAATTATAAATAGGTTGTTTTAAAAAATGTTTTCAAAGCCATTGTGTGTTGCTTATTACCTCTTTGGATAGCATTGTGAGATGTTTCCTTTTTTTTTTTTTTTTTTATTTTTTGGCCTTTGTAAAATTGTGTGATCAATTCTAGGTACTGGAGATAATAAAAAAAAATTCCCGTTGATGTGGACCATACATTTTAGTGGCCAAGACCCAACAAAGGAAATTTTATGTAGTCAGCTAAGTACTCTGAATTAAAAATAAAAAAATTGAGCTTTATTATTTAACAATAGCTATAATTAGAGACAGATTAGTGTGCTTCTGTGATAAGCCCCACTGAAAGGAAATTCACCATATCAAAACTGCAGTATAAAAATAGGTAACTATTCCATTCACAAATAGGCACTTAACCCTATTTTAAAATGGGGAAAACAATTTAAAGCTCACCCCCAGACAAACCTTGCTATAAATTTCAAACTGGAATCCATAGACAAAAGTAAATGCCTGAAAGATAGCACAGGAGATGAGCATTCGTTTAGAAAAAATTGCTTAAAGTTTAGTTGGGAATTAACATAAAAATGTATTTAATGTGTTTCTTAATGGTTTATTCTTGGAGGCAGAAAACATTCTGAAGGTGTTGTCCTTTAATTTTGCAATTAAGTTGATAAGTAAGTGGTTCACTATAAATGTAAACGTTTTACTTTTCAGGAAAGACTTTCTACAGTTCTTGGAAGCTAAGGACAGTCAAGTTTGGTTTATACTGATGAGACAATGAGATGTACATCTACATTTTATACTATAAAAGAACTTAGTTACTGTTTTAACAACCTCTCTTAGAATAACATGCACAGTATAATACAACTACAGGAGAAATGGTAAAAAACATAGACAGTTTCAAATTGTACATTTTCCAACAGTGTTAAATTAATTTCAGGTCATTCAGGTTAATCTTTAAAACTCCAGGTAGAAGATCAACTATTCTCTTCGTATCACCAGTCTGCCTTGAGAGTAGTCTGTTCTGATATTCCCATCGTAGCTGTAAAAGGAAGTTCTTTGAAAAGGAACATTTTAAAGATAAAACTTAACTTGGGGCTTTGTCTCAAATGATGATGTATTGATAAATGTATGAGAATTACATGCTTCTTTCTCCTCCAGCCTTAGGAATCAGGCGGTTATGGCTTCAAACACTTTGTGGAGCCACTTAACTTGTTTCACCAAAGGAAATGAGCTTAAAGTCAGGATCTGGAAGTAGGCAGGAGAGAGAAGCCCACTACGTACTTTGTATGGTGTCCTTTCCTTGCTTCTGGAGTCCCAAAACTAGTTAATTTTTTTGGCTCTTCTCCATCACAATTACTTTGTGATTTTAAAACCTATTTCTGCCCTTGTTAATAACTTGGGAAATTGAAAATTTGTAATTTTTTCTCCCCCTCCTGATAGGTGCTGGATAGTTTACTAGTCCAGTATGGAGTGGTGGAAAGCTGTGAGCAAGGTACATGTCTTCTCAATTGCTTTCAAATTTTTGAAAGGAAGGAAATAGAAATAAAACTAACTTTTTTCTCTTCACTTTTCTCTTCCTCTAGTGAACACTGACTCGGAAACTGCAGTCGTAAATGTAACCTATTCCAGTAAGGACCAAGCTAGACAGTAAGCAGTTTGAAACTTTTAATCTATACATAATGACTAGGTTAAGTTTAGTGCTTATATTTTGGGCTGTTGGGTAGTAGAAATATATTTTATTTTGCAAAGTTTGACCCTGGAATTGAATGTCTAATAAGAATCTGCATTAGTAAAGTTTTATTACATTTTGAATATGTCTTTAATGGCAATAATAGAGTGATATTGTATGAGGCTGCATTACATCCTATTTGCCAAAAGCTCTTGGCCTGGGTATCCTTGCCAAATTACATAAAGACTTTTTGGTACAATACATAAATTATTGCTATTTTATGTAAACCTGGTAAGTTGATCATGTGTTAACTACCACCAGTGTTTAATGTTAAGTTTCTTGGTCACTGATTTTTTTTTTAATTGATGACAATTATAATTTAGGAGTGTGCAGACTTTGGATCAATGAAATATTCTTTTCAATTTGAAAAATATCTTCCAATGCAGTTGAGAGGCAGAATTTTGCAGATCAAAAAATCTTCCCTAGAAAAGCTAATTCTGTAGGCTTGGGAATGATCTAATGAAGTGACCGAGCACTAGAGAAAAGAGGAACAAGGCACAAACACTGCCTTGCCTTGGATAGAGCTACTCCAAGCACAAAAATGGAGGACTGGCACACAAAGAACCTATAGCAAAGTGCTGAGCATCAGTAGACCATGGAAGTCTTAGCCACCTCCAGACACAGTACAGGCAGGAACAGACTGCCTGTTGTCTCTGGGTGGAAAGGTGAGAGGAAAGACCATGGTGGCTGACCCTGAGCCCTAAAAGGAAAAGGTGAAACCACCTGAAAGGGCGGAAATAGAGCCAGGTTACCAAAAACAGTACCCACTCAGGGAGGGATTATGGAAGGAAAGATGAGGCTGGGGAGGAGATGGAAATTTGCATAACTCAAATGGAGCTTTAGATGCAAAGATGTCTACAGTACAAATCTTCCTCCCAGTATTTGTTCCCTTCCTCCGAGATAACTACCCAGAAGACAGATGTGTGTATATTTCCTCCTTTTTGCACACATGATACCTTAGAATTTGACTGTATGGATATGGAATGACTTAGTCCCCAAATGGATATTAAGTTGTTTATTAAATTTTTAGCAGTTACAAACAGTGCTGTAGTGAATCCCTTTTTGCATGTCATTTTGCGTATTTGTGAATATCCCTATCGGGTTAAATTCCTGGGATTAGATTTACTAAGCCAGGATGTATGTACCTTCTTTTTTGTTGTTGGATACTAAAACTGGCAAGTTAGCCTTCATAGAGCTTGAACTGCTTTAAATTTTCATCAGCACTATGAAAGTCCGTTTCTCTTTATTCTCCCTAACATGGGGCTTCATCAGACTTTGCTGATCTAGGGGATTTACGTTTAATGTTTTAATAATGAAACTTTGGATATGTTTAAAAGTATACTATTTTTACTTCTGTTTGTTTCAATTAGCAATAATCGCGCCTCAGATAAACCTCATTGGCTATGATACTGCCACTGCGCAAAGCTTTTTTTTTTCCACTTCTGTTTGTATCCTTCATTCATTTCAAAAAATTCAAGTTTATATGAGCTGTTTGGATACTATAGAAATTATGATACAAATTGTAAAACTTTTTCCTGAACTATATCATGTAAGGGAAAAACAGGAAAGTCACTTGAGGCATTTTGCAAAGTGAGGGCAGTAAGAACGAAGAAGCCCCATTTTGTCTTCTGTATTTCAGTCTTCTAAAAAAAAATTTTTTTTTAAATGTTTTTATTCATTTCTGAGAGAGAGAGCACGCAAGCAGGGGAGGGGTTGAGAGAGAGGGAGACACAGAATCCGAAGCAGCCTTCAGGCTCTGAGCTAGCTGTCAGCACAGAGCCCGACGCAGGGTTTGAACCCATGAACTGTGAGATCATGACCTGAGCCCAAGTCGGATGCTTAATTGACTGAGCCACCCAGGCGCCCCAATGTTTGTTTATTTTTAAGAGAGAGACCGACAGACTGTGAGCAAGGGAGGGGCAGAGAGAGAGAGGGAGACACAGAATCTATTTGTTTAGAGAGTACAAAGAGGGAGAGAGAGAGAATCCTAAGCAGGCTCCATGCTGTCAGCACAGACCCCTTTCTCAGGGCTCTATCTCACTAACTGCGAGATCATGACCTGATCCAAAATTGAGAGTTGGACACTTAATCGACTGAGTCACCCAGGTGCCCCAGCAGTTCCTTAACTATAAGGAGACTTAACTTACATAGCTTTGAGGAAGGAACTTAAGTAGAGACAGGTTGACATTTAACACTCCCCTCCCCCTTAAAAATTCCAACTCATTAAGGAGAGTACAAGTACAAGAAGTGTAGACTGTTAAGGCAGAATTACTGCAGACATTAATCCTAACAGGACACCAGTGTGAATGTGGAGACATTTTTCAGTCTAAAGGTACTTGGTAGTCATTATTTGAAATTGGCAGGGTCTGGTTGATTCTGAGGGAGGAAAAGATGGTTAGGAAATTGTAATGTAGGTAGTGAAGTAACCTAAACAAATAAATTGGACATTACAATGAGGGAAGTCATCATCACATCCCTTATTCTAATGTTTATCAGTTAACATTTATTGATTACCAGCTATTGACCAAAAAATATGAATGAAAAAACTCAAAGTTCTTGACCTCAAGGATGTGCCTCCCTGTGATGAAAGTAATGGAGAGGGATCACCTAATTTTAATTCCTGACCAAGTTGAGTTTCCTTATAAGGATATTGGGTTTTCTCCCCATGAAGAATTCCTGAAATTAAAGAGAATTAGAAAACAATTGTGTTCAGAGAAAGTTAATAGATTTTAAAAATGGACAAAACCAATTCTGTGAAGCAATGTTATGAAAATTGTCCATTAAACTTCTTCAGTAAGTTTTGAAAAAAGATGTGGAGTACATTCTCATTCTTTGAGGAGAATTAATTTTATTTGAGAGACGTTGGATGTAATGGAGAAAGTATGGACTCTGAGGTCAGAGAACCCTGACTATAACCTAGCCTCTCTGATCTTTAGTTTTCTCAGCTGCAAATTGAAAGTTGACAAAAACGAAATATATTCATGTATATACACAACATACTTACAGAAAATGGTCTCATCAAATGGCCTGGCACATAGGCACCCAGTAAACAGGACCTTACATTCAACCCTCTGGTACTGGGTTGCTTCTAGAGCAGCTTGAAGTGGTTTGAGCTGGGGAAGGTTGGTCCCTGTAGGACTTGCCCCACTGAACCCTGGACGCCTACTCTCTGGGCTCCAGCTTGACTGTCTGCCACTTAAACTAGCCTGTGTGATTTCTCCACCCCCCTTTCCTTGGCAGCCATCTGAAGCTCACACCTTCAGGTAATGGGAGCTGAATTGATAATCTCATTTGACTTCTTTCCTTATCATCTGTTACTTGGGAGTCCATGTAACTGGGATGTGCTTGTGCAGGTATGAGTAGAGCACGGAGGCTAAGGGGATATATTCTGGAGTCCCGTTACGTAGAATGGACTGTGCCCCACTGCTTTTTTCGCTGTGGCTCTAGTCAGATTAATCTGTGTTGGTTCACCCCCATCTTACAAAATGGGGATAATTTCTCTCAACAGCTCATTATGAGCTGTTGAGAGAAGCCAACAGAATGCCTCCAGAACATTTAGGATAATACCTAAAAGGTAGTAAGAGCTCTAAAGATAGCAGCTATTAAGCAGTTTCCTAACATTTTTCATTGCTGCTGATAATATCCTATATAGTATACCGCATTCTGGATAAAGAGTGGCCACCAATACTCAGGAATTCACATCCTAGTTGAAAAATGTTTGTGGCTGTCTCTTTATTACTTAGAGCTCTATGGTTGCCACTTTTAAGAGGATTCTTCAATAAGGCTGTGTCTCTGGGGCACCTGGGTGGCTCAGTCAGTTAAGCAGCCAACTTCAGCTCAGGTCATGATCTTACAGTTTGCGGATTCAAGCCCCGTGTCGGGCTCTGTGCTGACAACTCGGAACCTGGAGCCTGCTTTGGATTTTGTGTGTCCCTCTCTCTCTGCCCCTCCCCTGCTTGTGCTCTAACTTTCTCTGTGTCACTCAAAAATAAACAAAAAAAAAAGGGGGGGGGTTGTGTCTCTAAAAATTCAACATGGAAATTTCTACCACCTTATGGCTTAGAAACATGAACGTTAATAATAAATAAATTACTAAGAAATACATATATTTGTTCTAATCTTAAGTCTTAAAATACTAATTTGTTAAACTAATTTTTTAAATGGGTGAAAAACAAGGAAAACTTAAAATCATTAAAAACAGAAGCACATATTATAGTATTTCTGGTTTCTCAGAGTAAGATAGGCTAGGTCTCCAGATCACCTATTTCCTTCTGTCTTCTGGGGACATTTAGATAACACAGTCAAGGACAGGCCTTACTTGTTGGAAAGTTTGTAATGTGTGACCGAAAAAAAAATAACGCTTGAGAATTTGTAGGCATTTCGTTCTTATGCTTTCTTTAGGATTTTTTTGTTTTGTTGTTGTTGTTGAGATAGAGAACAGGAGTAGGGGAGGGGCAGAGAGAAAGAGAGAGTAGTGCAGAGCCTGATGTGGGACTTGAACTCATGAACCTCTAGATCTGACCTGAGCCAAAATCAATATTTGGATGCTCAACCAACTAAGCCACCCAGGTACCTCCAGGGTTCTTATTTCTGATGTTTATTTGTTGGTTAGGGAATAGGAATACAGGCTGTTTGTAGTTTGAAGCTGTCATTGAAGATGCTTTATTACATCCATTTGAAGGAGTTTTTGAAGTAATGTGACTGATGATGGCTAAGGGGGAGGAAATTTATCCTTAAACTATTTAAATTATGTAAATAGAAGATTTATTCTGGATAAAAGAGAGAAAGAGAGAGGGCGTGAGCACGAATAAGAGAAAGGCAAGAGAGGGAGGGAGACAAAGACTCCAAAGCAGGTTCCAGGCTCTTAGCTTTCAGCACAGAGCCCAATGCTGGGGTTGAACTTAGGAAACTGTGAGATCCTGACATGAGCCACAGTTGGATGCTTAACCAACTGAACCACCCAGATGCCTGAAAGTGTAGTAATTATTGATGAATTGTGTCTGAACCTTTCATTCTTGCTACAGGGAGAGAACAGAACTGTGTGACTTTTTGATAATGGCTAATCCTCATTTTTAAGGAACTTTGTGATATATAATAGTGAGGTCTGGAATTTTTGAGTTGAAAGAGATTGTAAATCTAATCTTTTAGTTTTGTCAGTGAGGAGGCTAATGCCAAAGAAGAAAAAGACCTTCCCAAGCTTATTTGGCTACTTAATGTTCAAGTTGAATTAGAATTCTGGTCCCTGGTTCATCTTTTTTAGTACTCAGAACTGTGTGCATTTACCGTTAGACAAGTTTAACTTCTCTGAGCTTCAATTCTTCTTTCTCTCTTCCTCATCATTGACTTAAACTACTTAGTGTCTCTTTCATGGTCCGTTCAGACCTGTGCTGTGACCCACCCCAATAAACTTTTTATCAATACAGTTGAGTGCTACCAGCTAGCTAAACTACTTAGAACCTTTTGAATGACCCTTAAAACCACATCACAGCAGAGTCTTGTAATGATGGGAAACAGGATCCTGAGTAATGTGCTCGCTGGATAAACATCCTTGACTTCTGTTGAACTGAAATACATGTGTTTTGAGTAATTATGATAATTGTTTATTATACATCTTATGAATACAGTTGGATTGGTGAAAATATTGTAATGTTGGCCCCATGAACTTGGCAGACCACCAGATGACATAGCTGAAATTCAAACTTGAGGCAAAAGAAGGCTACAGCAGTTGACCTAAAATTCAAACACTTAGAATTTTTAATCATAAGGAAGCCATTGCTCGTAGTTAGGTTACTCCTATACCTTTTCAGCTGTGTCCAGCTTTGGAGCACTGTGGTTTGAGGGGTCCAGGATTCTGTTTAGTTGGCAGTTAGACAGTCGGATACACAAAGTATGTGGTGAATGCTCCCTGCTGAGAGCTGTCTGAGTCTGGAGTGTTTGAGGCTTTGCCCTAAGTACTGGAGCTCTGTGCTGTCTGGCTTTCTGAGTGAGAGAATTTTTTTTGTTCCCTCCAAGAAAAATCTCCTTTCAAAAGCAATATATTGAAGTTTGGAAGTTACTTTATGCTAAGTTAGAGAGCCATTTCTTGGGTGCCCTATAAGTACAGATAGCCCTATACTAAGAAGTGGCTGGTGATGTACATATATATCTCTGTTTAACCCCATTAGAGAACAGGTCCATGTCTGTATGGTCCCCTCTCTCCAAAAAGAAGTTCTGTATCTTTTTTGTTAACATTACGGACTTACTTCCACAGTCCAATTTTACTTACTTTCTTCTGAAGCTGGCAATACTCAATTCTATAGTGGGAAAGGGTATTACAGCAAAGTATATTGCCTTTATGCCCATAGATAAAGTTGATTCCTTCGTTGGGTTCAGGTTTTCTTAGTTTTTGAAAGAACCTTCAGTGATCTATTTTACCATGGCTTTTGAAAAGGTTTAAAGTTGGTTTGAATGAATACCTAATTTGTGAAACTTGGGCAGTTCCAACTCGTTATAATAAGTTTACATTGTAAATACTCATAAAATTTCTCAGCTGCTGTAATCCTTTAGAAATAACCAAAATATTTTATGTTACTAAGTCCACATTTTCCTTAAGAAAAAAGAAGAGAGGGAGAAGGATGGAACAATGTGCTAATTTAATTAAGGTACTGTTATAAAAACATTGATAAAAGAAGTTGTGCTGTATACTGGCTATCACCCTGTGAAACTCAAGAAAAGAATGTCCTCTGAAATAGAAATCACTGAGAAATATTCTACAATACATTGTATTTGGGGAAAAAAGCAAGACAAAATTATTTCAATTATGCTTTTACTTTTTAGATATTTTATTTTATTTTTTATTTTTTTTTTATTTTTTACAAATAGTTTATTGTCAAATTAGTTTCCACATAACACTCAGTGGTCATCCCCAAAGTGCCCTCCTCCATGCCCATCTCCCCCCTCCTCCCCCACACCCATCAGTCCTCAGTGTGTTCTCATCATNTTTTAGATATTTTAAAGCAATTTTTAATTAAAAAATGAATATGCAGTTTTATTGATAATCTAGAAGCCACACACTGTTCTTTCCTCTATTTGTGTTCAAATATATATGTGTGTACTTGTGGGTATAATTCACAGCTTGTCGTCTTTACCAGTTTTATTGAGAAATAATTGACCTACAGCGCTGTGTAAGTTGAAGGTGTAGGTCACAATGACGTAGATATATTAAGAAATGGTTACCATTGTAAATTAGCTAACCTCTGTCATCCCACACACAAAAGAGAACGTTTTTCCTTGAGATGAGAATGTTCAGAATCTACTCTGTAACAACTTTCAAATACACCAAAAGCAGAGTTAACTGTTACTATGTTGTACATTATACCCCTCGTACTTATTTATCTTAAAACTGGAAATTTTTACCTATTTTTAAAAATTTTGAATATAGTTGATTAACCATGTTACATTAGTTTCAGGTTCAGTTACACTTTTAAAGAGGGCACTGAACATGGATATACATGTGTAAACATATGGAAAGTGCTAGTCCATTTGCAGATGTTATCACAGTTAATGATTCTGGGAAGTGTCTTGGGGGTGGTGGTGATGGGGACAAAGTTCTTGTGACTTTCCTTTTTCTGTTTGATAGTGATCTCTTAGGAGTTCACTCATGTGCTAGACACTGTAGGATAGCTCTGCAACAGGGGATTCAAGTAAGAACAGAGGGCAGAATTCTGGGTCCTGAGAACATCATGCCTTGTTTGGTTGCCTAGTCCTGTCTTGCGATTCCGTGTTTCTGGTGCCCTTTTTGGTGCTAGGATTATCCGCCTTCGCCCCCTTTCCATCCAAGGCAGAAACTAAATCTGCAAATAAGGAAGACAGTATATGAACCAGAAATGACCACTGTGGGCAACTAGAGAGAAACTGCTTCATCCCTATTTTTCTTTCCTTGCCGGGGCTGAACTCCATGCTCATTGGGACAGAATCTGAGGAAAGAATTTGAGTAACCCTAGAGAAAGTGTGGGATCTTTATTTGTTTTTAATTTTGTTGTGTACTGGGGAGTGTGTATTCTTAGGAGTATTTATGTATGCTTTTGAAGTCTTGGCCATATCTTCTCTATCAATTTTTTTGTTGAGTTATCCACTTAGAAAATAGGTAGATAAGGTACAACACAAAAATGTAGATGAGTCTTCTAAGATGCGAGACATGAAAGTATATAACATATACTCATATATACTTATTTGTATAGAATTTTAAAACAGGCAGAATTAATCTATAGTGTTAGAAATCTAGGGGAGGGGAAATTACTGACAAGAGGCCCTGGTGGGGCATCTGGGGGCATTGGTATATCCTAGTTCTGGATCTGGATATGTACGTTCACCTTGAGGTATATGCCTAAGATTGGGTACTTTTCAGTAATAAGGTTGAAAATGAAGAAAAAAGTAGAGCTCCTCTCAAAATAGAAAGATGGGTGGGTAAATGGATGCACGGATGGATAGATAAAGTAGAAAATAGCTTCATTTGTGTTTTTTTTGTTTTGTTTTTTGTTTTTTGGTTTTTTGGTTCACCAGCACCCCTGCCGTCTGACCCCAAATCAGATCATAAATTCCACAGAGTCAGGGACTACTTTTTTTCTCAGAGACTTGGTCATGAACTACTGGGAATTTACTGACTGATTGATTATCCTGAGGATTAATTTCTCTGCATCTCCCATGAGTGCTTTAGGGAAATTTGTTCTTTAGTTCTTAAAATGTTTTAATATTTTTATTTTTCAAGTAGGTGAAGTGGGGGGCACATACATATTTCTAACATCTTTTCCATTCTGATTTGGAAAGACGAGACAAGACAAAGACTGTCCACTCCTCTTGCTGTTTAGGTTACTCATAAGCTGTTACTAACCTCATGGGTAATAGTTTTAATCAAACTCTGTTGATTAAGCTTTCTTATTTTCTATTTTTCATTGGTAAGAGGCAAATATGTTCTCTTTGGAAGCTTGGTCTTCTGCGCACGTGCGTATCTGTGTGTGTGTGTTTGGGGGTTGGATTATATGTGTTAGGCGTTTGCTACTTGATCACTGGCTTTATTCAGAAGTTTTAGAACTAGTAACCCAAGTGAAAAGAGAGGAGTATTGCTTTGCTGAAAGGTTTATATATAGCTCAATTTCTCTTCCCATACCCTGCTTGTTTTCTTCTTCCAGAGCTTTAGACAAACTAAATGGATTCCAATTGGAGAGCTTCACGTTGAAAGTGGCTTATATCCCTGATGAAATGGCTGCCCAGCAGAACCCCTCACAGCAGCCCCGGGGTCGCCGTGGATTTGGGCAGAGGGGCTCATCGAGGCAGGGGTCTCCTGGATCCATCTCCAAGCAAAAACCGTGTGACTTGCCTCTGCGCCTGCTGGTCCCCACCCAGTTTGTTGGAGCCATCATAGGAAAAGAAGGTGCCACCATTCGCAACATTACCAAACAGACTCAGTCTAAGTGAGTATTTGTGAGGCTGCAGGGGATGTTAATATTTTGCCCTTTGAATCTTAATAACAGTAAGTTGTTCTGGTACTAGGTATCCTTCTGAGTGTGGTTATGACTCTTCCTTGTACAGTACTTGGGAATCTGGAAAAACCTTGTGATTTGATATTTTAGTGTTCATTTTATATAAATCTGAGGCAAAACCTTAATCTCAAAGAGAATTTCAAGTTTGCACACATGAATGGAAAACAAATGATACCTAATCCACTTCTGATGAGGGAGGCACTGGCAAATAAAAGGGCCACTTCTTGCCTGTTCTCTTTTTTTTTTCTTAATGGTTTTTTATTTATTTATTTATTTCTAGGAGAGAGAGAGCGCGAACAGGGGAGGGTCAGAGAGAGAGGGAGTCACAGACTGAAACAGGCTCCAGGCTCTGAGCTGGCAGTCAGCACANTCAGTCTTGTTTTGTGTTGGTAAAGAATCATTCAGTTTATAGTCCAAATTTATCCCATGATTAAGCCATGTGGTTGGATTGGCTTATTCTTTAAGATGTTATTGGATAGTTTTAATATGCAAATTTTAAGAGATTGGAGATTGTCCATTAAACATGGGAGCCAGATTTGCAGCAGTAGAAAGCAGGAGCTATGTGTTTTTATTTATGACAGTAACTCCAGTGTTAAGCACATGGTTTGATAGGTAGAAGGCTCTCATATTTATCAAATGAATGAAATCACTGTTATGTAAATTATGTTTAATGCCCTTAAAATATATCTAAGATACTCTTTCAATTTAAAAGCTTCAGTGCATTATATGTTGATTTGCTTTATTAACCATCCTGTTAGGCTGTACGTGGATATTTTGACTCAAGAAGTTTAGTAGTAAACTGTTCTCACCTTGTTCTGTAAAGTGCACTAGCACGTCTCTGGGACCGTACAGTGGCTGCTATAGTTAGTGCACTGGAGAGAAGTGGCTGTGTCATTGTACACAACAGGGTATGGAAATTTTGGCCTTGGACCAGCTAATGGAGATGACTGGATTATTTTTTTTTTTACCTTTTTTTCTTTTTTAATTTTTTGGTTACATTTATTTATTTTGGATAAACAGAGTGAAACAGAGCATGAGCGGGGGAGGGGCAGAGAGAGAAGGAGACACAGAGTCTGAAGCAGGCTCCAGGCTCTGAGCAAACTGTCAGTACAGAGCATGACACAGGGCTTGAGCCCACAAACTATGAGATCATGACCTGAGCCGAAGTCAGTCACTTAGGTGGCCCTATTTTGTTTTTTAAATTTAGTAAGGAAAATGACTTTATTTTATGTGGTCTACGAATTAAGCAGTCTTTTTCTGAAAGTACAGCTATGGTGCTGCGTATATCTTGATTATGTATGTTTGTTCCCCTAGGATTAAGGGGATATCCATATTGATCATAGGCACCATGCCTGTGTGGAACTAGCTGACTCCTTAGTCCTGCAGAACCAAAAGGATCTGTGTTAGTGGTGGTTGCATGCCCCCTCTACCTACACAGCGATGTCTGATCCTGCCTTCCCTTCCCCTGCTTTGAAGCAGGAGATGTGGGATACTAGTAACTTGTGTGCTAAGTGGTCTTTGACCTTATAATGTAGCGAGTGGGGAAGTTTTAATCTTAAATTTGCATGGTTTTAATATTAAAATCCAAGGGCTCCATGCTTTCTTGATCCACTGTTACCTATAGAAACTAATTGTTAAATGGTTTCCCTTCCTTGTCCTGTGGTAGATTAGAGTTGTTCCTTTTAAAGCTACTCATTTCCTTGTCAGAGGAAAGAGCTTCTATGAATTAAATTGAACTGTTTGGTTTATTTAAGGCAGGAAGATGGAGGATGGAGAGGGAAGGGAAGCAATTTTTGTTATATCCGATGATTCATTTGCAGAGTTCTGCCGGTGGATTTAATTAACTCTTGCCATTGAAACTAGTCATTATTAGATCTTCTGTTTCTGGAATGGTTTCAGAGGGCTACCCTGATCTGTAACGCAATATTCCCTTGTCTCAGAGGCTCAGAGTTTAGTAATCCTTAACACGGGTGAATGGGTGGAAATAAACTAGATTAACATATTACCTACTAGAACGTAAGCAATACTCAACAGTGATTGGGGATTGAAATAGTGGTTTAGAAAGATGGTTCCTGAGATTCGGACTTAAGATATTTTTAAAAATTATTTCTAGACAGCTCTTGTTTCATTTCTACATTGCCTTTTTTTTTTTTTTAAGGGTTTGGAAATGTTTTTAAATTTAAGTATAATTAATGTACAGTATTATTTTCAGGTGCACAATACCACATTCAGCAGTTGCATACACTATTTAGTGCTTATCATGATACTGTATTCTTTTTTTTATTATAACATTTTTTTATGTTTTATTTATTTCTGAGAGAGACCGCATGAACAGGGGAGGGTCAGAGAGAGAGGGAGACACAGAATCTGAAACAGGCTCCAGACTCTGAGCTAGTTGTCAGCACAGAGCCCAACGCGGGACTTGAACCCACACACTGTGAGATCATAACCTGAGCCAAAGTCAGACGCTTAACCGACTAGGCACCCAGGCGCCCCTATTATAATTTTTTTTTTTTTTTAATGGAGCCAAAGTCAGACGCTTAACCGACTAGGCACCCAGGCGCCCCTATTATAATTTTTTTTTTTTTTTAATGGAGCCAAAGTCAGACGCTTAACCGACTAGGCACCCAGGCGCCCCTATTATAATTTTTTTTTTTTTTTAATGGAGCCAAAGTCAGACGCTTAACCGACTAGGCACCCAGGCGCCCCTGATAATGTATTTTTAATATTACTGCTTTATCTCACCCATCACCCCACCTACTCCTTGCCCTTATTTTTAGTTATAGGCCTTCATTCGGAGATGAATCTTGAGTTTTCAGACATTTAGGAAAATGAAATGCGAACCTTGACTTAATTGGTGTGCTGAAGCAGCTGTCTTACGGCCAGGAGTTATGTAGCTCTTCTAGTGTTTGAGTGGCCAGAGGGACTCACGGTATTTAATTTTTCCCAAACATACTTTTTCAGATAGTTGATTTTCTTTCTTGTACTTTTTAAACAACAGAAGACTTATTTTGTGTTTAATTCAAAATAAACAAGCATGCAAAATTTAAAAAGGGGGACAGTTACCTTTCCTCTTATCCCTGGAAATATTTTTAAGTTGGGAATGTATCTTTATTGGACTTACTCTTTGTATCTGCTAACACAGGTAGCTTTAAAAGAGAAATCCTATCATATGTATTGTTTTTCCTTTCATGTAAGATGAAGGACCTCTTTATTGCGTTGGTATCTGTAACTTCATAACATGATTCTTTAAATTATTTTTTAATTTAAACTTCAGTTAACATCTAGTACGCTATTGGTTTCAGGAGTAGAATTCAGGGATTGAACACTTATATACAATTCCCAGTACTCATCACAAGTGCCCTGCTGAGTACCTATCGCCCATCCAGCCCATCCCCCACCCCCACTGCCATCACCCATAGTTTGCCCTCTGTTATTAAGAGGTTTGTTTCCCTCTCTTATCTCTCTGCTCCCTTCCCATATGTTCATCTGGTTTGTTTCTTAAATTCTACATATAAAGGAAATCATAAGGTATTTGTTGTTCTCTGATTGACTTATTTCGCTTAGCATAAAACATTCCTGTTCCATCCAGGTCATTGCAAATGGCAAGATTTTATTCTTTTTAGTGGCGGGGTAATATTCTACTGTGTATATTCCACAGTGGAATATTTATCCATACATCAGTTGATGGACGTTTGGGTTCTTTTCTTAGATTGGCTAATGTTGATACCACTGATACAGACATTGGAGTGCATGTACCCCTTTAAATCTGTATTTATGTGTCCTTTGGGTAAATACCTAATAGTAGAGTTGCTGGGTCATAGGGTAGTTCTATTTTTAGTTTTTTGAGGAACCTCCATACTGTTCTCCAGAGTGGCTGCACTAGTTTGCATTTCTGTGACTTTGAAGTTGGTGATTCCAGACTCTGTAATTGTGAATACATGCTTACAGCTCTCCTTCTTTCCTTGTGCTCACTGTAAGAATCGATGTCCATCGTAAAGAGAATGCGGGTGCTGCTGAGAAGTCCATTACTATCCTCTCTACCCCTGAAGGGACCTCTGCAGCTTGTAAATCTATTCTGGAGATTATGCATAAGGAAGCTCAAGATATAAAATTGTGAGTAAAGAGGATTAAGCTGTGAAGAGGTTGTTATTCATGCTGCTTTATTTTGAACTTCTATGACAGAATTCTTAGGAATTGCCAACAAACAAAGGGCAAAGCTGTCCTGAAGAGCTGCAGTGGTGGGTACTATTGAGTTGGTTGTAATGTAGAAGTCTTTTAAATATTTTATTTTCAATCGTGTTTGGATATGGGGTGGTTGGTATTAATGGGGAAAGTCTAGCTGTAGAAGAAGGCGCTTACGGGATAGGAAGCCCATCTGACAACCAAGAAATCTCCTTGGGATTTACTCGAAATGGGCCTCAAATCCTGAGTCCTTTACTCTGAGCCCATGGCACCTCTGTTCTTACCATCTGCCCAGCCCTACTCTGCAGCAGTAGGGAGTAAAGAAGTGAAGAAATCTCTAATCCTGTGCTAAGGCAAACTGGAGATATATTTGGGTGCTCGAGGTTGAAACTCTAAATGCCTGTTCCACAGGAACTTTGAACAGAGGTTAGGTTCTATGCCACTTGAGCTTACAGTGCAGTGCTTCCCTAAAAGGAGAGAGCAGACTAAGGGACTGGACTTAGCCTGGGGACCTAACCACCAGCACTGAATTTGTAGGGACCTTTAACATGTATTAAATGTATTTTAGTGATGTTATATATCACTATGTTATATGATCATAATTCTTTTTTTTTTTTTAATGTTTTTTAAATTTATTTCTAGGAGAGAGAGAGAGAGGGAGTCACAGACTGAAACAGGCTCCAGGCTCTGAGCTGGCAGTCAGCACAGAGCCCGACGCGGGGCTCGAGCCCACGAACCGCGAGATCATGACCTAAGCGAAAGTCGGACGCTTAACCGACTAAGCCACCCAGGCGCCCCCGTAATTCTTTTTCAGAATAGAAAAATATGTTTGAAAGGCTCACCCTCCCGATAATGTGATATTTTTCAACAGTGATAGGTATCACTTGGAAATTCAGAAAGGTACTCAATAAAAAGTGAAAGCCCCCCTTCCTGCCCTTACACTCTTTTCCTAAAGAGTAATCACTGTTGAGTTTCTTCTGTTACTTTTTTAAGTTGTGCATGTATCTCTAGGAATGTAGTTAAGAATATTTTTTAAAAATCCTCCTATTTTGCATTTGTACATTTTGTTCTGGTATTGGGGATTTAGGGACGTGGGTTTGAGTAAGAAGTGTTTTCAGTGAGCTAACAGAATCTAACTTGGAAGATATTCCCTGAGATGCATAAAAGAAAATGGTTTTAAAAATTAACTTCAAATACTTGTTACTGTTTTTTTTGCCCCCTCTATTCATGCATTCCTAGAATGTAGGTCAGTGAACTTAAAACTCCTCCTAGCATAATGCTTCCTATATGGTAGGTAGGAAGTAAATGTGTAATGAATGGATATTGTCTTTTTACCCAAAAGAAGGTATACTTACCCTGATTGCATGACATTTTCTTTTTTTATTTATAGCACAGAAGAGATTCCCTTGAAGATTTTAGCCCATAATAACTTTGTAGGCCGTCTTATTGGTAAGGAAGGAAGAAATCTTAAAAAAATTGAGCAAGACACTGACACTAAAATCACGATCTCTCCGTAAGTGTTTCCTTGCTTTCTTTGAGTTAGAAATTGTTCCAGCAATGTGAAGCTGTAGGTTATATATTACACAGAGCCTCTGTCCTCTTACAGGAGTTTGAGCTAGCCTGTATACCACCATGTTACATTTTGTTTCTCTAGCTTAATCTACTACCTTCTATCTGTGTCTAACCCTTGCTGAAAGTGTGATCTGTTCCTCCTAAAGAAGCAGAAAGCACTAAATACTTTACATTCATATTTTCTAGCTGAGGTCTTGGTCAGATTTATTGATCCCTATTCCCAGAATTGAAACCCAATTTATTGTTCATTGCTGTGTAACAAATTATCCCAACAGTTGACCAGCTTGAGACAATAGTAAACATTTGTCGCTCACCCAGTTTCTGTGGGTCAAGAATTCAGGAGCAGCTTAACTGGGTGTTTCTGGCTTGGGGTCTCTTGATGTTGCTGACAAGTCCATGCTGACTGTTTATGTGAGGACTTAGCACATGGCCCCCTCTTAGGGCTGCTTGGGTATCTTTCAGACATGGTAGCTGTCTTCCCCCAGAGTGGATTATCTAAGAGGAGCAAGACGGAAGTGACAATGTCTTTTATAACACAGCCTCAGAAGCCACACTGTATAGGTTTTCTAGTATAATTGACACAAGTCAGCTCTATTCAGGGTTGGAGACGATGGGCCCACTAAGGAATAGGTCATCTTGGAAGCTGGCTGTCACACCTTGGGTCTATGAATGCTCGGAAATTGTATGGAAAGGTTTCCCTTTCTGAGGGTAACCATTTTTAGTTTACATCAGAGTACCCAAAAAAAGATGAGGTGAAGAGAGATGGATGAACTAAGGAAGAATGCTAAGGAAAGACAGGCAGCATGTTCATGTAGCAAGAAGTTTTCAGAGAAGGGTGTGGCAGGAAATAGGGAAGTCCTGTTTGATTATAAAGAAAGAAAAAAAACCACAGAGTGGTAAATATAATAAATGATTCTATGCTGTCTTGAATTTTAAACCCAAAAAGGTGAGGGTTTTCAGAGAAAAAAAAAATCGTAAAAGCTATTGTAAAGGAGCTGTTAGAAAAAAGCTAATATA
Organism: Crocuta crocuta; assembly: GCF_008692635.1. Lineage (NCBI taxonomy): Eukaryota > Metazoa > Chordata > Mammalia > Carnivora > Hyaenidae > Crocuta > Crocuta crocuta. Next base: position 12,389,811 of record NW_027532002.1, read on the forward strand.
AAATGTGTGGCAGGGAGAGGTGGGTTGAGTCCAGAGATGAGAAATAAACTGTTTTTAGTCTAAGACAAATAGTCTTCCTTGTGTAGATGTTTACATTTTTAGGAAATAAAAGAAAGGTTAAGGAATAATAACCCATTCATCTGGCTCAAGTTGAGCTTAGGGCATTCTGCTAAGTAGTGAAAATGAGGATTTTAACTCTACAATTAAGGAGAGCTGTACCAGTTTTCTGTATCCTTCCAGTCTATGTACTTAGTCTTGTTTTCCATGGTTAAGAATCTCCCACTGCTTTCCTCTCAAGGCTGTTGAGTGACTAGGGCTCAGGCAGTCGCAATTGTCATCTGAGTGGATTTTGAAGCTTTGCCAGGACCTTGGTTGAGCAGGGGGTTTCTGAATATTGCTGAGGCCTTCTAATGTAGTGGTATAAATGGTCATCAAGGGACCATTTTCTTTTTATTTAGTCAAGACACATTGATTTATGTTATTTTCTCCAGCTTACTTTAAACTCTAAAATTCCTGGCAAAAAGTAAGTTTAGACACATGAATTCTGGTTTGTTCTTTGGAATATTTCCATGTTTATTTCTTGCTTGGTGACCCAGAAAACGCAATTGCATGAGCATGCCAATTATGTTTAGAATTGGTCCATGCAGACTAGGAACATCCTTATTAAAGTTTATGGACATCTGGTTCTTGGCTTCCACTAAAACTGTACATCCCTATGATCATTTTATTTACATTTCATTGTTAAATTTTTGTGAAAAACGTTCACTTTAAGTGGTCAAGAAGTACACTGTGTTTCAAACATGGACTTAAGTGAACTGTGTACACTCATTAATTTTTATTGAGAAGGTGGGAGGGGAAGTATTTTCTTCTGCAGCTTTATAATTCTTGGATTCATGTGTTTTGGGGCTTACCCATTTTTCATCATGTCTGACCACCCACTTTTATGTACTGCCAGCCACCACAGTTGGGTTTTAACTGCCATCTGTGGCTGAACTGTTATTAACTGTCTTCCTCCTATAATTTCCATTCTTTTACTCTCCCTTCTTTTTCATTCTGCAGATTGCAGGAATTGACGCTGTATAATCCAGAGCGCACCATTACAGTTAAAGGCAACGTTGAAACATGTGCCAAAGCTGAGGAAGAGATCATGAAGAAAATCAGGGAGTCTTATGAAAATGATATTGCTTCTATGAATGTTAGTTTTAATATGGAGGACGTCCCTTTATTTTTATGAACAGTTTTTATGCATTAATCCTGATGTCGTTGATGGTGGCAGAATTAGATGTAGTTTCTAGTTGATTTTTAGCACCATATTGAGTGTGCCTTGGTTTGGAAGACCACGGGCTTTGACATTAAGTGTGGCTCTCTGATTTTAGCAAATGGTTTAGTCTTTGAGACTTAGCTTCCTTACCTGTTACATAAGGCTAACACCTTATGTATGAGTATCTTCTGCATAATGTTAATTTGAAGATTAGTAGAGTAGGAATGTGGGCTTAAGAGAGATGTGAATTGGGTTTGGGTCCCAGCTCAACTGCATGTTAGCTACAGCTGTGTTCTCTTGGACAACTTACTTGGTCTCCAGGCATTGGTTTCCTCATCTGTGAAATGAGGCTGTTGTGCCTACACTGAATGCTTTTTAGGACTGGAGTTATAATAGATACCATGCATATAAAGCAACTGTTAATTCAAATTTAAAATTTAATGTGGTTAGTCATAAACTTTGGAATTTATTATTATTAATTAAAAGAATTAAAAATGACAATGTGTGTAGTGTAGTGAAGGCATTTAAAGTGAATTGCGGACATTCCTGAATGGATGGCATGGTGTGGAAGATGTAACATTTTGGTAGTCCATTTTGAATTTTCAAGTAAATGATAGAGAAGAACATTCCTCGGTTAGGCCTGTTCTCTGAAACACTATATGTAAAAGAAGGGAAATATAAAAATAATGTCTTTGTGAGAAGAACCTAGAAAAATGCTGATCATTTTACCCCACAGGACTGGCTGTCTTCCCTACCTTGCCATTATAACTGCTCATCTCATGTTTCAGAGTCAGTTGTGAGTTAATCCAACCCATACACCTTTTAAAGAGACTCTCAGATTTGCTCATGTCTCAGCTCTGTCATCTCCACCTCTCTTCCTCAGCTCTTATAAAATTCAACCAACACAAAGTCCCCTTTCTGGCTCTTGGATATACTCCAAAGATACGTTTAGTTGCCATAGTTATATGGGATGGGACCTGATTTTGAAAGATCTTGACATTGTTGTAGACTTTTAGAACCATGACAGCCAAATTTTATCCAAGGAGTAAAAATCTCTTAATAATAGCTCTTTCTGTATATCTGGTTTGCTTTTCAGTGCACAAACCTTGTTTGCTTACTTATTCAACTAATGCAAGGTTTTCAGTCTGTATTTACTGTGTGCCCATAGCACACAGAGTACATATTTGTCTAAGTACTGTGAGCTGGTCATTAAGGAAAGTGAGGGTGTGTTCCCTGCTTTGTGAAAGCTAGTGTAGCTTCAGATCAAGGAGGGGGAAGATGAGCACACAGATTTTAAAATCTCAAGAAATATAAACAGATAGGTGCTTAAGTATAATAACATGGAACATCTGGTCTGTTCTAAAATTTGAGTCATAAAATGATTTTTTTTTTTAACAAGAGGTCACAATCTGAATACTGTCACTTATGATTACTTACACTTGATGTTTTAAATGTAAAATGAAGGACCTTTTTGCTGTTGCAGCTTCAAGCACATTTAATTCCTGGATTAAATCTGAATGCCTTGGGTCTGTTCCCACCCACTTCAGGGATGCCACCTCCCACCTCAGGGCCCCCTTCAGCTATGACTCCTCCTTACCCACAGTTTGAGGTAAGATAACGTACCTTGGCTTTCTTTACAGGTGAGTGGGATGCAGTCAGAAGGACATAGTTATTAGACTTTGTTGCCCTTCAGTAGGGTGACATTCAGTGCTGATTGGGACAAATCCTAATGTAAAACCTGGGCCCCGTATGATCTATCAGTTGAGAGCCAATACACGCTCTCCAGTTCACGTCAGTAGAACCTTCTTACCTACCCCTTTGTAGAAGGGACACGTGAAATACTCTTTTGAAGTATTTGGGTACTAGGGTTGTCACCAGCCTTTTAAATCTCAAAAGCAAAGTTTGAGACTTCAGGGAAAAGGAAAGAAGTTATTTTTAAATGTTGAAAGATAGTACTTTAAAAGGCTCCCTTAATCTGAAACTTCACCTGGAAGTCAGCTGCTTTGAAAGGTCAATAAAAATGTGTTTTCTACTTTGAGTGTGCTTTTTTTCTTTCTTTTTTTTTTAATTTATTTCTGAGAGAGACAGACAGACAGCATGAATAGGGGAGGGTCAGAGAGAAAGGGAGACACAGAATCTGAAGACAGGCTCCAGGCCTGAGCTGTCAGCACAGAGCCCAATGCGAGGCTCAAACCCATGAACCGTGAGATCATGACCTGAGCCGAAGTCAGACGCTTAACCGACTGAGCCACCCAGGTGCCCCTGAGTGTGCTTTTTAAACAGTGAGCTCAAGCTAGTTTTCCTCATGGATCTATTGTGCGTGTGCGTGTGTGCAACTATTAGACAACTTGATTTGTAAACAGGTAGACTATTAAGAAAGGAACCTTATTTTTATATTTATTTTTTAAAAACTGCATTTTTTCTGAGGTCAGAAATAGACCAGTGATAGTAGAAAAATAATTGCAACATAACAGATACCTCAGATAGTAATTATTTTTAAAGTAGTTCACAGTTCTGTTGCATTATCAATGATAATTAGAGGTAGACAGTCATGGAAATAAAAATAACAACATTCTAGGATCTTCCCTTATGGATTTGTTTTTACATCTCTGCCTTCCTGTTTGACTCTTTTCTTATATATACTTGAAGTAGTACCTCCTATTCCAATTTAGGGAAATGTCCAGCTGCAACAGCTTGGGGGTTCCATGGTAACTAATACTGCCTAGACTACATATAGAGTAAAATGCCCTTGGAATTGTATTGAGAACAGATTGCTGAAATTGTTCATATTTTATCCCTTTATGAGTGAGAATTGCCTAGGCCTGTCTTGAACCACCTGACTGTGTTAGGTGTTCTTCACTTTTGGCCTCTTCTTGTAGTGTTTCTGCTTTTATGGCCAGCGATATTTGCATCTTCCCCTGCAACTTCCCAGCCACCCTGAACATATTTGGTCCTAGAGACCATATAACAAAGCCCATTAATCTATGGATAGAGGTATCAAAATTTCAACTCCATGTCAGTGTGAACGCATCTATCCTGTGTTACCCAAAGCTTTCCATCACAGTTAACGGTGATGTGAAATAGCTGACATGTTTGTACCTTGATGCTAAAGGGACTAAGGGAGGATCCCTGGGGTGAGAGTCCAGGTCCAGCCCAGCTCTGCCTGAGCTTTGTATCGCCATCGGTCACTCCCCTCTTGNCATGAATAGGGGAGGGTCAGAGAGAAAGGGAGACACAGAATCTGAAGACAGGCTCCAGGCCTGAGCTGTCAGCACAGAGCCCAATGCGAGGCTCAAACCCATGAACCGTGAGATCATGACCTGAGCCGAAGTCAGACGCTTAACCGACTGAGCCACCCAGGTGCCCCTGAGTGTGCTTTTTAAACAGTGAGCTCAAGCTAGTTTTCCTCATGGATCTATTGTGCGTGTGCGTGTGTGCAACTATTAGACAACTTGATTTGTAAACAGGTAGACTATTAAGAAAGGAACCTTATTTTTATATTTATTTTTTAAAAACTGCATTTTTTCTGAGGTCAGAAATAGACCAGTGATAGTAGAAAAATAATTGCAACATAACAGATACCTCAGATAGTAATTATTTTTAAAGTAGTTCACAGTTCTGTTGCATTATCAATGATAATTAGAGGTAGACAGTCATGGAAATAAAAATAACAACATTCTAGGATCTTCCCTTATGGATTTGTTTTTACATCTCTGCCTTCCTGTTTGACTCTTTTCTTATATATACTTGAAGTAGTACCTCCTATTCCAATTTAGGGAAATGTCCAGCTGCAACAGCTTGGGGGTTCCATGGTAACTAATACTGCCTAGACTACATATAGAGTAAAATGCCCTTGGAATTGTATTGAGAACAGATTGCTGAAATTGTTCATATTTTATCCCTTTATGAGTGAGAATTGCCTAGGCCTGTCTTGAACCACCTGACTGTGTTAGGTGTTCTTCACTTTTGGCCTCTTCTTGTAGTGTTTCTGCTTTTATGGCCAGCGATATTTGCATCTTCCCCTGCAACTTCCCAGCCACCCTGAACATATTTGGTCCTAGAGACCATATAACAAAGCCCATTAATCTATGGATAGAGGTATCAAAATTTCAACTCCATGTCAGTGTGAACGCATCTATCCTGTGTTACCCAAAGCTTTCCATCACAGTTAACGGTGATGTGAAATAGCTGACATGTTTGTACCTTGATGCTAAAGGGACTAAGGGAGGATCCCTGGGGTGAGAGTCCAGGTCCAGCCCAGCTCTGCCTGAGCTTTGTATCGCCATCGGTCACTCCCCTCTTGCCTCTGGGTTTGTTTTCTCGCTGCACAATGAAGAAACTGAATCAGATGTATTATCTTTCAGGACTCTTAAGTCAGACATTACTAGTTTTTACAGAATCCAATAACGTAAAAAGTTTAAGAGGAGAGTAAAAGCCTAAAATAGGAATTTGAGAGAATATGGACTTAAGGTCTAATATGCCTACTAGTTTCTTTATTATAAATAGATGAATTTGTCATATTACTGAGTTTAAGGCGCATATATCTCTGACATTTTTGTAAAACAGCATTGATTAAAAGCTATAAGGAGCTGTTTATTAAAAGTAACTCATTGCTGAAGAAGCTCTTATTTAAACTATATCTCTCCTAGTTGCTCTAAACTAGCTTTCTCTTCGGGCACATCCCTTAATCTCTTCCTCACTTTCTTCTTTTTTTTTTTTTTTTTCTAAGTTTTTTAATGTTTTATTTACTTCTGAGGGAGAGACAGCATGAGCAGGGGAGGGTCAGAGAGAGAAGACGACACAGAATCCGAAACAGGCTCCAGACTCTGAGCTGGCTGTCAGCACAGAGCCCAACGCGGGGCCCGAACCCACGAACCATGAGATCATGACCTGAGCCAAAGTCGGACGGTTAACCGACTGAGCCACCCAGGCGCCCCACTTCCTCGCTTTCTAATTTGTAAATTGAGGTGTCATTTAAATGCTTCCATCTCTACTGGTTACAGGTAAGGCTTTTACTGGTTTTCAGTAAAGCCTCTCACATTACAAGTGGTAACATTACAGAACATTCTTGGACATCCATCTTTTAAACTTCTGTGGCTGCTTGAGTAGCAAAAACTCCGAAAGTGAATTGCTAGGCATCTATTTTTAAGATACATAAATAAATGAATATTATTTAGAGTTAATTTTGTGTAGTGATACAGTTTTGTGTAATGGGTTCTTGTGTTCTTAGGAAAATAAGGATTGTTTTAAGAGAAGTAAGATTGTATTTAAAACATTATTTCCATAGTACTTTTATGATTTTAAATCTCTTGAGTGACTTAAGCAAGTAGAGATTTTGTTTTAAGAATGGGACAGAGGGGTCAGTGAACCAAGAGTAAACTTAAGGAAGATCCCACTGGAACACATGGTCTTGGCTTTTCCTGAGATTTTAAAACTAAACCAAGTAGATGTAATTGGAAGCAGCCAGTGAGATCAGGAGATGGAGAAGCTGCTAGCAGTAAAGGTAGAAACACTGCCGAAGGGAAGGAGCTGAGAACCCTGAAGGGCTTGGTGGTTTTGTGTGCAGGACAAGGAAGTTCTCATCTTACAGGGATAAAATGTGGACAATTTTTAGCAGCCTGCGTTCTTTGCAGAATTCAAGTGGGCATTTGGTTCTATATGTATGCTAGGCAGTGATATAATAGAATCCCCAACTTCACACATGGGCATTTTCTCTGAATTGGTGTAGGAGGTATCACTCAAAACACTAAAAGCTAAGAAAAAAGACAAATCTATCTATCTAGTTGGAATTGTTAATAAATTAGGATTATTAAATTGCATGTGTTTGTTGCAGATGAATGTGTTACTGTGATATTTCTCTGTTGATTTAAACCTAGTACTAACTTTATCTCTGTATATTAGTCTTAGACCTCAAAGAATGTGTCAGGAATCATCCAGAGAACTTAAAAGGGAAAGGACAACTATTTCTGTAATTTACCCTTTTCCCCAGAATGGAAGAAATCTGTGCTTTTGTGAGTTTTAAAAATATGTTCTTGCAATTGCCTCTCCTCTTAAGAATAAATACATAGGTACATAATTCTGTCTTGGAAATTTGGTATATATTTTTAATAACTTTTTTTAAAAAAGATCAAAATTCTTTTTATGTTTATTTTTGAGAGATAGAGACAGACAGCGTAAACAGAGGAGGGACAGAGAGGGAGACCCAGAATCCCAAGACAGGCTCCAGGCTCTGAGCTAGCTCTTAGCACAGAGCCCAACATGGGGCTTGAACCCATTAACCTTGAGATCATGACCTGAGCCGAAGTCAGACGCTTAACCGGACTGAGCCGCCCAGGTGTCCCTAAAAAAATTTTTTTAATGTTTGTTTATTTTTGAGAGAGAGAGCGCATGAGCAGGGGGAGGGACAGAGCGAGGAGACCCAGAATCAGAAGCAGGCTCCAGGCTCTGAGCTGTCAGCACAGAGCCCTACTTAAGGCTTGAACGCAGGAACTGCGAGATCATGACCTGAGCCGAAGTCGGACACTTAACCAAGCCACTCAGGTGCTCCTAGTTATACAAACATTGTAATTAGAGGTAATTATTAATGGGAGCATTGTACTATTTTTAACTTGTCACCTCAAGCGCATTCATCTTGATATTAAGCACAATATCATCACTTTTAAGAAATTCAGCCTGAGACCATTATTTAATATACAGTGCATATTTAAATTTCATAGTTACTCCAGTAACGTTCTATTAACTAGTTTTCAATAGAGTCCAGTTAAGGACTAGGCATTGCAGTTAGTTGTCTTGTCTCTCTAGTCCCCTCTTATCTTTGGAAGAGTCCTCATCCGTTCCATGTGGTGTCACCTACCCCCTACCCACCACTTGTTTTCTTATTTATGGCATTGAGAAATCCAGGCTAGTGGTTAATGTCGCCTAATTAGGATTTGACTGATTGCCTGTATGTAATTAGGCTCAGGTCATAACTTTTCCTGGGTAGGAGTACCTTCACTGTGTCTCACTGGGAAGCAAATGATGTCATTGTGTCTCATTGTTGGTCATATTGTTTGATCATACAGTTAAGGTAGCGTCTGTCCAATATCTGCATTGTAAAGGTACCTTTTCCACCTGTGATTAAGATGTAATCAGTAGGACTTTGAGAATATATGTCTTGACCTCTAGTCTTTCTCAACATGGGTTTAATATCCATTGCTGCCATTTGCCCAGTCACATTATTACTATGTTTATGTCTGTCAGTTTTTACATTTATTAGTTGGCAGTGTTCTGTAATAAAGACTTTCTCTACCTTCAGCTCCATGAGAGAAAATAGTTTTTTGTTTACATTAGAATTTACCCCAGACCTTTTGTATTAGAATCTCCCAGGGTAGGAGTTGGGGATGAGATGAGACTCATACATCATTGTTTTGGAAAGCTCTCTGACCTGAGTGTGAAAGTATAAGGTTAGCAAAAGCTGCTTTGTTTATTTTCTTTTTCTTTTTTTTTTTTTAACGTTTATTATTTGTTTTTGAGAGAGAGAGAGAGTGGGGGTGGGGTAGAGAGAGAAGGAGACAGAGAATCTGAAGCAGGCTCTGCACTGTCAGTGCAAAGCTGGATGCGGGGCTCGAACTCACAAACCATGAGATCACGACTTGAGCCAAAGTCGGATGCTTAACCAGCTGAGCCACCCAGGCGCCCCAGCTGCTCTGTTTCTTAACTGGTTAAGAACCTGTACCTCACCTTGGGCTTATATGAATCAAAATCTCAGTGGGAACAGATGGAAGCTTAGAAATTAGTGATTTTGTAAAGGTCATCAGGAGGTTTTTTGTTACCTGTTCATTGTCAGACTGCTTTTCTGCAAACAATGGATACTGTTCTATGGAAGGTGGACTCAAGTGTTGGAAAAAATATCAAGACTAATGCATGATAGATAATATTTGGGATAAACATAAATACATAACGACTCAGGTATGTCCCTCTTTCTAGGTTGTTTGGTGCTTTATCTTAAAGTGTGGTCAAAAACCTACTCCCTTTCTCTGGATCACCTGTTAATTCCAACTCACAGGCATATATCAGGCCAAAATGTCTGTGGGATGCTGCCATATGTCTGTTTTCATGCCTCTAAAACTATTTTGGCATGCTCTGTGTGTCAGGATTAGCTTTGGCTATGTATTACAAGAAAAGAAATGGTTTAAATGAGTGTTCCTTTTTCATGAGAAGAGCTGAAGGGTAGTCAGTCCAAGGCTGTAGTAGTTGTGTTATATCATCTAGGGCAGGTGCTCCTATTGGCTTACATGCCGCCTCCCAGCCCAGGATGACTGCTCAAGTTCCAGGCATTGAGTCTGATTCCAGCCCGCAAAGATGAAGGATAAAAAAATCAACAGCCACCTCAGAGTAAGACACTGCCTGAGGATAGCTTTTTACACTTGTACTGGTGTCTTACTTGCCAGAGCATAATGTCCATTATGTCTGCCTGCAGGAGAAGCTGGGAAGCAGCGTCTCTAACTGAAGAGATGACTAAATCTGTCCTACTGGATTGAGCAATATTACCTGTAAGAGGAATCTCAGAGAGCCTGGGAGGGTGGAAGTGAGCTTTTTAAGTTCAATCAGAAACCAAATAAAAACCACACACAAAAAACCAAAATGATCTAAATTAATTCTCGATCACAAAATTCCATGATTCAGATTCCACTCCTACAGATAATTTTCATTGAAAATTAAAGGGAAAATGCCATATTCAGAGAACTGTGTTGTGTTTCTGGATACCAGCTAGAGTGAACTGTACTTTCAGATAGCTGTCAGGTAGTTTTCTGATGTAATGTTTTAAGTGAACAACTCTTGACCAAGTTCTGTTGTAGTATATAACCTCTCCGTGGGGGAGTACTTAGTTGGAATAGCTTTGCCTTCACTGTATTAATACAGACTTCGTTCTTTATCTAAAATCCTATCACTAAATATTAAAAATGTACCTAGTAGTCACCACTTTTTGAAGCAAACTGTTGTTTTTAAAGGCAATAATTAGGGGCGCCTGGGTGGCTTAGTCGGTTAAGCATCCAACTTCGGCTCAGGTCATGATCTCATGGTTCGTGGGTTCGAGCCCCACGTTGGACTCTGTGCTGATAGCTAGCTCTTAGTCTGGAACCTGTTTCAGATTCTGTATCTCCCTCTCTCTCTGATCCTCCCCTGCTCGTGCTGTCTCTCTGAGATAAATAAAACATTAAAAAAAATTTTAATAAAGACAGTAATTATGGGCACCTGGGTGACTCAGTTGGTTAAGTGTCTGACTTCAGCTCAGGTCATGATCTTGATGTTTGTGAATTCTGAGCCCTGCGTCTGGCTCTGTGCTAGCAGAGCCTGGAGCCTACTTCAGATTCTGTGTCTCCCTCTATCTGCACCTACCCCACTTGCACCCTGTCTCTCACTGTCAGAAATAAGTATTAAAAAATGCTTTTTTTAAAAGGCAATAATTCATCAGAACTTTATGTGTTTTTTTTTTCCCTCCTTACCATTTCTTCTGATACTCCCTTTAGTTGGCTTCACTTTTCTTCTTGCTGAAGAACCTAGTATTGTGGGTCTGTGGGGGTTGGTTTATTTAAAAACTGGGTTAGAGGATTAAAGGTTGGCAGGTATTTGCTCTCAGCACGTGAGGATGCTCCACTGCTGCCTTCCAGCATCTATAGCTGCTGATGGGAAGCTTGCTGCCCTTAGAAGTTCTCACACGGAAGTCGGTTACTTATTAAGATCAGTTTTTTATCCTTGATGGCCTGTAGGTGAGCAGAGAATCTCTTTCCCTTTAAATGTATATTGCCTGGTAAGCAGCTTTTGATGACTAACCATTTCAAAGACTCTGTCTTTTTATGTATAGCTCTCTCTTTCTCTAAGAGTTGTTTCATTTTGCTACTCATGTTTTCCTACTGCTGCTTTGTAACATGAAAGGAGAATTGACGCGCCTTGACTTGGGATAAATCCCTTGCCTCTGTTCCATTCCAGGACTTGGCCCACCCTTCCCTCTGCAACGTATTCTAACTGGAACCTGCCAGGTGGATTGTTTCCTAGTACAGCTAGAGTTGATTCTTGCAACAGACAAAAAGTCTCTAGTTCCTGCCTAGCAGCTGGCTCATGCAGTACTTGATTGGCAAACTTTGAGTTTAGAAATGACAAGAAATGCTCCTTTCAAGAATGCTCAAACAGTACGGAAGAGTCAGTTGGCAGCTCATGCACAGAGCGAGAGCTGAAATTGGCATAGCACAGAACGGCATCCGTAGCTGAATGGTATTTCCTGGCGTTTGGGTTGGCAGAAGTTAGCTCAAGTGCTGTTGTCTTCATAATTTTGATAGCATCTTTGGAATCTTCCCAAAAGTCTCCAGAACAATAGTGTGATCTTAAAATTGCAAATGTGTTTATCAAAGAGGCAAGAAAGATGAACATTTTCTTAGGTTTTAGTTAGTTCAAGGTGCTCTTTAAGAAACAAAATATTGTATGAGTTGAAATGATTTTTAGATCAGTTCTCTTAGTGCCCCACTCCTTAGGATTTCCTACTGTAGGTACAGCTCTTTTGTCAGTAAAATATTTGAAAGTAAATCACTCATTATATACATTTACTACCTCTAAGAGGCCTTGGTTACGTAGCTATGGGAGAAATTTTCTGTCTCTCGCCCCCCCCCCTTTTTTTTTTCTTTTTTAAGGACTTCAGTATTGTGTTCAGGTCACGGAGTTGAGTAAACTTAATTTCAGTTCCAAACCCAAATCCATTAAAACAAAACACACAAAACAAAACAAGAAACCCAGGAGTATCTATTTTACAAACCAAAGGGAAACACTGGCATCCTTCCAGGTTCCTGAAGGCTGGTTTTGTTGGCTGGCACGCATGTCTCCATGCCTTTGTGCTGTCTTAGATTTTGTTCCCCACAAAGTAAATACACTTAACCTTACTGTTTGCTCATTCTTGTATCTCCTCATGATAGATGATTAGGAATTACTCATTGGCAGACTTTACCAGTTATGCAAACCTCAGTTGAGCAGCTTTGTTCTTATGTTATTTCAAGTTATAGAGTCTGCCAAGAAGTCCAAAGGAAGTTTTGCCTATAGCATCTGGCAGAAGTCCACTGGGAAGCAGCTTGGGTCATGTGACTGCCCTTCACCTCCGAAGGTTTTGTAAGAGGCATTCAGGATAATGCAGCTGAACACTAACTTAAATGCAAAGAATGTATAACAAGAAAGGGTGATGCTGATGAATTTTTTTCAAGCTTGAACTCAGAGACGTAAAATCACAGGTGAAAGAGGCTTATTACCAAAAGCCATTGTTCTGACTTCTTAGTTTTGTAAGTAAAAATTAAATGATCTATGTATCCAAATCCTGGAAACCTGGCTTACTGTGCAGAAGTCTGTATAACAATAATTTGTACCACAGAGGTAGTTTAATGATTATCAAATAGACAGGATGATTATGCAAAGCACCTTATATTCCCAGAGGAAAATTTCCTTGAAAAGTAACCTGCAGTCAGGGAGATGCTTGGTGAATAAGGAACTGGCACAGAGGGAAATGGGTGATATTCAGACGTCTGATGAGTCAACTTTTTATTAATGTGCTATTGCCAGGGGAATGCAGTACTGCCCATCAGTCTGGGGCACCACCTCCTCGTATGTTTAGTTTGCTTCTAACACCGCTCTCTGTTTGACAGGTTCTCTTGTTTCTGTTTCATTCCAGCATAGAACACTTCTCTGTCGACATACAGATTCTTTCTTGATGTCTTCACCCCTTCTTTGTTAAAATGTAGTCCTTTTTGATCTTCCTCTACTGACCACCATTCCTTTTCCAAAACCTCACACAGCTTTTAAATTTGTTCTGAATCTTGGTATTGGATTTGTCACCTCCTACTCCATTTCCGTTCCTAAAAATCAACAACAAAAAAAGCACTGATGGCCTTGCATCACTGTGTCAGAAAGATTATTTTGCTTTTATTCAGCTTTTGAGGCTGCAACATAGGTTTTGCCTTGGATCTTTTCTCCTAGACGAGCCGTCTTGAGTATCGTCTAGGCGGAGACACATGCGCACACTGTACTTGTGAGGCTCTGCAGCTTTCACTCCAAGGATGACGCCTGTTAACATCAGTCCTCGAAAGACATACAAAAGAAGTTGCTCTCTGGGATCAACCCCAGGAAGAGTGTTCTTTACTAAGCAAATGGATAGTTTTCCTCTCAGGGGCATACTCATCCAGCTGATTTCTTTTTTACATTAGCTGCTGGAAAGCTTAGTGTTAAATGTGTAAAACAACATTCCTGGCTTCATCTTTTAGATTCAGGTCCCTGTCCTTTCATTTCTTGGCCACCTTTGTGTTACTTCTAGATGATGTGTATTTTCTAAGCAGCCTAAAATCTTTCTGAAACAAGGCCCAGAAATCAAATAATTACGCAGTCATGGCAAAACACAATGGGGCAGATCTGAGTTACACATTAGGTTAGTCTGATCATTAAAAAGGTCTTTATGACTCTCGGGCCCAAAACAAAAGTACATTATTGAGAAGAACATGATAGAGATGTTCTCAGTAAGATAAAATACTTAGGTCCTATCTTTACTTAAAAAATTGGTTAAGATTAATGTGTCTGTTATACCATAAGGACCAGAATGATCAAGTATTAACACTGAGCACAGTTTATGGTCACTGTCCACATTAATTCAGCCACTAAAATAAGATGGGCCTTAAAGTGTCCCTTTGGAATAAATGGCACGTGGTAATTGCGTAAAACACTGGCAGGCTGTGAGGTATAGTGCTTTGCACACAGAGGCACTATTCTTAGGACTGGGAAATACTAAAGAATGAAATAATTTTATTTAGCATTCTTTGCTGGTGAATAGAAACAGAAGTGACTTGGCCAAGCTGTGCAAAACAGGCCCTTCTCACAGATGTCCACAGTCCAGAGTTAATGGGAAGGCAAACCCTCTTCTCCTGTATTTGTTCTAAGAGTGCTTACAGAAATACAAGGGAGGCTTCATTTAGCTGACAGCTGTATTAAAACTTGCAGTGTGTTAGGATGTCCTAGGAAACACCAGGAATAGCAGGTTGTAAAGAATACAAGTACATCCGCATATGCTAAAGAAACAACATAATGATTTTTCATCAGTAATATTTCCTGGAGTTGAATTTTAAGTTAACTCTTACAGAAAATATTAGGTACTTGTGGGTTTTAGATCAAGGAAGAGACTTATACAGAAGAGCAGTTTAGATGATTTTCATTTGTAGAAAACTAAGGATAGAGTCTAGAATCCTGTGTTGCTGTACTTTTCTCAAGTGTGAAAGGCATGGTTCAAAAATAAAAAGATTTTCCCCAGGGGTGCCTCTGTGGCTCAGTCAGTTGCGACTTCCACTCAGGTCATGATCTCAACAGTTCGTGGATTCGAGCCCTGTGTTGAGCTCTTTGATGACAGCTCAGAGCCTGGAGCCTGCTTTGGATTCTGTGTCTCCCTCTGCCCCTCCCTCCTGCTCTGTCTCTCTCTCCTTCAGCAATAAACATTTAAAAAATAAATAAATAAAGATTTCCCCCTTTCCTTGATAGATCCATTGACCATAAGATAAATTTAGTAGTATGAGAATTTGGAAATACTTGTCAGGTAGGTTTGTTTGTGTATATGGACTTTTAAAAAATATGAGAGGGAGAGAGAATTTTTTTTTAATAATATTTTCTTAACCTTTATTTATTTATTTATTTTGAGGGAGTGAGAGGGAGAAAAAGAGGGAGAGAGAGAATCCCAAGCAGGCTCTGCACTGCCAGTGCAGACCCCAATGCAGGCCTTGAACTCCTGAACCGTGAGATCATGACCTGAGCCAAAATCATGGGTCAGACACTTAACTGCTTAACTGACTGAGCCATCCAGGTGCCTTTGAGAATCTGTTTGTCTGTCTGTCTGTCTGTTTTGAGAGAGAGAATGTGAGCAGGGGAGGGGCAGAGAGATAGATGGAGCAAGAATCTCAAGCAGGCTCTATGCTGTCTGCACAGAGCCCATCATGGGGCTCAATCCCACTACTGTTGAGACCATGACCTGAGCTGAAACCAATGGTCAGATGTTAATCAACTGAGCCATGCACCCAGGTGTCCCAGTCAATTTTATTTTTATTTTTTTAATGTTTATTTTTTGAGGGGGTAGGAGGGGCAGAGATGGGGACAGAGGATCCAAAGTGGGTTCTCTGCTGTCAGGACAGCTTGAACTCATGAACCGTGAGACCATGACCTGAGCCAAAGTTGAACGTTTAAGTGACAGAGCCACCTAGATGCCCCCCACCGCTGTCTGTCAATTTTAAATGTTAATCCTATGATCCATCATTTCTGTGACATAAAATCTTAGAAGTATTTGTACAGGGGCACAAGATTTATGTTAGAGATTTAATTACAGTATTATATAAATTAGTGGAAAAATGGGGAAACAAACTTTTCTGCAGATCTTGAAAATAGCAACTTCAGCTACAACAAATAACAGATAAAAATGAAGAAATTTTGAATTTTTTTCGTGAGAACTTCTCAGAGATGTGGTTATTTTATTCTCACAGTGGAAACAAACATTGAAATTCTTAACTTATAAAGTATTTTAAGCAGGCATAAGATGGGCGTATGCAGTTGACAACAGACCTAATGCCTTTAGGTGTTTTGTTCTCTGGAAGCATCTTTTTTTTTTTTTTTTTGTGGGTGATTCAATTAAACTAATCATTAGAGTCTTTGAAAAAATTTTTACTTCAGTATAACTGACCTATAACTGGTTTCAGGGGCACAATGATTGCATATTTGTATATATTGCACAATGATCAACACAGTAACTCAGTACCCATTACCATAATTCTTTTTTTCCCTGTGATGAGAACTTTAAGATCCTTTTATGCAGCTTTCAAATATGCAATAGAGTATTAACAATAGTCCTGTCAAGCTATCAGTTACATTCTCATGGCCTATTTAATCCGTAACTGAAAGTTTTTACCTTTTGCCCCCTTTTACATCATTCTTAACCTTTACTTACGCCTTTTTTTCAAAATAAAGAATATTTTTTAATTGACTATCTCTGATGCCATTTTTTACACACTGATGATCACAGGTTTATGCTTTTGCCAGCAGAATACATTTCTTTTGACTCAGGAAATCATACCAAGGCAGATGGAAGAGGGATAAGGCAGTACCTCCTCAAATGAAAGTTCTGTTGGGCTGTCTGTTTTTCTAGGAGTCACTTAACAAAGCACATCCCATACCTGTTGAAAGCAGGATATGTCCTTCCATTTTTTTTCTTTTTTTTTTTTTTAAGAGAGCAAAAGTTGAGGAGAGGGGCAGAGGGAGAGAAAGAATCTCAAGCAGTCTCCATGCTCAGCGCAGATCCCAATGCAGGGTTTTATCCCATGACCATGAAGTTATGACTTGATTCAAAATGGAGTCGGACTCTTAAATTGACTGAGCTATCCAGAATCCTACTCCCCCATTTAAAAGAAAAAAAAAAAAGAAAAAAAGATGGCTCAAGAGCTAGAGAAGCCCAGGTTTGAATGCTGGCTACAGTACCAGTCAGTATACTACCATGTGCATCTCTCTGGCTCAGCTTTCTCATCTTTAAAATGCCAATGTTGGGGTGCCTAAGCGACTCAGTTGGTTAAGCATTCAGCTTCGGCTCAAGTCATGATCTTGCAGTTCATGAGTTTGACCTCCGCCTGGGACTTTGTACTGATAGCTCAAAGCCTGGATCATGCTTCAGATTCTGTGTCTCCCTCTCTCTCTGCCCCTCCTCATTTACACTCAGTCTCTCTCTCTCTCAAAAATAAATGTTCAAAAATTTTTTTTAGGAATGGGAATGTTGTTAGTTTCTGTTAGTTGCATGGGTTGTGAGGTGTAGATGGGGTAATGTAGCTCACACAGAGGAAACGCACAAACTAGTACACTCCCTGATCATACCTTCTTAAACCTGAATTTTTGCATGCTTTCTATCCATCTTCCCATCTGTTAAACACAAAGGTTAGCACTCAGATGTTACATGAATGGCTTAACTGGAATTCCACCATTCTGTGTAGACTGGGAAACTTTTTGTATAACTTGATAATTACCCATTTTAAATGTTCAGATCTTTTGACTCCAGCTAAATTTTACTTCTAAGAGTTTATGTAACAGAGGTATACAAGGACACAATTTTTTGTACAAAGATTTGATTGCACTATCACATGAATCAGTTGAAAATTAAGTACACACACACACACACACACACACACACACACACACAAGCTAAATCAGCAGAGTCTAGCTGAAGGAATGCCCTGTTAATGGGTGAGGGAGGGGCATATGACTTGACATTTTCTGATTTAATGACATTATATCTTATTATCTTCCCTAATATTTCCCTTTTCTCATTTCAGTTTAACTGGTAAGTAGACAAAAGGTTTTCCTTTAAAGAACCAGCCCAGCTTTTTTGTTATTTCCAGATTGTTTTTGTTTACTTATTTTTTTAAACAGTTTTCTTTTTAAGTTTATTTTTAGAGAGAGGGAGCGTGTGTGTACATGTGTGCAAATAGGGGACAGGGAAGGGGCAGAGAGACAGACAATGAATTCCAAGCAGGCTCTGGACTGTCAGCATAGAGCCTGACTCGGGGCTCAAACTCAGAAACCGTGAGATCATGACCTGAGCATAGACCCAGAGTTGGACGCTTAACTGCCTGAGCCACCAAGGCACCCTTACTAATTTAGTTTTTAAAAAATCTTCAGAGGAAGAAACTTTAAAGACTTAAAAAATTTCTACCAAACATTGAGTAAACTGTCCTATGGATCAGCCTTCTGGTAAGTGCATATTGAGGGACAAATACAATGGCGGATTCATCTACATGTGAGTTTCTGTTGACCATTGTTATCTCCCCATAGACCCATGGTACTGAGTGCTCCATTCTCTCTGCCTGCACCCTGGCCTTCACAGGGAGAAGATGGAGCTTATAATGCTACTGGTAATGTTTGTGTTGTGAGAGTGGTGGTCATTTGGTGGAACAGCATTAAACAGCACAAAACTTGTATCTACATCCAGTAAAAACAAATGAGCCCAATGCTACTGTTTTCTTTGACAAAGATTTTCAGAAACTGAAAATTCTAAAGATTTTCCTAATTCCTAGGATGCTTGAAAGCAAAACTGTTGGCATGTTTGAGACTTTATACAAATCTGGGAAGAGTTTTGTAAATTAGAAATTAGAAAGCTGTCTTATGGCTGTATGTGTACATATTACAGTGCTGAGGGACCACTGTGAGTACTTGGGAATGGAATTTACAGTATCCCACATGATAGGAATGTAAGATTTAAGACAATTTGGTGAAGTGTTTTTTACCAAGTGGTTAATGTGTACATTTCTTATTGCAGTATATCTTCTAATACCTCTGTAAATCTTAGTTTAGGCATACTTTTTTTTTTTTTAACACATTAAATTTTACTTGGTGTATTAAGTTGTGGCTCATCTTAAAATATTTGTTTGCATAGGGGCGTCTGGGTGGCTCTGTTAAATGTTGAACTCTTGATTTTGGCTCTTGGTTCATGAGATTGAGCCCCACATCAGGCTGTTATCCCTGCTAGGGATTCTCTGTCTCCGTCTCTCTCTGTCCCTCTCCCACTTGTGCTCTTGCTCGCTTGCTCTCTCAAAATAAATAAAAAATATTTATTTTTTTTTGAGATATGTGGGAAAACTATACCTGCCTATCAATTTTGCTGTAACATAAAATTGCTCTAGTCTTAAGAAATAAAAATATTTCTAAGAATATTTCTTGGAATGAATTTCTTAGAGTTCTCCTTGGAAGGATGTTTTTCTTAATGCTAGAAAGTATTAATATATCAAGATGTGCACTGCTTCTGCATCTTACAACCTGTGGCTCACCATAACATCACAGAATTTTGGATTAGCCTGTTTTTTGGAATCCAGTCCACTGTGTCTCTCGAATGCGTCCTTTAGCCCTACAAGAATGACCATTTGAAGGGAGACAAACTCAGGAAGGACATTGTTGGCTTGAAGGGGGAAGCTGAGATACAAAGTACACAGATAAAATCCATTTTTGTATAATCTTTCAGGAGTTAGCCTTCAAAATGTTTTCTGGGGCGCCTGGTGGCTCATTCATTTGAGTGACTGACTCTTGGTTTCTGCTAAGGTAATGATCTCACGGTTCATGGGCTTGAGCCCCATGTCGGGTTCTGCGCCAGCAGTGCAGAGACTTGGGATTGTGTCTCCCTTCTCTCTTCTCTGCCCATCCTCTGCATATTCTCTCTCAAAACAAATAAACCTTAAAAAAAAAGTTTCCAGTCTGTCCAGGTGTAAATGGCAAAGGGAGGGCAGAAATGGAAGGAATCAAGGATTATATGGGAGAGAATCTTAGAGCATTTTACCACTGATGTGCTAAAGTTCTCTTCTAGTCCTGTCCTATGCTTGGGTGTGGTGCATACTGAATGGTAGTGGTAAGGTTTTACACTATTTAGTCCTATGTAATGAGACTCAGGGGTTCTTCCCTTTGAGAATAATTTGTCAGGTACGTGTTAGCCAAACTCCCATGGATAAGGTGTCGAGTGGCTTCGTTGGATACTGTGGTTTGTTGATGTGTAGCCCAGAATTTACTTGTCAAGAATCTAAACTTTACAACATTGACATATCTTGTAAATCTTTGCACCAGTGACATTCTAAAGTTTAATTGTGTACAGAAAAGTGACCTTTTAAATTCAATGCTTTTGGGTTGACCAGGAGATCTTTTCAACATTAGGTAAACTCTTGTCAACTTCCTAATATTCCTATTGTTTGAGAACGCCCCATTCCTGTGCCAGTGATAAAAGCCTGGTTTGTACCAAATTCGCATGTCTGTCCTGTCTTTCCAACAGCAATCAGAAACGGAGACTGTTCACCTGTTTATCCCAGCCCTTTCCGTCGGCGCCATTATCGGCAAGCAGGGGCAGCACATCAAGCAGCTTTCTCGCTTTGCAGGAGCTTCTATTAAGGTACTCTTCTGCCAGCTGTGGCTCTGAGTTGCTTTAAAGACAGTAAGTTACAGAAACACGGGTCGTCCTGCCACTTCATAATTGGAGTTGAATGTGGCAGTCTATACTGGGGTTACACATAGGGTGACAGAAAACCCCAAACGAACAATAGCTTTAACAAAGTAAATTGAATTCTCTCTCCAGAAAATAGTCTGGAGGTGAGCAATCCAGCACCAATATGGTGGTCTTGCCCATATTGTCTAGCCCTCCACCTAGATTCCTTCCAGCAGATCATCCCTAGGCCGGGCCTTGGTCCCTCAAGGTCCCAAATGACACTATTCAATAGTGCTCTCCCCATCAAGTCTGTGGTCCAGCCAGTCGGAGAAGACATTAAGACCCTTTCTCTTATGGAGGTTTCTTACTAGCTGCCACAGGAGATTTTAACCTCCATTTTGTTGCTCAGAAATGGCATCACAAAGCCAGACATAGCTGAAGGAACAAAGGAAAATGTAGTCCATGTATGTTCGGCTAAATGTTTTATTATTATGGAAAGTGGGGTATCAAATATCAGGGGACAACTAATGGTATCCACCAAATAGGTAATTGTGTGCTCCAAAGATTCTGTATTTTGGTATGTTGAGAAACAGCATAATATCAGATGTACAGGTCATTGTGTTTTAAAGAATGCACAAGTAGATAAATTTGATACAGTGACACTTTTTTTTCAGGAAAACAACAGTCTATTGGGGTGTTTTTTGTTGTTACTGTTTCATAAAAACTTTATTTAAAAGAAGAGAGTACACGAAAAAGCAGCACTCAGATGTTAAGAGCGTGTTTAATTCCACCTGTCCCAAAATGGGAAGAAGCACATGTTCAGCAAGTGGATTAACTGTGGTCGATCTGTACAATAAATATTAAGAACAAACTATTAAAGAATAAGAACATGGTTGAAGCTCCTATTATATCCTAAGGGAAAGAATCAGACTCAAAAGGCCACATACTCTGATCCATGTGTGTGAAAATTCGGGAAACGGCAGAAGTACTGGGATAAAGAAAAAGTCAGTGGTTGCTAGAAATTAGGCGGAAGAGAGGCTTGAATACGAAGAGATAGCGGGAAGAATTATGGAGAATAACAGAACTGTTTATATTTTGATGTGGTGATCTGCCTATGCACTTGTTAAAAAGAATTAATTTTACTGATGTAAGTTAAACAATTAAAAAGCAAAACACAGAAATAGTCTTCATATGCTCTCCTGTAGCAAAAGATAACATACATGAACAAGAAATGCAGCCAAAATAAACAGGTAAAGGAAGAGATGGTAAAAGATCAAGTAGTGAACCAGCTTTACTGTCCTGCTTAACTTCCTGATTAAAAAGAAATCTTTGACACCTGGAAAAAGAACCTAATAGACTGGCTTGGGGGAAAACCGGCAATGAACATTTCATGAACCAAGAATTGAGTATTTAGGTATTCACTTCTTTCTCTTTTGGGCTTTATGGAGGTTTTATAATGTCTGTTAAGTAATAGACATTTATTTGTTAATTAGAATTGTGTTCACTTATTGGACATTAGGAATGTTCCTAACTTATCCTGCACAGACAGTGCAGTGATGGACAAAGTTCTTTTTGCCAAATTGTTATATATACAACCTTATTCTTTAAGGTTGGTCTGTAAAAATAGATCTGGTGAGTCAGAGGGCATGTGTTTTCAGGCTTCTCCGAGATTGTAGCAGTTTATACTCGTAATTCTGTGTATGAGTGCCCTTTACCCCAGGTCTCCATCACCAGTATTAACAAAAAAAGGTCTAGTTGGAAAGATAAAGAATGGTATCTTTTTTCCAGGGGTTTCTTGTGAATAATTCTAAGAGCTTAGACTAAAAGGAAGTAATTGTTTGTTTTATAGACTCAAAATTAGGAAGTGCCCTTCGTAAAGTAGGAATAACATTAATGTGGCTCTAGGTGACGGAGGGAGAAAGCACTGACTCCCATTAAAAATAGAAACATTCTTGGGGCGCCTGGATGGCTCAGTTGATTAAGCACCCAACTCTAGATTTTGGCTTAGGTCATGACCTCACAGTTCGAGAGTTTGAGCCCGAATCAGGCTCTGCACTGACCGCCTGGAGCCTGCTTGGGATTCTCTCTCTCCTTCTCTTTCTGTCCCTTACCCGCTTGTGTGCACGCTCTCTCTCAAAATAAATTTTTAAAACTCCTTAAACATTATTTTGATCATAAATATGTAGAAAAGCGTCTAATAGCTTGTATAAGTAACTGAAAGTGATCATACTGAGTGGTAGAATTTGGGGTTTCTGTCAAATCTTTTGCTTTCTATTCTTACATAGCAGCAATATATTTCGTAAATAAGAATTTACTTCTTGCACAGCGTTATGTCTAGCGATTTTTTTTTTTTTTTTTTTTAATTTGAGGAGGGGAGAGAGAACACGCACAAGCAGGGGAGGGG
>NW_027532002.1:12412503-12421211 GCF_008692635.1 Crocuta crocuta
TTTTTTTTTTTTTTTTTTTAATTTGAGAGAGTGAGCAGGAGAGGGGAAGAGAGAGAATCTTAAGCAGGCTTCACATTCAGCACGGAGCCTAATGCGAAACTTCATCCCATGACGCTGAGATCATGACCTGAGCCAAAATCGATAGTCAGATGCTCCACTCACTGAGCCACCCAGGTGCCCCTAGCAAATTTTTTTTCTTTTAAATCAACTCCTACCAGCTGGGTCCCCAAATCCTAGGACTCTGGAAGAATACTGGTTTCCTCTCTCTCCAGCATTTCCCCCAGCTCAGGCTTTTTATGTGATTTCACATATTCTGCAAAAATAGGAAAGTCATTTACTTTGCTTCTGCCCAATTAATGTTAATTTCATGTTACTCTAATGAGCATATTCTACAGGGAGATTTACCAGTTGTCTTAGATTTACCAGTTTCTTGCACATATCCCACACCTGGAGGTTCTGTGGCATGTGCTCCACAGACCACATTTGGGGCACCACTGTTGTACAGGAACCGGGCCGTGGAGACAGATCCAGCTCTCTCCAGCTGTATGAGCTATGTGACTGTGGATGGGCCACATAACTGAACTGCTTCAGTCTTCAGTTTCCCCTCTGTAGAGGCAACAGCTCATTACTATCTAGTGAAGATTATCTGAGATTGGATGTGGATGTTTATATCAGGGCAAGGCACAGTGTTAAGTGCATGGTCTACCATAGGAACCATAACCAGTGAACCCACATTAATCACTGCCACTCTATAATTTTCTTCGAGAAGACTTTTCATTCTGCATTTCAAGAAGTCCTACACAAATGTCAGGCTGGTTTGTGTAATGTTACTATCAATGTCACCTGAAAGTGTCATTTCCCCTTGATGTGCCTGTTACAGATCGCTCCAGCTGAAGCACCAGATGCTAAAGTGAGGATGGTGATTATCACCGGGCCACCAGAGGCTCAGTTCAAGGTATGTGCTCTAGCATGCAGGGTAGAGGTAATGAATGAATAGATTTGAAGAGTGTTAATGCTTTGTTTTCAGGAACTCCATAACCTGGCTTCTCCCTTAAATATATCTAAAACTCAGTAGAAGGAATCTCCCAATGGAAATTTCTAAGACTAAGAACCCACACTTTATTTTCAAAAACCAACCAGACTGTTTTAATTTCGAGAGTTTTATAATGATTGCTGGGTTTACCTGTCTCCCAAGAGAGAATGTGCTCAGTGCCTTGTTACTATTACGAGGTGAGACTTTTAAGGCTGAAATTCACAAACCTGTGTGGTTAATATGCCTCAGAAAACTTGTCCCAAAGTTTTTCCTCTTAAAATGTCCCCTTTTCCTCTTACCGTTGGGTTAACTCTGAGCCCTTGTTCATAGTCGAACCACAAATCACTCTGATCCTTCCAGTTTTAGAAGTAAAAATGGTAGGAACTCTTGTGGCATTTGTCCTGATGTGAACCATTACTCATATTTACTGGAGTTTGGGGCCTTTGCAGCTGGAACGCCCCTCACTGCATACTGAGAATTGATGAAGAACAGAGAGTGGCCAGCTGGGCTGCTGGTTCAAATCCCAGCTCTATCATTTACCTGCTGTGTGACCTTGGGCAAGTTACTTAACCTTTGTCTGGCTAGTTACTTAGCTATAAAATAGGGTTTAGAACACCCACATGGTTGAAACGGGGTTATAAGGTATAAATCTATCCAGTGCTTAGAATATCATCTGCCATTATAGGAAGTACAATATAAATACACTGGTGGTAATGTTTCAGCACTCAGGGTGAATCAGACTAAGACTCTGCCAGATTCTCAGATACATACTTTTGAGAACATGATTTCTCCCATAAAACTTAGCACAAGTGTTGTAAAAGTAACTACTGAATTAGAATGTAACTATTTTGTCTGAAACCCATGTCTTAGCACCTAGTAGCTGTGTAACAGGACAACTCTTCAACCTTAAGCCTTAGTTCCCTCAGTTCTAACATGTGGCTAGTAACGATACTTACCTCTCCCTAACTCCCCACTTTTAAACTGTCACTTTCTTTGACCTTTCTCTTCTGTGGGACATTTTCCACTAAAAATCCAAAGCTTTTTTCACTTCGTTTACAGGAAGAACAGGAAACAAAAGGAGGTGCTTTGAGATGTGGGTGCAGTTGGCTAGGCTCAAACTCAGGTGAAGACATTTCCTCCCTCACACCAGCCTTCTGGTCCAGGCAGTTCAAGTCCTAACTCACAAATGTTGCAAACTGCTTCCTATCCTGAACCTACAGGGTCAGTCACTTTTAGTTGGAAATCTTAAAAGATAATGTAAACATCAGTTCTTGCATGTTTCTTCTTGGTGCTGAGCTGTTACTTCTTTATAAGTGGAACTACTATCTTGTTACTTACGTAATGCTTGTATGCTGGGAAATTCAGTTTATTTCCTTCTATCCTTCGTGCCCATGTGGTATAATCATCTTAAATGGAGCATCTGAGAAAAGCTGTAATTCTTAATCAGTGATAACTACAAGTGAATTATTTTGGAGATCTAAGGAATGGTAAACCTCCTAACCTGTATTTTTTTCCTACGAATTCAAGAGCTTTTGTTTTGAAAGAGGGATATATATATATCCCTATGTCCTTTGACTGTGTTAATACCTATTGTCTGTGGCCTGAGACTTTTGGGAATGAATGGAATGTAGGGTACCAAGATGGATTTTGTTTTTTCTGTAATATCCTATAATGAGTTTATCATTTCTGCACCAATGAAAATGTTTTAGGCCCTTTGTTTTGATTTGCCCTGGTAGCCTATCCGGTTAAACCAACTCTGACTTCTTTAGATTTTGGTATATACTAGAGCAAATTAATAGTGATACATAATAGGAAAAAAAAATTTTTTTTAATATTTATTGATGTTTTGAGAGAGAGCATTTTGTGCACAAGAAGGGGAGGGGCCAAGGGAGAGAATCCCAAGCAGTTTCACACTGCTGGCACAGTGCTCCATGCGGGGCTTGATCTCGTGAACTGTGAGATCATGACCTGAAGCAAAATCAAGAATTGGATGCTCAACTGACTGAGCCACCCAGGCGCCCCTAGTCAGGATGACTATTCATTGCCTTTAACTCTTCTTGTTCAAAGAATAAATCATATTCTTAAGTCATTCATTCAGCTGCCACCTCTGTGTGTCTGATTGTTACTGTGAACCTTCCTAAATTTGCCTCTTAGGCCATCTGCAGCAGTCTATTAAATGCAGATGTGTCCCTGCAAAGGGGGCTATTCCAGTGGATATGAGCCGTCTGTAAAGTTAATGGACCTTTATTCCTACATGAATGACACTGATAGGATATGTTCTCATCTGTAGGCTCAGGGAAGAATTTATGGAAAGATTAAAGAAGAAAACTTTGTTAGTCCTAAAGAAGAGGTGAAACTTGAAGCTCATATCAGAGTGCCATCCTTTGCTGCTGGCAGAGTTATTGGAAAAGGAGGCAAAACGGCAAGTACTTCAGCAAAACCTGTGCAGTGGTATGAAAGGGAAAGCGTTGAAAGGTACTTAGGAGTTCCAAGTCCCTGAATTTTGGCTAATTTATAAAAACCAGGATCATCTGGGCCAAGGTTTGGAGAAGACTGCCTTTTGTCCTTCCTGAGTATTGGTGTCCGCTACTAGTGAAAGTAACGCCTCTTCAGAAGGCTCTGTGTCAGAGGGCTGTCTAACGGAGAAGGGGCAGTTGGCAGTTGTTGGCTGATGGAACTTCAGCTGTTTATTTTTGCACACTTGCTGAAAAGAAAAATTTTTTAAACGTCATGTACCTTTACCTACTAAAAGCAAATGGTTTCCAGTTTCTCTTTAACACCTGTAACTTCTAAGTTGTTTTCAAAGCTGTTTACAATTTTAAAGTAATTGGGAGTGGAGTATACACTTTGGATTCTGGTTCTGCTATTCACTTGTTGAACTGGTCAATTTCCTTGGCTAAGTCTTCGTTTAATCATCTTGAAGTGGGCAAAAAACTGATAACCTGATCGATTAGAAGACATTTGTAAAGCCACAGTTTAGTGTTTGGCACATAGTAAGTGCTCAGCAAATGGCTGGGTTTTTTTGTTTGGTTTGTTTTTTTTTACAACCTTGATTTAATAAGATCTGTATTTATCTTTTCCAGGTGAATGAACTCCAGAATTTGTCAAGTGCAGAAGTAGTTGTCCCTCGTGACCAGACACCTGATGAGAATGACCAAGTGGTTGTCAAAATAACTGGTCACTTCTATGCTTGCCAGGCAAGTGGGCTCTCATGTGATAAGCAAGCTCTTCTGCTTCTTTCACAAATGGAAGTAGTTCTCCCCCAGATGTGCCCTCACCCCATAGAACTATTAAAGGTTGTTAGGTGCTAAACATGCTAATCCCTTTTTAGCAGGTGATTTCAGAGACTCTACTAGCAAATTAAACTAGTACGTATCTTTCATCTTTAAATCTGAAGTTGTTGAAATGGAAGAGTAAAAAATAAGTTGTAGTAACTTTTGATCAGGTAGAAATTTCAAAGCTCTCTCCTTTTGCAGGTTGCCCAGAGAAAAATTCAGGAAATTTTGACTCAGGTAAAGCAGCACCAACAGCAGAAAGCTCTGCAAAGTGGACCACCTCAGTCAAGACGGAAATAAAGGCTCAGGAAACAGCCCACCACAGAGGCAGATGCCAAACCAAAGACAGATTGCTTAACCAACAGACGGGCGCTGAACCCCTAATATCCAGAATTACATGCACAAGTTTTTACCTAGCCAGTTGTTTCTGAGGACCAGGCAACTTTTGAACTCCTGTCTCTGTGAGAATGTATACTTTATGCTCTCTGAAATGTACGACACCCAGCTTTAAAATAAGAAAATGGAAAAAAAAAAAAAGTAATGGGGGAGGGAGGGAAAGAGAGGAGCTCCTCTGCACTTCCCTTTTGTTGTATTCTCAGTGTAACAAATATTCTAATTTTTCTTAATATACCCCCCAGATGCCAGAAATTGGCTTAATAATGCATTCACTAAATTCATAAAATATAGATTGCTCCCAAATCCAGTTGTTAAAATTGGATCAGAATAGAATTACAGGAACTTAAGTGTTAAGCTATTAGCATAGAAAAGCCATTCTCCGCTGTACTTGTACCTAACACTAACACGAATAACCTAAGGGAAGTGCTGAATGGTGTTGGCAGGGGTATTAAATGTGCATTTTTACTCAACTACCTCAGGTATTCAGTAATGCAATGAAAGCAAAATTGTTTTTGTTTTTGGAGAATTTTATATACTTTATAAAGATAAAAGCCCAACAGTTTTTTAAAAAACTTAAAATTCAATTAGCTGACAGGAAAATAACTGAGAAAAATTTTACTTCTGACTGGTGACAGTAAAGCTGGAAAATTAATTTCAGGTTTTTTGAGGCTTTTGACACCATTAGTTGGAAAATCCAGTAAACGTTCAGTGATATGGAGCAGTGCCTATAGTTGGAGAGCAGCAATACAGTTTAAGTTTTCATTTATGGTAGGGAACGTTCTTGATGGTACTAACAGAGCACAGTGGTTGCAGGAGGTTTTGGAACAGCTAGTTTAAAGGGCTTCAGAAGACTTCGGGTTTTTGTTTGGCTATGTGGCTAAAATGCTTTGTGCTTTAGACTATCACTGCCTAAAGGAAGCGTGTCAGTGAAGAGGTGCAGCCCGTGGACTGTGAACTGACTGGCAGAAAGCAAGCTTCAGCTGGTCTTCCGGGGTGCTTAGTTTGCCACCACACTTCAGACCAGTTGGTCTATGCTTGGAGCAGACCCCAAAAGAATTGCTTTGTGAAGACCAATGAATGGGGCATGCAGCTGGTGTGACAGTGTTAAAAGACACTGTACGTGCTCCATCTCCGTGGGCGGGGCACTGTTAGGAGCCTCACTAAGCTACGTGGAAGATTTTTAAAATCAAGAAAAATGTAAGGCCACCTAAAATAGAACGTATCATACAGCAGGATCTCTGTGTTCTCTGCAACCAGTTATTTGGAAATAAGTCAAAAAGTGGAGAATACTAGAAAAACAGTTTTTTGGAATATAATTTAAGTAAGTGACTGTGATAACACATTTGACCTTTGATGTTTGATACTAAACTCGCGTGCCCATTCCTTAGCTGGATGGCAAAGCCCGGTATGTACAGTTATGTGGGTGTGGGTGGTCTCCAAGGCCACGCTGCTCTCAGAATTGTGTTGCTTTTGTTCATAAAATGATCAGTCGTTACATTACACTGATCTGAAGAGCAGACATAATAACCCTTTAGAAAATATGGCCTCGTTTCTATTTCAAGATGAATTTCTACAGACTAGGTAAGTTTTTCTGAAGGTCACTGTTAACAATTAGACATTTTGAAAATGACTTGAAATGTTTTCCTAAATGTTTCCAGAAAACCAGTTTATTTTGTAGTTTTAGCCAAAAAGTGCCCTTTGTCACACAATTCATCTAGCATTCATAATTTTTTCATATAATGAATTGCAAAAATAAAATCAGACTGGCTTTCTCATGAGATGTGGTTAGGCCAGAGCTCTTCCTCAGTGTTTGATTTTTCCCATATTTGTTGTTGTTTTATATATATATATACATATATATATATACACACACACACAGGTGCTGCATTTATATCTGCTGGTTTAAAATTTTGTCATATTTCACTTCTAGCCTTTTAGTGTGGCAAATCATGTTTTACTTTTAATTAAGCAATGGTAATGGAGTATCTAATTCTGTAATTGAGTTTTGTACTCACCGCACATGGATCATTCCTCATCTGTAATGTGCCCCAAATGCAGCTTCATTTTCCAGATACCTTGATGCAGAATAAAGTTTTTCATTATTAGATGCAGCTTGGTGTATGGCATCTTTTATTTCTGGGTTTTCAAATAAACACGAACGTTCAAATTTGATCAAACTGTAAACAAATAGGTTTTTAGTAATAATACATCAGTCTCCAGCAAGCACCAATATCAAGTGGTAAATTGTTTTCTCTATTCCATAGTACTTACGGTGGATCTTGGTAAAATTGGTACACATGAACTAAGAACTGTCGGTTTTAAGTAACAAAGCGAATAGGATGGTTATAGGTTTTCTGCTTTATTAAAACAAACCTGGCTATTCCATTCTATAGAACAAGATATACACTTAAGCAAACTTAAACTGTGAACAGAGAACACAGGGGCCAGTGTTAGCTCCCAGAAATCCTGCTGGGGTCTCAGGAATAAAAATAGATGATTAAAATTTTAATTTGAACATACGGGTTCTTGGTGTGAGAATTAGCTCACTTACCTCTAATTTCCACATTCATTTAGCATGAGTGCCCATAGCTAAGACTTGTTTTGAAAACAACCTGAGCAAGGAGGTGGGGTTTCATTCAGAGTTACATTTTTAAGTGACTCAATCCAAATCTGGTAATGACTAAAGCAGTTCCTATCACTGTATTCTCATTTGAACTCCACTGGAGTCAGGGATGAAGTGTCCTCTTGTATTCCCAGAATGAAGTCTTCAGGTAATGGCTCAGGTGCTATCTGAGCTAACTGGTCATCGTAAGAACGTAGGGTCCATAGTTTCTCTAGTTCATAGGTCTCTCTGGTTTCTGGAAGCATCAAATGAATCACCATGCTGCCTATCAACCAAGGACAGATTAAGAGTTAAAATGAAGAAGGAGTTCATTTGCTCTTATTCTTGTGCTCTCACCCACCTCTGTGATAGGACAGTGGTTGTCAAAATATGGGCCCCACATTAACATTACCTGAGAACTTGCTAGAAATGCAAATTCTGGATGCCAGCTCAATAAAAATAAATACCATAGAAATGATGCTGTGCTTTTCTCTGCATCATACAAGAGGTACATGATAGCAACATGTAACATCACTGGTGATGTTAACTTCACCCTAGTGACTAAAGGTGGGCTAGTGGAGGACAATTCGCCATGGGTATCACATTTCTGCACATCCTGTGAGCTAAACATGGACTGTCTT
The DNA here is from genome assembly GCF_008692635.1 of Crocuta crocuta. Classification (NCBI taxonomy): domain Eukaryota; kingdom Metazoa; phylum Chordata; class Mammalia; order Carnivora; family Hyaenidae; genus Crocuta; species Crocuta crocuta. The sequence continues at coordinate 12,420,451 of NW_027532002.1, forward strand.
TTGTTCTAGACTATCTTTTCAAGGATGACTGTGTAGTGAATAGTGTCAGAGATTACCATCTCCCTCTAGAACAGAGAACAGGCTTACTTACAGCAGTGGATCTCAAAGACCTTTCTGATTTTCACAGTTGGGGCCGGAGAGAAGGGAGACTGATAAACATCCTACGATGCACAGGATAGATCTCCCTACTCCCACCTGGAATTAGCTGTTCCAAAATGTTAAGAAGGACAAAGCTGAGAAACCCTGGCTTAATGGCCTTGGCAGAAAAAGTGCCTTCTACCACCGCAAATGCGGGTCTGCCTCCTGCCCATCATAGAAGATGTAGCTACCCTAATCTCAGGGTTCCTCTCTTAGAACTTTGTTCACAGATGTCATGGGGCCCTATGCTGCTCTCTCTAGAAACAGGCTCAGGGAACCGGGCACACACGAAAAAATGCTGCTGCTGACTGTTACTGTGATGAGTAATAAAATCATCCATCCTTCATCTCTAATCCAAGAATAGCCTGGAGTTTCATGACCCATGAAACTGGGCCACTAACTTGTTAAGAATAAGACAGAATCTCAAGACCCTTCACTATTCTTGACTGTTTTTCCCTTTGTAATTAAGTATCTTAGGAAATACTTTGAAACTATATATATGTTAATACCCAGATTTGTTAGATCTTTTTTTTTTAATTTTTTTTTTTTATTTCTAGGAGAGAGAGAGAGAGAGAGAGACAGCGTGAGCAGGGGAGGGTCAGAGAGAGAGGGAGTCACAGACC
>NW_027532002.1:12421277-12469661 GCF_008692635.1 Crocuta crocuta
CCGGAATGCCCTTTAACTTCACCTCATCGGAGTCCTAGGCCAAGATACGTACCCCCCAAGCTTTCTACCACCACTAAGCCATTTCTTCCCTTTCTACCGTGTTCTCTACTCTGTTCACCATCTTTCTGACCTGCATGACTAGTTATATGCAATCACACTACGTGAGAATTTCACATGTGAATAAGACCACCTGGCTTATAATTAAAGTTTACTAAAAACAAATTTCAAAATTTTCACATGAAAAAAGCAATTTGATATCTTTTTGCCAAGTGAAAAGAGTTCCAGATTAGGACAAAACCAAATATTTATCTACAGAATATGTCAAAATAACTTACCAAAGTCCACACACAGCCAGTCATCAGCATCCTTCCCTTCAATCTTAACATGAGGCTCGCTCTTATATTTCAGGTATTTGTACTGGGAAAAAAAAAAAAAAAAGACAGGTTATAAATTAAAGAGGGAGGATGGAGCAAGTCTTGGTTCTCACTGTTCTCACGGAAGATGGTCTATTGGCATAATTTTCTTGAATTTGAGAACTAACTCATTCCTCTTAAGTGTACCCCATAAGAAATAACTTGGGGAAACTTTCTCCCCTTAAATCCTACCTACCTCTTATACCTCTGAATCCTCCTGCCCAAACCCTTCTGAAAGGGCCATCAGATTCATCCAAGGTGATGCCTCATCTCTGAGGCAGAGAGGCCCAAGCTCACTCAACATCTGGTCCTCACCTGTATCAACCACCTTCATGACAATGTTAATTGGGTTTTACCATCCCGTGTCTCTCTTCCAACTAGGTCTTATGACTGGTCTAAAACAACAGAATACTAATATCACATAAAATATACTTAAGTCAAAAAATATTACGAGACAAGGATATTATATGATGATAAAGGGTGAAATAACCCAGAAAATGTAACAATTACAAACATACACCAAAAATCAGAAGTCCTGGGGCGCCTGGGTGGCTCAGTTGGTTAAGTGTCCAACTTCAGCTCAGGTCACGATCTCATGGTTCGTGGGCTCGAGCCCCTCATCAGGCTCTGTGCTGACAGCTAGCTCAGAGCCTGGAGCCGGTCTTTGGATTCTGTGTCTCCCTCTCTCTCTGGCCCTCCCCTGCTCTCTCTCTCTCTCTCTCTCAGAAATAAATAAAACATTAAAAAAAAAATCAGAATTCCTAAACAGCAAACAAACATGGAAAAAACTGAAGGGAGAAACAGATGACAACACAATAATACAGACGTAATACTCCATTTTCAACAGTAGATTAAAAAAACAGAAAAGATCAATAAAGAAATAGATGACTTAACACTAGAAACTATTTGGACCTAACATTAAACACCATTCCACCCAACAACGGCAGAATACACATTTTTCTAAAGTGCACGTGTAATGTAACATTCTCCAGGTCAGATCTTGTGTCAGGCCACCAAACAAGTCTCGATAAATTAAGGAGACTGAAATCACAAAATATATTTTCTGATCACAATGAAATGAAACTAGAGATCAACAGAAGGAAAACTAGAAAAGCCACAAAAAAAAAGAAAGAAAGAAATCACAAGGGAAATCAGAAAAGCTCTTGAGACAAATGAGATTAAAAACACATCAAAACTGGGGCACCTGGGTGGCTCAGTCAGTTAAGTATTCAACTTTGGCTTAGGTCATGATCTCGCAGTTTGTGGGTTTGAGCCCCACATCGGGCTCTGTCATGACAGCTCAGAGCCTGGAGCCTTTTTCAGATTCTATATCTCCCTCTCTCTCTTACCCTCCCCTGCTCACTCTGTCTCTCTCTCTCAGAAATAAATAAAAAACATTAAAAATTTTAAATTTTCTTAAAAAAAAATAAAAATAAAAACACATCAAAACTTAATGGGATGTGGTGAACGCAGTGTTAAGAGGGAAATTTATAGCTAAATCCTTTCATGAAAAAAAAAGTTCCCAAATCCCAAACCTAAATTTACACCTTAAAGAACTAGGAAATGAAGAACAAATTAAACTTGAAGCTAGCAGACAGAAGGAAACAATGGTAAGAGAAAACTAAAATTGACAAAACTTCATGAAACCAACATTTGGGCCCTAAAAAAGACAAAATTAACAAATCTTTAGCTAGACAAAGAAGACCCAAATAACTAAAATCAGAAACAAGCAAGGGGACATTACTAAGAAGTAAAAGGGATTTTGAGTACTATGAACAAGTATATACTAGCAAATTAGATAATCTAGACAAAATGGAAAAATTCTTAAGAACACAGAACTAAGACTGACTGAGATTGAATAAGTGAAAACCTCCAAACATATTATCTCAATTTTTTTAAAAAGGGGAGGTGGGGGGTACAAAGAGGGAAAAAAATCTCCCAACAAAGAAAAGCCCTGGACCAGACTGTTTCACTGGTGAATTCTACCAAATATGTAAACAAAAGCTAATACACATTCTTCTCAAACTCTTCCAAAATACTGAAGTGGGAATACTTCTTAACTACCATTACCTTGAAACCAAGGCTAAAGACACTACAAACTATGAGACCATTATCCTTGATGAATACTGATGCAAAAATCCTCAATGAAATATTAGCAAGTCAAATTTCAACAGCATATTGAAGAATTATACACCATGACTGAGTGAGCCTTATTCCTGGAATGTAAGGATGGTTCCACATGAAAATCAATCAATATAATAGACTACATTAACAAAATGAAAAAAGACACAGGATCATCTCAAAATTATGCAGAAAAGCATTTGACAAAATTCAACACCAATACAAAGAAACTACCTCAAGATAATAAAGGCCATGTATGAAAAGCTCAAGCTATTATCCTACTCAATGGTGAAAGACTGAAAGTTTGTCCCCTAAGATGCGGAATGTGCTAAGAATGCCCACTTTGGCCACTTCTATTCAAGGCAGTTCTGGCCAGATAAATTGGATCAAGGAAGGTGGGGGTGGGGAGGTACCAAATTGGAAAGGAAATAATAAAACTGTCACAGGGTACGGACAACATGACTTAAATGTATAAAACCCAATGGTTCCACACACACAAAAAAAAACACCCTGTTAGAATAAATGAATTCAGCAAAGTTGTAGTATACAAAACTAACATGTCAAAATCAGCTGTGTTTCTATACACTAATGAACAACATGAAAAGGAAATTAAAAAAACAATTCCATTTACAATAAAATCAAAAAGAATACAATACTTAGAAATGAACTTAACCATGGAGACAGAAGACTTATACCCTGAAAAATACAAGATACTGCTGAAGAAATTAAAGACACCAACAAATAGACTGGTGTCTGTATTCATGGACTGGAAAATTTAAATATCGTTAAGATATCAGTACTACCCAAATCTATCTACAGATTCGATGCAATCCCTATCAAAATCCCAATGACTTTTTTTTTGAGGGGGGAGGGGGGGAGAAGTAGAAAATTCCATCCTAAAATTTATATGTAATCTAAAAGGACCCCAAAGAGCAAACAACAATCTTGAAAAGGAAGAACACAGTTGGAGCGCTCAACGTACTGATTTCAAAACTAACTACAAAGCTACTGTAATCAAAACAGTGAGCAAGATAGACTTATGGAATGAAAGAAAGAGCCCATACAGTCAAATGATTTTCAACAAGGGTGCCAAGTCCATTCAATGGGAAAAGAGCAGTCTTTTCAACAAATGGTGCTGGGAAAACTAGATACCTATATGCAGGAGAACAAAGTTGGACCCTTATTTTACACCATCTACAAAAACTAAACTCAAAATGGATCTAAGATTTAAATATATGACCTATATTTAAGGCTTAAATATAGGAAAGACTTCATAAACAGTGGAAAGGCTTCATGACATATGACACTGAGTTTGGTAATTATTTCTTGGATAGGACACCAAAGGCACAGGCACAAAAACAGATAAACTGCATCTTATCAAAATTAAAAACTTGTGTGCATCAAAGGACACTATCGACAGTAACAAGACAACCTACAGAATGAGAGAAAATATTTGCACATCACATATTTATTTGGAGATTAATATACAGAATATATATAGAACTACAACTCACAACAAAAACAACAAAAACCTAACCTGATTAAAACAAAGGCAAAAGACTTGATTAGGCATTTTCCCAAAAATATACAGATGGCCCATAACATATGAGAGGATCTCAACATCACTAACTGTTGAGGAAGGGCACAGCAAAAATCACAGTGAGCTGCCACTTCTCACCCATTAGTTTTACTACGATCAACAATCCAGAAAATAAGAAGTATTGGCAAAGATATGGAGAAAATGGAACCCTTATGCACTGTTGGTGGGAGTGTAAAGTGGTGCGGCCACGACGGAAAAGATCATATGAGGTGGTTCCTCAAAAAATTAAAAGCAGAATAACCATGATCCAGTTATTCTACTTCTGATATTAAAAGCAGAGACATGAACAGACATTTCTATACTCCTGTTTATAGCAGCATTATTCAGTCTCCAAAAGGTGGAAGCAACCCAAATGAAACTCGATGGATGAATAGATAAAATGTGATATACACACGATAAGATAAAAAGCCTTAAATAGAAGAAATTCTGAGAATGTCACAAGATGAACCCTGAAAACATGCTAAGTGAAATAAGCCAGTCCTAAAAGGACAAATAGGGTATGATTCCACTCACGTGAGGGACTTAGAGTAGCTGACTTCATGGAGACAGAAAGCAGAATGGTGGCTGCCAGGGTAGGGAGAGAGTGGGAAATCACGGTTTCATGAGTACAAAACTTCCGTTCTGCCAGATGAAAAACATTCTGGAGATGGATGGTGGTAATGCACAATGAGGTGAATGTAACTAATGCCACTTCACACTTAAAAGATGGTTAAAACGTAAAACCTCTCATTCTTTTTTTTTTTAAATTTTTTTTAATGTTTTATTTATTTCTGAGAAAGAGACAAGCAGCATGAGCAGGGGAGGGTCAGAGAGAGAGACACAGAATCCGAAGACAGGCTCTAGCATCTGAGCTAGCTGTCAGCACAGAGCCCGACGCAGGGCTTGAACCCACGAACCGTGAGATCATGACCTGAGCCGAAGTCGTACACTTAACCGACTGAGCCACCGAGGCGCCCCAAACCTCTCATTCTTCTTATATTTCTATGTCCAGTGGTCACTTCTAAGTCTTCATCTTACTCGGTCCCACTATTACATGTGACAGAGACCCTGGGACTGTCTTATAACTCTTCTCCATGCCACCTTGGTTCTCTTTCCATCTCTCCAACTACTCCTCCACTGGAATCTTCCTCTGCTTTGCCATAGTGCACCAGGGTTCGGTTTCCAGTCCCCCGTCTTGTCCCCCGTCTCTAGACCATCCTAGCTATTGTTTCGGTCTTAACTGTCTTTTCTATGACTGATTGCCAACAAGGTCAGAGAGGTTATGTTCTCCTTGTAGAGAGTTATCAGAACTGGCTAAAGGCCTCCAAGTATATTTTCTTCCGCATTTCTGATTCCTATTCAGTCCAGTTAGAAAATGAACTGCCTGGGGCACCTGGGTGATTCAGTCAGTTAAGCATCCAACTCTTGATTTTGGCTCAGGTCATGATCTCACGGTTTTGTGAGTTCGGGCCCTGTGTCGGGCTCTGCACACTGGTTGCGCAGAGCCTGCTTGGGATACTCTCTCTCTCTGTCTCTCTGCCCCTCCCCTACTGTGCTCTCTCTGAATCAATCAATAATAAGTGCATTCCCCTTCCTCAACTAGGCCTGTGAGTTTGTTGGGTAAAGACTAGATCTTTTTATCTTCCCAGTACCCAGCACAATACTTGCAAACGCTGGACACATTCAAACATTTGCATTAAACTATAGGCCGGCATGGTCCAACAGAGCTTTTCTGCAGTTACCGAAACATTTTATAGTTGTGCTGTACGATGTGGTAGCCATTAGCCACAAGTGGCCACTGCACACCTGATATATGGCTAATACAACCGATGAACTGAATTTTTAATTGTAAATTCTAATTAGCCACACGTGGCTTGTGGCTAGCACAATGGACAGTGCTGCTCTAGAAATCCCCCTTGGGTTATACTGTCTTCTAGCCTGCCTCAAAGTATTTATTTTTATTTCCATTTTTATGTACTTCTTTATATTTTTTTATTCATTCATCATTTATTTATGACAAGAGACGAGAATTAGAAATATCCTGACCCATCTGTCCCCATTAACGTTCACTATCAACAAACATAAAACGCACATGGACATTCTGAGAATTGGGGCTTCTTACATAAACCTCACACAGCTTTACTTTTTAAAGTGTTGCTCCTCAACATAATGCACTCTTCCGCTAAGTTAATGCTTCCAAAGAGGAAAGAAAGCATCCTACCATTTTCACAATGTAGTAGGCCATGGCATGTAAGTGTCGGGTGGAAGTTCCACTACCAATCACAAAGTAATCCGTATATTTCAGTTCTGGAGGAACCTTGATGACGCAAATGTCTCTTGCATTTTCTTGCCTCAGAAGTGAAACCAGCATATCGATGTCAAACTTGGGACCAGTGTGATCTGAAATGCACAAAGATTAGCTCGTGTCAGGTGGCCAAGGAGAAGACACCGTATGCACAGAGATGCAGCCGCTAACAATGAAACCGCTCCTCCATGGGGGTGTTTAGATCTAAAGTGTTTTGAACAACAGCAGGCCCAGACCCCCTGGAAATTAAACCTATTGTTTCACAAAGCACTGCTCAACTTCACGGGAAGAGTCCTCAGGTGACACAGGGCCATCATACATCCTTTGCCGTTGCCATTTGCAATAAAACCATACATCTGCAACAAATGATTTTCTGTTCACTAATACTTGAGGAAATGAGCAGTACACCTCAAACACACACAGAGCTACAATTGTAGCTCTTAGGTAGTACCCGGACCACAACCTTCACTTGAGAGATGAAGAAAATTAGTCCTCATAGAATTAATGCACCAGCCCCAAGCCAACCAATGAGAGCTAAAACTTTAACGGTGATTTTCATTTTGAATCCTCAAGTTTTTCTTATAAGGACATTTGGGTTATGTAGCAACTGTTATCTGTGCAGACTTAACTTTTTTTCTGTAGAGATGTGCATATTCTGTTCTTTACCTCGGAGTATTAGAACTTGTAAATTTATAGCTTTCTCTTACATTCTAAAACTGATTCCCAGGAATCCAGTGTCTAAGTCCACTAAGACCTCTCCCTCTCACACCCTAACTTTTCACAGATGTGCTCGACTTACAACCACTCAAATCCCTAAAATCTTGCAATAGAGGGCTTCAATTGGCCGCGTCTCCTATTAGCGATTCTTAGGCACCTCTTAGACCCAGTCCCTAGCTCTTCCTCAAAATCCTCACGCCCTAACATTTTCGCCAAATCCAATTCTCGGGAACCCTAGGAAGAGTGTGAAGGGAGCTGAGGACGGTGAGGTTGTGATGCCACGGGTACAGTGCGGCCATTCTGACGCCTGGGGTTTTGGAGACGTCAGTTCGTCTCCCGGCGTGTTAAACACAAAGTTGGCGCCAACATCTGTGAAATCCCTTCCAGCTCTAGAGCTGTAGGAGTTTTGTGACTCCAAGAGAAATGCATAAACGGAGGAACCCAAAGCCTCCTCGCTGGGACCCGGCTCCCGGCTGCCCGGAGGGGTAGCCGCCGCCCTCCTCCAAGCTCGTACCTGCTGTGCCTGACTCCGGGTGCCCCTCACCGGCTGCCCCCTGAGCCCGCTCCTCCAGGCCGGGTCGGCCGTGCAGGCCGCGAGCGTGGTCGGGAGAGAGACAGGCCCGGGGAAGCGCCGGTCCCGTCTTAAGCCACCCCGCGGCCAGCAGCCCAAGCCGGGACCCCGCGCCCTCCGGGGGCCCAGCTCCTTGGGAAAGGGCCCTGCACCGTAGCAGCGACCCGAGTCGCCGCGCCACACGACTGCCAGGGCCCATGGCTGTCCCCGAACGGCGATTCACGGGTCGGGTCTTAATGGAGCCCGAGCAGGTTCTTCGGCTTTGGATTGGCCAGGCCAATGCGCCAAGGCCTGGAAAATTGACGTAAGGAGAGTGGGCGGGGCCATGACCCAAAGGCGGGGTCCGTGGGCGGAGTCTGGATCCCAATTGGGACGCGTGTGACCCGGAAGGATTTGTTTGGGATGAGGGGTTGTAGGAATCTAAGGACTAGTACTTAACTGCCCACTCCTGCCTTGCCCTGAGACATAGTGCATTGTACTACGTTGTCCTCTGCTTTTTTTTTTTTAATCTATCTTCCTTCACTGCAATGTACAGCATGAAGGTAGAAAGTTTTGTTTTGTTTTGTTTTGTTTTGTTTTGTTTTGAACTCTTGTCTCCACAAAACCTAGAATAGCTGGTACTGAGTGTTCAGAAGTTACCGCTGTTGATTATGATGAAGGACAGAAGCAGAAAAATGTTTACATTTAGCCCAAAAGACTGACTATAGCCTGTATAGTTGTGATGAGTGAAATGTATACTGGTTGCTACATTCTGGTTGCTACACCCTACATAAACGGTCTCATGACTGCCTGTACCTCTCACCCATGGTTAACCTGGCTGACTGATAGCAGCAGAGAAATCTTAATGAAAGTAGTTCTATGAGTAGAAGTTCAAAGAAGACATTTATGATGTACTACTCCCTGTACATCCCCTTCTCCACCTCCAGTACTAAGCATATAACCATCAGCTTCATACAGCAAAAGTGAAGCTCTTTCTGCCCAAATCCTGCCCTCATGCTTCTAAATAGAGTTAGTAAGTTGCACTGTAAAACAGTTCAAGGATCCTTTCTTGATCATCGTGCTAATGATGCTGCAAAAATTATGCTGGAATTAGGACATAAATACCGATTACCAAGAAAAGTATCAAGATTCCCTAGCAAATTTGAAATCCCATGAGGAAAATCTGTTATTCTGGGCTCAGGTGGGATGGGAAGCAGAGATGTAAAGGACCATTTGGAAAACGTTCTTAGCAGTTCAGCCCTTCCTCTACACTCCCTGTATGGTGGTGTTTAGGCCAACGGCCTGCATCGTGGTGCCCACCTCTGTGAGAACAAGGAATGCAGTATTAAAAGAACAGTGTTAAACCATAGGGTTTAAGAGCTGAAAGAGACCCAGGGAGGAAAAACCATTTACCCCTGGCCAACCTGAAGCTAGAAGCCATTTCTGAAATCCAGCCCTGGTAATTTTTGAAAGCAAAAGACCAGTAGAAACAGGCAAATATCCCAAATGCCTGGAAGAGTGCCAAGCATACAATAGGTACTTCAAATTCTTGACACGTTATTTAATTTCTTTTACAGACAACAAAACAAAACAAAGCAGAACTCCAAGCACTAATTTTGGAGAAATTATAAATTACAAAAACTAATATAAGTACCTGTGTGCACCATCCCAGATATTTACAATTGCTTCAATTTACTTTTGAAAATAGGAAGAATGAAGTATTACAGATAAAAGCTAAAAGTCTCGTCCTCTTCACTTCCATTTCTCCATAGGCTTGGGTTTGGTGTTTCTCCTAGCTTTTGCCATCAGTTCCATGTTACTACCCTTTTCTCTGAACAAACCTGATTTACTATCTGTATTTGCCATCTCATTTAATGGATCATCATCTCCTCAAAAATATCCTAAGCTCTGGGTTGCATTCACTCCATGATCTCCTTGCAATAACTAATACATTGTCAAATACTGCTTATGCTACCTCCGAAGGTTTTTTCTTTCTTTATTATTGTTAATTTTTTTTTTAGTGTTTATTTTTGAGAGAGAGAGAGCAAGCAGAGAGGGGCAGAGAGAGAGGGAGACTCAGAATCTGAAGCAGGCTCCAGGTTCCGAACTGTCAGCACAGAGCCCAACACAGGGCTCAAACCCATGAACTGAGAGATCACGACCCGAGCTGAAGTCAAATGGTTAACTGACTGAGCCACCCAGGCATCCCACTGTTATTTATTTTTGAGAGGGAGTGGGAGGGAGAGAGGGAGAGAGAATCCCAAGCATGCTCCATGTTCTCAGTGCAGAGCCTGAAGTGGGGCCCAAACCCATGAATCATGAGACCAGGACCTGAGCCAAAACCAAGGTCAGACTCTTAATTGACTGAGCCACCCAGGCACCACTCAAAGGTGTTTTTTTTTTGCTTTGTTTTTTAAATTCAACTTCTGGTCTTTATTCTCACTCCCTCAGTCTGAACCGCCATTCACTCTTACCTATTTACCAAGACAGACTCCTTCCTGGCTCTCCCGTCACCAGTCCATCTCTACTTTTTCCATCCTTCGTGCTGCCATGCTGTCTACTAGAATTATTTTAGCCTCATCTGCTTCTTGCTGTTTTCCAAACACACCTTCAGTGCTGAGCTTTGCACATGCTATTCCATTGTTTAGCGTGCCCTTCTTCCACCAGTTCACGTGATGAACTCTGACTCACTCTGCCAGACATACTTCAGATATGAACGTATCTCCCCACTCTCTCAGATGGTCCATCGTGTGAGAAGACACCGACAGTGCTCTGGGATGCCCTGAAACCACAGGGTCAGTGCTCCATCTTATTGCAGGCCTCAAAGCCCCCTTTAGGCTGGATTCCCTGTCCTTACAGCATGAAGAGCATGCCAGACAAACCAACACAAAACATCTGAGAAAGCATGCAACACACACCTGTGCTCCAATGGGAGCTTGGGGGAAAGGAAGGTCGTGCCTTACCCCTACCTCTGCAAAAGACTGAGTCCTTAGTGCTCCTCTTCTCTTTAAAAGAATTTGCTCCCCCTTCCGATTAGGAGGTTTACAAACAGGAGGACAAAACAATTTTTATTTTTATTTTTTTTAATGTTTTATTTATTTCTGAGAGAGGGAGAGAGAGAGTGTGTGTGAGCAGGGGAGGGGCAGAGAGAGAGGGAGTCACAGACTCTGAAACAGTCTCCAGGCTCTGAGCTGGCTGTCAGCACAGAGCCCAACGGGGGGCTCGAACCCATGAACTGTGAGATCATGACCTGAGCCAAAGTTGGACGCTTAACCGACTGAGCCACCCAGGTGCCCCCAAACGATTTTTAAATAGAAATACATAAACGTAGAGTAACTATAACTAATGGGATTTGTAAGAGAGAGAACTTTAATCCTAGCCCTTCTCTCTGCATGGTCACCTGAGGGCAGAATTAGTACAAAGAGAGTGGGAATCTGGGGGAAAGGATGAAACTTAAATGAGGCAGGAATATTCACCCACAACTGTTCAGTGATGGAATAAACTGCCCTATGAAGTCAGGAAGGACAGCTGAGTCTGGAAAGTAGTGGTCCCAACTTTTTAAATTTTAATAAGCTTTTGTTTTAAAATTTGTGGCTCTTTGAACATATGCATGACAAAAAGCTGCTATGAGCTAAGCAACACTTTTAATTAAAATTATATTGAATTGCAATTAGCATCTACATCCATTTGCTGTGGAAAACATGTTTATTTTGTCCAAAGACAATGTTTGATCCATATATGGATTTGAGGATCCTTTGCAACCAACAGGAGGCTCATGGTTTACACATATATAAGAAATTAATGCACAGAATCAGCCAAGGTTGGACCTGATAAACTTCTCAGTCTCCAAACTATATGAATTCAATCAATACCTTTTTTGTTTTCCCGAATATTCTTCACACCCAATGTGGAGCCCGATGCGGGGGCTTGAGCTCACAACCCTGAGATCAAGACCTGAGCTGAGATCAAAAGTTGGTTATTTAGCCAACTGAGCCACCCAGATGCCCCTCAGTCATCTGAGTGACCGCATCTCTGTGACTGCAGCTTCCCACTGTCCTAACTTCCCGTGAAGCCTCAGGAAACAAGTTTGGGAGCCTTTTGACTGAGGCCGACAGGAGGCTCCTAAATTAACACCCCAAGGATGTTATTAGGGCCTATAATCTTAGGAAGTCCTTTTAGTCATGGACCCTGGTTAATTTATAATTCCCAGATCCCTCAGTAAGCTGCTTTAACCCTCCGTTCTCAGCACCTCAAAGGTAGAGATTATCAAGCCGTCATTCCCCCTCTGATTCTGCCTTTTAGAAGCAAGCACAGAATGAAAACAAAATCAAAGCCTAACAGCAGATGGCCCTGTTCTCTAGCAGGGGCATTTTGTATTCCTGTGGACCCCACTAATGGGTAACATTCCCCCACCCCCAAGTCTACCTCACGTAGGAAGGAAAATCTGTGAAAAAAAAAACTCGTGTTAACTAACATTAACGACACAGTGTTGACAAATATTGTCTCTGAAATCATAGATTATGAGAAACTGTTTGGAATTTTCTTTCTTTCTTTTTTTAAGTATTTATTTATCTTTGAGAGCATGTGAGCAGGGGAGGAGTAGAGAGAGAGGGAGACAGAGGATCCAAAGGGGGCTCCACAATGACAGCACAGAGCCCAACTGGGGGCTCAAACTCACAAAACATGAGATCATGATTTGAGCTGATCATGACCTCACTCTTGCCGGAGGCGTCAGAGGCACATGGGTCATTTCACACTGAGAAGCAGTTTTGATAACTCTCCCCTCACCCCCAGTACAACACTTCAGATAAAAGAGTTTTCAGACACAACTCTCCACATTTATCTCAACTTTACGTTTCTAGGGAGCAAGCCCCTTGAGTCTCCGTCTCAGCTCTACTGGTAATCAGACTGTGACATCCCTAATGGAACCTAAAACTACATTACTAACAGAACATGGTTTTTCCCCGGACCCCATGAATCTTCTGAGTAATTGAACTGCAGCTCCATGGACTTTCTCTGGTGGCATTAAATAATGATTCAGAAGCTCTGTGGCCCTTTTGACCCAAAAGGTATATCAGAGCTTCACCCCTCGTCAACAATACCTTGTGCTGTTTTCTTTTCGTCAAAATCCGATTTCTGCCCGGCCTCTGATTTCTTCTGTTCAGATTTGTTGACAATCCAGTAAGGATTCTGTTTGCTTTTCCTTATAATAATCCCGGTTTTATGAATTTCCTCTATTTCATAATTTTTACAAGACTTCAGTAATTCTCAAGAGCACATGAGTGTAGCTTCTGATGCTAAAGTCCAGACGGCGGGTTCAGAGCAAACAAACTTCCTCCTCAGCAGACCTGGTTAGGTCTCTGCTTTGGGTTGTTTCCAGGCTGGTGCCGAGTCACTGCCATAGGATGCTGCCCAAAGGCAGTGAGGAGACACCTTACTGAGTAGTCAAGTTTGAACTTGGGATCTCATCCTTACAACTGCACAGTTTTAGACCACCCCTAAGGAAAGCGAGTGACAATAGGCATTCATGCCCACAACTGGAATACAACCATTCTCCTGCCTCTCTGGGCGCTTCACAAATCCATGCTGAATAGAAATTCTGAAAAATGTATATATGTATATATACAACTATTACGAACACTGTGGGCTGGTCCATTCAAGCCACTTAAAATACGGAGAAGCTTTCTTTTTTTCAGTTTATTTATTTTGAGGGTGGAGGAGTAGAGAGAGAGGGAGAAAGAGAGAATCCCAAGCAGGCTCCATGATGTCAGTGAGGAGTGCCACTCGATGCTTGATCTCACCAACCGTGAGATCCTGACCTGAGTCAAAATCAAGAGTCAGATGCATAACCGACTGAGTTACCCAGGCGCCCCCAGAGAGGCTTTCTTAGCTCCCTGGGGGAAGGTCTCAGGCCAAGACTAGCCATGATATGAGTGGCTTCTGGGGACACCACATTTTCTCCAAGCTCTTTCAGCCATTTCCTGCTGCGGATGCAAGAAGCAAGGTGATAACATCAAAGGTGTAATTACTTAGGGACCAATAACATTTACAGCATTTGATAGTTTTGTTATAAAGGCATGCCTCATCTTATTGTATTTCCCTTTATTGCACTTCTCAGGAAATGGTTTTTTTGTTTTATTTATTTATTTATTTATTTACTAATTGAAGGTTTGTGGTAACCCTGACTTGAGCAAGTCCATCAGCATCACTTTCCCAATACCATTTGCTCATTTCACGTCTCTGTGTCACATTTTGGTATTCTTGAAATATTTCAAACTGTCCCATTATTATTGTATTTGTTATGGTGATTTGTGATCAGCAATCTTCGATGCTACTATTGTGTTGTTTTTAGGTGCCACAAACTGCCTCCATCCAAGATGGCAAACTTAATAAACGTTGTGTGTGTTCTGACTGCTCCACTGACAGGCCACGCCTCTCTCTCATCTCTCCCCCAATCCTTGGGCCTCCCTATTCCCTGAGATACGATATTGAAATTAAGCCAATTCATAGCCCTACAACGGCCTCTAAGTGTTCAAGTGAAACCAAGAGTTACACGTCTTTCACTGTAAACCCAAAGCTAGAGGAGCACGTGGGTGGTTCAGTCGATTGGCCGTGTGACTTTGGCTCAGGTCATGGTCTCGCAGTTCATGAGAGCCTGTATTGGGCTCTGTGCTGACGGCTCAGAGCCTGGAGGCTGCTTTGGATTATGTGTCTCCTTCTCTCTCTGCCTCTCCCCTGCTCATGCTCTGTCTCTCTCTCTCAGAAATAAACATTAAACATTTAAAAAAATAAACCCAAAGCTAGAAATGATTAAGCTTAGTGAGGAACGTATGTCAAAAGCTGAGACTGGCTGAAAGCTAGGTCTCTTGTGCCAGTTAGTCAGTTGTCAACGCAACAGAAAAGTTCCTAGAAGAAATTAAAAGTGCTTTTCCAGTGAACAGGGGAATGATAAGAAAGCAAAATAGCCTTACTGCTGATGTGGAGAAAGTTTCAGTAGTTTAGATAGAAGATCAAACCAGCCACAACATTCCCTTCAGCCAAAGCCTAATCCAGAGCAAGGCCCTAACTCTCCTCAGTTCTGTAAAGGCTGAGAGAGGCGAGGAAGCTGCACAAAAACATTTTAAGCAAGCACAGGTTGGTTCATGAGGTTGAAGGAAAGAACCTGTCTCCGTAACATAAAAGTGCAAGGAGAGGCAGCAAGTGCTGATGTAGAAACTGCAGCAAGTTACCCAGAAGATGTGGCTGAGATAATTGATGACAGTGGCTACCCTAAACAACAGATATTCAATCTATACAAAACAGCTTTATATTGGAAGAAGATGCCGTCTAGGACTTGCATAGCCAGAGAGAAGTCAGTGCCTGGTTTCAAAGCTTCAAAGGACAAGCTAGGTCTCTTGTTAAGGGCTAATGTGACTGGTGACTTTAAGTTGAAGACAATACCCATTTACTACTCTGATGATCCTAGGGCCCTTAAGAATTACGTTGAATTTACTCTCTGCCAGGGCTCTGTAAATGGAACAACAAAGCCTGGCTGACAGCACCACTGTTTATAACATGGTTTATTGAATATTGTAAGCCCACTGTTGTGACCAACCGCTCAGGAAAAAAGTTTCCTTTTTTTTTTTTTTTTAATAACAAAGTTTTAATTTAAGGGGCTTTGGGTGTCTCAGTGGGTTAAGTATCTGACTCTTGGTTTCAACTTAGGTCATGAGTTCAAGCCCCGCATGGTACTCTGTGCTGACAGTGTAGAGCCTGCTTGGGATTCTCTCTCTCCCTCTCTCTCTGCCCCTACCCCGTGCTTTCTTTCTCTCTCAAAATAAATAAAAACTTTTTAAAAAGTTTTAGTTTACAATTCCAGTTAGTTAACATACAGTGTAATATTAGATTCAGGTGTACAATATAGTGATTCAACACTTCCGTACAACACCCGGTGTTCATCACAAGTGCCCTCTTTAATCCCCATCACCTATTTAACTCATCCTCCCACCCACCTCCCTTCTGGCAACTATCAGCTTATTCTTTGTAGTTAAGAGTCTCTTACTGGTTTGCTTTCCACACACACCCCTCCCTTTGCTCGTTTGTTTTGTTTCTTTAATTGCACCTATGAGTGAAATAGTGGTATTTGTCTTTCTCCGACTGATGCATTTCACTAGCATTACACTTTCTATCTCCACCCATGTCATTGCAAATGATAAGATCTCATTCTTCTTGATGGCTGAGTAACATTCCATTGTACAAATATACAATGGAATATTTTCTTTAAAGATAAAGAATATCTTCTTTATCATCAGTGGATAGACTGGGCAGTTTACATAATTTGGTTATTGTAGATAATGCTGCTATAAACATCAGAGTGCATGTATCCCTTTGAATTAGTATTTTTGTATGAAAAAGTTCCTTTCAAAATATGACTGCTCATTGACTGTCTACTGGTCACTCAAGAGTGCTGATGGAGATGTACAATAAGATGAATGTTGTTTTATGCCTGCTAACACAACATCCATTGTGCAGCTTTTGGATCAAGGAGTAATTTTGACTTGCAAGTATTATTGTTTAATAAGATATATTTTGTAAGGCTATAGCTCCCATAGATCCTGACTCCTCTGATGGATCTTAGCAAAGTAAATGGAAAACCTTCTGGATAGGACTGACCATTCTAGATGCCATTGAAAACATCTATGGTTCTTTGAAAGAGATCAAAGTATCAACATGAAAAGGGGTTTGGAGGAAGTTGACTCCAACCCTCCTGGACGACTTGGAGGGGTCCAAGTCCTCAGTGATGGAAGTAACTGCAAATGTGGTGGAAATAGCAAGAGAACTAGAGTTAGAAGTGGAGCCTGACGATGGGACTGAATCGCTGCAGTCAGTCTCATGATCGAACTTGAATGGAAGAAGACTTGCTTCTTATGGATGAGCAAAGACAGTGGTTTCTTGAGATGGAATCTACTCCTGGTGAAAATGCTGTGAAGATGGTTGAAATGACAACAAAGGATTAAGAATATGACAGAAACTTAGTTGATGAAGCAGCCTCAGGGTTGGAGGGGATTGACTCCAATTTGAAAGAAGTTCCACTGTGGGTAAAATGCTCTCAAACAGTATGGACTTCGTGAAAGGAAGAGTTCATTCATGTGGCAAATTTCATTGTTGTCTTATTTTAAGAAATTGCTGCACCCACCCCAACCTTCAGCAACCACCAACATGATTGGTCAGCAGTCATCAACATCCAGGCAAGACCCTCTACCAGCAAAAAGATGACAAAAAATTGCTGAAAGCTTGGATTATGATTAGTATTTTCTTTGGCAACAAACTACATTTAATCAAGGCATGTTATTATTTTTTAGGCATAATGCCATCGCACACTTAATCACATACAGTATACTGTAAACATAACTTTTATATGCACTACGAAAAAAAAAATTCATTTGATTTACTTTAGTGCAGTGGTCTAGAACTGAACCTACATTTTCTCCAAGGTATGCTTGTATGAGGTGAAGTACATTTTTTCGGCTAGCCACCCAAAAACATGAATCCAACAAGAAATAACATCTTTAAAATTTTTTTTAATGTTTACTTATTTTGAGGGAGAGAGAGACAGAGTGTGAGCAAGGAAGGGGCAGAGAGAGAGGGAGACAGAGAATCCAAAGCAGCCTCCAGAGTTGTCAGCACAGAGCCTAATGTGGGGTCTGAACCCACGAACCACGATATCATGACCTGAGCTGAAGTCACTCAACCGACTGAGTCACCCAGGCGCCCCAAGAAATAACATCTGTAACTGGAAGATAGATTTTTGTAGGAAAAGGCAAGGAAGTCAGGGCTTTGAGTTTCAAAACTCTAACAATTTTGAATAGAATGGCTTAAATTTCATTTCTACAAGGTTGTCCAGACCATACATGAGGAATGAAAAGGCTGCTAACTCATTCTTTTAATAAGTTATAAAGTTATATTCCAAACCTCTAGAAGAGAGGAGAGAAAAACAAATGAACTACTGAGATTTACCTGATTTTAGTTTTGCTATATTTGTTTCAGATCTTTTCCCCTTTAGACATGTTAGAGATCCAACTCAAGCCCCTTTACAATCTACCCTAATCCCATGTCTCTCTATCATTCGCTGTAGCCACTGCCCTGAATTTGATGTGTGCTATTCCGATGCATGTTTCTATTCTTTATCTCTTCATATATGCATAAACAATTTACAGTATTATTTTAAATGTTTTTAAATTTAAAGCTTATAGTCAGCTTAACTAATAAAACATGGCTAGCACTTTTGAAACTCCCTAGAGCACTTCATGCCTCTTCCTCAGGAACAACCACTGGGCTGAATTTCATATAGTAATTATTTTGCTTCTTTTCTATAGGTTTATGACATGTTTTTAGGCTTTCCCATGTGTTTAGTTTTCCTTCCTTTTGAAAACTTTATGTCAATGGTATCATATTCCATGTATTCTTTTGCAACTTGCTCTTTTCTGTTAATATTACATTGGTGAGTCTTTCTTCTTGGTGTTGATAGCTGTAGACTCATCCATCTTCACTGATGATTAGTATTCCATTGTGTATCACAAGTGATCTATACATTCTACTGTTGAGGGACATTTGGGTTCCTCATACTGTTCTGAATGCTCTTACCTTGTCCTTGGGAACACATACACAAGAGTTTCTCTGGAACATACCATAGGAGTGAGGTTGCTGGATCACAGGTATGTGCATCTTCAACTCTATCAGATAATGCCAGATTATTTCCAAAAACCAGTTCTGGTTTAAACTCCTAACAGCAAAGTATAAGTGTTCTGGTGTTCTTTCTTGCCAACACTTGACCTTGTCAGATTTTTTCATCTCTGCCAATCTACTAGCGAATGAAGTCTCATTGTGTGATGATTTGCAATTCCCTAACAGTTCTTTGTATAATGTAGGTACCAATCTTTCATCAGTTACAGGTACTGCAAACATAATCTTCCAATCTGTACCTTTCCATTGTGAATCAACTTTATTGAGGTATAGTTATATGAAACACATGTAATCAAGTTAAGCTTACAATTTGATATTTTACAAATGTATATAATTATGTAATTACTGCAGTTATGGTATAAAAAGCTTCCCTTGTGGGGCACCTGGGTGGCTTAGTTAGTTAAGCATCCAACTTTGGCTCAGGTCATGATCTCGTGGTTCAATGGTTCCAGCCTTATGGGCTCTGTGTTGACAGCTCAGAACCTGGAGCCTGCTTTGGATTCTGTGTCTCCCTCTCTCTCTGCCCCTCCCCTGCTCATACTCTGTCTCTGCCTCTCAAAAGTAAAAGATTAAAAAAAAGGTTCCCATGTCCCAAAAGTTCCCTTGTGACCCCAGTCAATCCTCTCCCCTCCCCTCTAGTCCCAGGCAAGCACAGATCTGCTCTCACTCACTATAGTTTTGCCTTTTCCTCAATATCCTACCAACAGACTCCTAAGTATGAGTCTGTTGAATATATGTCTCATGAATACATAACTCAGTATGTATGGCTTCTTTCCTTTAGCATAATACTTTGAAATTGATCCATGTTTCTCCACCTATCAATAGTTTATTCCTTTTCATCGTCAAGTAGTATTTCATTGTATGGTTGTAATGCATTTCTTTATCCATTCACTAAGTGATGGAAATTTAGGTTGTTACAAATAACATTATTATGAACATTTAAGTACAGAGTGTTGTGTGAACATGTCTCAATTTCTCTTGGGTAAGTGTTTAGGCATAAAAGGGCCAAGTCTTATGGTTATGTGTATATTTAACTTCATAAGAAATTGCCAAACTGTTTTTCCAAACAGCTGAGTTTTTTTCCATCTAGCACTTCAATCAATAGAATAGGAAAATTCTGTCATTTTTGTTTTTTTTAAACAAGAAGTTTGTGGTGTCTTTTTCATACAGAACTTCAAAATTGTAACATTATCCAATACAGCAATCTTTTTCTTCATGGTTGATGCTTTTGGGGATTTACAAAACCCTTCATCACTTGGTTCTTCATGTTGTGATTCTCTGATTTGAAATTTCTTCTGAGAGGATTATTAGATATTTTTTCCACAGAAAGGTCTTTTTTTTTTTTTTACATTTCCCCACAATGGTTGATAAGCAATGTACACTTACTATGTCTGATAATATAGATTTGCTGTCATTACAGAATAATGTGATGTGAAATTGAGGGTAAGACCTCAAAGTCCTCAGTTAAGAAAATTACATTTCATGTAATTGAAATTCTCTTAAGGATTCTTGTTTCTCAATAGAGTTCAGAATAGACTTGAACAATGCTTTAAAGCAAAGATCAGCAAACGTTTTTCTATAAAGGACTAAGTAGTAAATATTTTAGACTGTGCTGACCAGCGGTCTCTCTCCCAGCTACCCAATTTTGTTGCTTTCATGCAAAACCAGTCATCGACAATATATAAATGAATGAGTGTAGCTATGTTCCAATAAAACTTTATTTATAAACACAGAAATTTGAACTTCCTATAATTCTTATGTGGCACAAAATAATATTCTCTTTTGATCTTTCCCAAACATGAAAAAATATAAAAACCAAGTTTTGCCTACGGGCCCTCAGAGAACAGGCAGCTCATAAACTGTAGTGCACCAACCCTGTACTTAGACTACAATCCTCTTGACATCGCTGTAGGAAATCGGGTAATGGAATCCTTCACATTTCCCACAGTGGAGCATTAGACTTTAGAGTTCATCTAGTTTAGTTTCCCTCTCTTCCAGTTTATAGAGGAGGAGGTTCTAGTGCAGAGAGAGAAAATCACTGGTCTCACGCCACATAGCTAGTGACTGACAATGCCAGGCTGGAGATCAGGTTTCTTGATTTAAGTCCTACCTACCTTCTTCAACTCAGTTCCAAAACCTAAAAACTATATCCACAGCCACAAAATCCTTCCACCACTTCTCAACAGCAATTAATCTTTTTTTTAATCCCAAAAGGATTTATTCTTAAAATTAAGGACTTACCAAGCTCAAGTTCTGATATTTAATTTGTATCATTAAAACCTATACAATGCAATCATCAGTGACAACTGAGTTGGACATTTTGATTAGTGAGATGACATGATGATATTTGTGAATTATACAGAGAATTAAAATTGGTCATGTTCTAAAATATCACCAAGACACTCAAATTACAAAAAGCCAACGGATGATCTCCAAAGCGAATTTTTTTTCCCCAGAATTTCAAAAAGGAATGGCAGTTCAGTTATAAGTAGCAGTGGAATAGTTTCATAGATTAGACTAAGGTCAATGGGGGATTGACCGGGATGGGGGAGGGGCCCCCAGGCCAGAGATAAGGGCTCTCACTTCAGTGAACATCTGGAGCCCAAGCCCCAGGACATCAGAGTCTTTGTCTCTTATTCACAGCTGTGTCCCCTCCAGACCAGAGCCTGGAACATACTGGGGATAAGTAAATGATGGCTGAAGGATTAAATCAGTCTGCAAAAAGTAATCCCTGAGAACTGATCTCAGAATTTTTAGAGTACATATTCCAGCAGTTTTGGAATGCTTCTTTGTAAAAACCCTAAATGGATTCCTCCCTATCAGGAGCCTCATCAGAAGGTGGTCACCTTCATCCCCTGGATGACTGTCTTCTCATCTGCTCTTAGCCTGTCACTTAGGTCTAGAGTTATTTTCCATTCTGGATATAATGAATGCATTGAAAGTATTGCCCTCTAAACTCTTCAACAATTGGAAATTCAATGATGGCAACCAATGTTTATGAATGAGTTGGAAGTGTTCAAAGTGCAGACATTTATAAAAAGTCCTCGGAATAAGAAATTCCCAGAGTAATTTATTACCTATGCATTTCAATTTTCTTTGGAAGTTCTAATTCTCAGCAAACATTAATCAAATCATCCCACTATCTTTCAGGTTATTTCCCCCATTTTACAGATAGTGATTCAGCAGAAGTTAAATAACTTGTTGCCAAGGTCACGTGGCGACTATAAATCTAAATAATTCATGATTTCAGCCCCCTCTTCTGCCATTTCTTAGACTGGAATGGAGGGACTTTTGATGAGGATTTCCACTGGCTTCCTAGGGGACCGCGTATTTGCTGCTCTCTGATACCCCCTATTGTTATGATAAGGGAAGAGTGGATCTCAAGACCAGTATTTCTCAAAGTTAGGTCTTGGTGCAGCAATATCCGCGTCACCTGGGAATTGGTTAAAACTCCAGATTATGGGGCCCTACCTCGGAACACTGAATTAGAAATTCTGGGGGCATGGGTCAGCAGTCTGTGTTTCAACAAACCTACAAGTGATTCTCCTATAACTTGTTATTCCATTTCTGCTTTAGGAACTAATGTCCTAATCATCAAACTGATAAAGCCTCTTCACATTGTTTGTGTCCTTAGACCTCACATGGAGGATATACTACTATGCCATATACAGTGCCTTCACGTCCATTCGTTCTTTCTGGTGGATTTGGAGCAGCCCTGCGAAGTAAGCAAGGGAAGGATCACATGTCCATTTTATAGATGAGGAGACCAGGGCTCAGGAAAAGACAAAACTCTTGCCCAGGCCTACTTAACTCTAAGTGGCAGGGCAGGATCCAAATCCAAGTCTTCTATCTTTATAGCCACGTACGTACCTTTTCAAGAGGTCCAGGACCTCTTCACTTAGTCCACAACAGGGTTTCTGACATCTACGTCCAGATACCATGGGGTGCTTTGTTGTGGGGTGCTGTCCTGTAGATTCTCTGGCCTCTACACACTAGATGCATCCCCACCCCAACCAAGACAACCAGAAATGTCTCCAAATATTGCCAACCCGCCCCCGTCCCGAGGGGCACAGCAACCTTTGGCTGAGGACCACTGACATAATTGGAGAAAAATTTCACAATCCATGTTCTGCAAATTTTGCATTCTTTGGAAATGATTTCAGAATAAAAACAGCTTCTTTTTGGCCTCCAGGATATCTATGAAGTGAAGGAACTAGATTAAATGCTGGTGTCCACCAACTGCTTCAGAAAATCTTGACTACTCCTCAAGAAAATTAACAATAATTCTACCATATCATTTGTTATCTGTTATGCATTCAAATTCCCCTCAGCTGTCACAGGAATATCTTTCATAGCTGTTTGTTTGTTTGTTTTAATGCTAACATGCAGTCTAGATTCCTAAACTGCTTTCGGTTGCTGTGTCTCTTCGGTCTTTTTAGTTTAGAACATTAATCAACAAACTCTGGCCCATGGGCCAAATTACCTACCACCTGACTTTGCAAATATGCTTTCACCAGAACACAGGATGCTCTTTCATTTACATATATGATCACGTTTGTGTTGCAAGAACAGAACTGAGTAGGTACCACAGAAACTGTATGCCCATGAAGCCTAAAACATTCACTACCTAGCCCATTACAGAAAAAGTTTGCTGATCTGTGACCTAGAACTATCCTCTTGCCTTTATTTACTTATTTATCATTATTTTTTAACACAATTTATTGTCAAGTTGGCTAACATACAGTGTATACAGTGTGCTCTTGGTTTGGGGGGTAGATTTCCATGATTCATCACTTACATGCAACACCCAGGGCGCATCCCAACGAGTGCCCTCCTAAACGCCCATCACCCACTTCCCTCTCTCCCCCACCATCTTGCCTTTATTTTTAACATAATACCAACTGTTCAGAGTCCAGAACAATAGCTCACAGAAAACTTTTTTTTAGATTTATCTGATCATATACATTTATATATTAAATTTATTGAAGTTTAACATACTCTATATATTTTAAAATATAAAATATTTATGAAATTATCAGTACTCCATGGGGCAGCATTAAATAACTTTTTATGTGTCAAAACGATAATGCAATAGAAAGGTGAAAAACAAATTGGAAAAATAATTATTATTCCAAGACCTTATCTCTTTTCAGACTTTATTTTTCAGGAAGGAGAGAAAAAGAATGCCTTGTCTGACATATGGTAGATAGTTTTAGTTACAAATTGAGGTAAAACCCTTACTGACCAAGTTTCTACATCATTTAATAGAAAACCCAATAGGAAGAGCATGGGCCTCCTTCTTTGGAAAATCATCATATATAATTTCAAATACATGCACCAGAGTGTACAGAAATCCAGATATATACACAAGAGCATAAACACTCTGAGGGCAGGGCTGTGTACGTAGCAACATGCCTGACACACAGAAAGTGCTAAATAAATCTCCATGGAATAAATGAGTGAATACCGTTCCTTTTTTTTTTTTTTTAACCTTTTTTTATGTTTATTTTTGAGACAGAAACAGAGCATGAGTGGGGGAGGGGCAGAGAGAGAGGGAGACACAGAATCCGAAGCAGGCTCCAGGCTCTGAGCAAAGAGCCCAAGGCAGGGCTCAAACCCACGAACTGTGAGATCATGACCTGAGCCAAAGTTGGATGCTTAACCAGCTGAGCCACCCAGGCATCCCTTGGGTGAATACCATTCCTTTACACATCTGGGCAGGGCAGGTTGTCACAAAAATATTCACACCTATTTATTAGATTAGTATATACACATTTTTTAGTATAAGAAGTATGTTCGACCTGTTACTGTTCTTCTGGGAACTCATGTATGTTCATTGAAGTAGAATTCAGTTAGGTTGGAAATATGATCTTAAGGACAGGAATACATAGGTGTTATGCATTTGGTTATACAGTTATCTACAAAGTGTTCAGCTTCTCCTTCCAGTGAACCCAGGTGAGACTCTAATGAACAGTACCTTCTCCCCCTAGTCTTTGGACAGAGTGTGTCTATCCCACTAATCACCTAACACATTATAATTGAAACATAAATCATAATGAAAACAAGCACTACTAACTGATTTCATCAGTTCTATAACATGGCTGACGTTGTGCACAGTTTAATTCCTCTCCATTCTCTAAAATGTCATTTAGCCTATAAAAACAAAACACAACAAAAAAACCAAACCTTTGGACCTCCCTAAGCCACAATATATATTTTAATAATAATCTTTAGGGAAAAAAGTGAATCGTTATCAACTCTGGCCCAGCTCACATAAGTGGCACTGAAGAGTAAGCTATTGGTCAGAAATAAAGCTGAAGATTTAAAGAATTCCCGGTTGGTGATTGAGCAGTGGATCTTTTTCCTGGTTTCCAGGGTGGAACATGGCCTTTGCACGGTTGAGGAAAACACTGAGGCCTTTGCCTTTGACTACGATCCCAGTACTGTTTTCTATCAGTTTGTATCCCTTGTGTTTTCTGAAAACAACATGTTAGACAGATTAAAAATAGATCTCCAGCTGGAATGTGTTACTTTCTACAATCTTACATGCCAAGTGTAAAAGGGTTAATTCCAGTTAACTGAATCCACAGCTTTTATAACATGGATGTCTTATGAAAGTATAGCTATTTTCCCTTCTTCATGCAAGAAACATGCCTGCCTGCTAAAATTTGCAATTACATGTTAAACATTAAGCTGACGCAGTTTTGTAGTTACTCATGTCTGGTAGCATTTTGAAGATTAAAAATAAATTGCAGCAAAATTAATAATCTAGTTTAGTATTCATCATCCAATGGAAGATTTTCCTTCCCTACACAGAATGTTTAAAAGCAAAAAAAAAAAAAAAAGGAAAATGGCCCATGTATGCAGATGTTTTGACAATATACTATGGCTATTTAAAGTGTTAAAAGCAGTAACTTACTTGTACACCAAAAGGGTGATCGCAGTGACAAATATGGCCAAGCAGCCAATGGAGATCAGGGCACCATTTGCCATTCTTAAAGGGGAAGCTGGGTCTTAAAACAGAAGCAAGATAGTATTAGTGACATCTTCCACCTAGAGGACATGCTGCTCGTAATGCAATTAAATAAATTAGGAAAGTTGCTATCAGAAGATATATGGCTCCCTCTGGGCTTTCAGTAATCTTTTCCATTAAATAATACATAGTCTTTGGGTCAGCTTATCCCATTTAGAGAATGAGTTAGCATGTCTGGAACACCGTGTTAAGGCTCCGAAGAGAGATGTCATGTCCTGGAGACACCTGCTCAGGTCTCAGCTGACCCTGCACACCCACGTGGTGAAGGGTGGCCCCTCCTGGCCACTCCTCTGGCCTCCCCTCCCACCACATCCCTTCCAGCAGCTCTAAGCATCTTGGGAGTTGCCTACCCTCCCCACACTCTTTCAAATCCCCACGCCCTCTTCCAGGACTGTCCTTCCCCTGGCTCCGCTCAAGTGTTCGCCCCTCAGGGTGCTTTCCGGACATTCATGACGGCATCAGGGTCATGACACCTGGCTGTGTCACTCTTCTACCTGCCTCGATCACACTGTGTTGCAATTACTGCTTTACCCAGGTTTCTCTCCCACTAGACTACTCAAAGAGCCACAAAATAGGAGTTCTGCGTTCTCTGTATTCCTGGAAACCAGCGAATTAGTCTCGTCATTACCACCAAAGTATAACTGGGGTTTATCTATTTTTCCTCCACATCCTCAGCCACCACTGCAGTCCCAGCCACCAGCTTTCTCCCCAAGGGGCCCTCTTGTCTACCTGCTTCCACTTTGACCTTCAAGGGGTCCGTGCTTCACTTAGCAGGCAGAATGATCTTTAAAAGCACCAATCAGATAATGATTCAAACCTGCTGGTGGCTCCCCTCACATACAGAGTAAGACCCAAGCCCTACCCTGGTCTACAGTGATCTAAATGGGCTGCTCACTCTTGAAATTCAGGTCTCAGTTCAGAGGAGGCCCTTCACTAAGCACATGCTGCTCAGTGGGCGGGACTTCCCCTGAACTCCAATCTAGAGAGACAACCTCAGCCACTCTGTCTCCCATGATTGTTACCCCCTACGCCCTGGCCTGGTTTTATTTTCTTCACATGTCTTTTTTTTTTTTAATTTTTATTTATTTTCGAGAGAGGTGGGGGGGGAAGGGGCCAAGACATATGGGAACAGAAGATCTGAAGCAGGCTCTGTGCTGACAGCAGAGAGCCTGATGCTGGCCTTGATCTCATAAACCGTGAGATCATGACCCAAGCTGAAGTCAGAGGCTTAAGCAACTGAGCCACCCAGGTGCCCCTCTTATTTGTTGCCTCTTTTCTGCCCACAAAAGCGGGAACTTTCTTCATCTGGTTCCCCCACTCTGTCTGGAACTGTGTATCTCATGCCTAGATCTCTGTTGGACACAGAGTAGATGCTCAATGAATATTTGCTGAAAGAATCTCAGGTGCTTCACAAACGTTCATGGGATCAATGAATAAAAGTCATTGCTGCTCAAAGTCTATGGGTTTGCCTTTGAACAAGGATCTATTTCTGAAATTCCAGCTTTGAAACCCAAGCCATCAAGTTACAATCCCCACTGGATTAAAGGCTCTCTTTCTGAGCTTCCTTTATTTGGATTTGGAAAGTGGCTCATGTCACCTAAAGTTATCACTCACTGCAAGGAGAAATAAAGGAAAGCAAACATCTAAACATCTAATCCAGATAAGAGAACAGTGGTTTGCCAGCACTGAGGAAGCTTCATAGAATAGGTTATGACCCTAAAAGGCTGTTCTAAAAAAACCCCACGGCAGCACAAGAGGAGTAACCGTGGCAGCTCCTCCTGGAGGCGACAGCTTTGAAGACTGGGGCTCACTCATGTCCAGGGCTCCAGCCCTCCCTGCTCTCCACCCCCGGCACAGGCCTTCCGCCCTGGAGGAAGCAGGGCACCTTCGTATCCCTGTTTTGTTTTTAAATCCGTGCCTTAGATCTCAGCAACCGTAAGCCCTCATACAAATAATTACATGTATGATTACTTAAGCTTTTCTTTCAGAGGTTAAAGCTGCCTTTCATATGGTTAATGAGTAAATATATGTTTCAGTACATTTTACCTTATGAGATAAGCTCCAAATTTAAAGGAGGTTTTCTTTTTTTTGTTTTTGTTTTTTGTCTTTTGTTTTTGTTTGTGAGAGAGAGAGAGAGAGAGAGCACGTGTGAGGCTCAGGGAGGGGCAGAGGGAGAGAGAGAGAATCCCAAGCAGGCTCAACGCCCAGCATGGTGCCTGATGCAGGGCTCAATCCCACAACCCTCAGATATGACCTGAGCCAAAATCAAGATTTGGACACTCAACAAACGGAACCAGCCCAGTGCCCGCCCCTCCCCCGCCCCCAGAGGAGTTCTTTGTGAGTTAGTCATTAAATTGTTCAGATTCAAATTAAGGAGCAAAATAAGTGCTGGAATGTGTGCCCAAGTTAATCTCTCTTTTCCATTCCGCCACGAAGCGTTTATTCCAAGAGAGAAAGCAGTATCTTATAACAAAGTCAATTACAAGTGAAATTCAGTGGGGCTTCCCAGGTGGAGTTTTAACTTGGTGGTTGAGGAAAACTAGAAGCCACCAGTAAATGAACATTTCTCAATGAAATCCTTTAGTCCATTCTGCTGGCATTTTAGCTCTCCAGGCAGTAGGGGGCAGAGACGAGATTTGCTGGTGAACACATGAGTACTAGGTAGATTGGTTTGTCTCTGTCTCACTGTAACCTTGCTAGAATTTGGGAAGGGGAGGAGGGGACACATGGCAAGTTAGAAAGTAGCCAGGAATCCACTTGGTTTCTTGTCTCTCTTCTTGGCTTCATGTCTTTGCCAACATGGATTCTAATGAAAACATGATACCAGTCTCCCCTTTTCACAGTTTAATTGGAGACCATTGTTATTTTTTGATGTTGGGCTTTATACTTTTCCCTTGAAACATAAATCTCTTCGAGCATGCAGTGCTCATATCCCATTATTATTGGTCCATGATCACAGTTGGTTTTTTTCATCAAAAGACTTTCCTTTGGTCATTATTTCATTGGGTCTCTCTCTCTCTCATCCCTTCCCTAAGTAGATTTGCTGTTGGACTTTAATGCCAGTTCTAAAATCCACATTAAGGATAGTTCAATGATTTTTGCTCTGAATATCAAACATTGACAACGAAGCCTTGAATGGCTTTAGTACAAGACACACACTGTACCCGCAATATGAAATGTTCGCACAACCATAAAACAGAACTTACCTCTCGCAGGGACAGAGACCAGGGTGCTCGTGAGGGCCAGACTGGTATCATCACTCAGAGTGATGTTCAAACAGTATGTCCCAGACCCAGTGAAGGCTCTTCTCACAGTCAGCAAGCAGGTACCAGCCGCGTCCACATCCACAGGGTCGCACACGGTGCTGTGGGGGAGCTGGCAGGTAGGGTCAGACACTGTGGTACAGACCTCTGTGGGGGTGCTGCGGGTGCCGAGGGAGAGACATGCAGTATCAGTTTGGAAGGGACAAGCACAATCATTACACATCTAAAAAACTGAATTCCACTTTATTCTTGCATACGACGTAAGAATATCAAACCGTATGATGTCAAATTGTCACATATAACTTTTTCTTTAAAAGCCTGCGTGTGAACTACTGCTTCCCCTGTGGCCTCAGAAAGGTGTGGCCCTGGGAGTGGAGGAGGATGAAATTATGAGGCCCCAAGGCAAGGGGCTGGTGGAAACTGTATGAAGACCAAGTCATTCCCGCACCTCTGAGCTCCCTAGAATGCCTGCAGATATAGACGGCTTAGGTGTTCAGCAAATATATTATTAAATGCCAGATCCAGCCCTGCCCGGGTCCCTGCTGAGGTATAGCAGTGACAGCAGCAGCAGCTGTTTATGCAGTATTTACTACATGCAAGGCATGGAGCTGTAGATGTGTGACATGGTCTTGCTTATTTCTCTCAATGACCTGATAAGGAAAGTAAGATTAGCCTCCTGTAGCAGGTGAGAAACTAGCTGGGGAAGGGGAGAGACTGGCCCCAGGTCACACAAGCCGAGGTGGATCTGGGACTTGAATAAAGGAAGTTTGCCAACCACGGGAGGCAAAGTGGCCATGCATTACTGTCTTAGCCACTGTGTCACCTGTGAGTGGACCTCCCGGACACAGAGACCAAGCTCTGATGCTGGGGCGGGTGAGGCATGGGTGGCACGGAGGACAAGCTCTCTTCTCGGCTGGCTTCACTCCTCCAGTAGGTTTTTCTCAATTTTTTGCCATCCTCATCTCTCTCCTCTCCCCAGGTTTCTTATCTGTCCCTTTTTTATTAATTATCGCTAGGGTGCCGCCATTCCACACTGGCTCCCCACAACTCAGAGGGGCCTCAGGGAATGAAGAGCTGTGTTTGGGGCCAGATCACAGCCTGTGAACCATACTCTGCAGGCATCCACCATCTCTGGGGTAAGTTCTAGAATCACTGTGTGCCTCACTGGGTCCATCTGTAAAATGAGGAGACTCAGGATTGGATAAGGATTCAGTATGAAAACAGATGTAAAATGTGAAAAACACTGTAAGTGTTCAATAATTATTGTTCAATTTCATCAACAGTTAAAGGTAATGAGCACTGTTCAACTCTAGCAAAACAAGTGTGTGCTTCAGAGCACCTCACAGGGCCCTTCCTTGTCGCAGCTGACAGATGAACCAGGAAGCTAAATCAACCTGGAAGGGGACACGGCGTTAAGGCCTTTGCTCAGGCCTTGACCCGCTCCTCTGGCTGATGTGTACTCACGTTCCTTGGCAGGTCACGACGAAATCCATCAGGGAGTTGTCAGTCTGCGGTGCGGGCATCAGAACATCTGCCATCCGGATGATGTTAACCTCTAGAATTCCCTCTAACAAAACAACCCCCATAGAAAAACACATCAAAATACAACAGAAACCAAAGCAAACTGTTACTTAATAGACCAGAAAGCCTTCTCGCCATACCAGACTCACACCAGATCTAGGAACTACCCCACAGCTTGAACTGAACTAACTGTTCTTCATTGCAACCCAGCTCTTCATTTCTGGAGCGTGTGGATGTATTAGAAGGCAGCACTCCTTCTAGGCAGGAGTTTCAGAGAAAGTTACCTTCTGGGAAGATGCAGCCTCAGGCTCAGGCCTTGGCCAGCTTCTCTGAGCCCCAGGTGCACAACCTGGGCTTCAGCCCCCACCTGTCATCTCTGTGGGGTACCTGTGGGCAGGGCCCACAGTGCACAGCCACCTCTGGTGGCCCTTTCTTATGCACCAGAAGTTTGGCTTTGTGAAACCAGCTGGAGGAATGAAGTGGATGTTTGGGAACTTGCTACTGGCCTTCCTTCAAGGCACCTTCATTCAGATTTCTGGAATGCACCGTTGGGGATCAGGCTCATTAGCATGTGGGCCTTATGCTGGACTCATTTCCACCAGGAGTCTAAGGAAGGCCAGAGAGGCAGGTGGGAATCTAGACACTGGTAGAGTCTTTGCCTGTACACATGTGATGTCACCTTGAGCAGAGAGGGTGCCCCTGCCCCCCTCTCCAGACTCAGCAGAGTGGCAGGGTGGCCCGAGGTAGATTCTAACATCCATCTAACATCCGTTGCTCTTACCTACAATTGTGATGGTGGCTTTAAAGTAACCGTATCTGTAAATCTGGCACATTTCATCGGGAGTCTCCCTCAGCTCCAGGGGATTGTCACTAGCTGATGCTGGAGAGGTGGAATGATAAGATTTTAGATTAGTTGCTGAGAATGTAAAAGATGTACATGTTCATAATAACCAAAAATCTAAACAGGTGCATGAAAATAAAAAATCTAAACATCTACCTGCCCTTTAGAAAAACATCAAGAGTACTATGCTATTCAATCACTGTGGAAATTTGAACTATGTAATGATTCATATAGATGTAAGAACTATGAGGCATTAGAATTATTAAATTATGGTAGTAAACACAATCCTGTATCTTCTTGAAACATGGGAATCAAATGAAAGTTAGAAGCCATATTAAAATGTGTGATACAACAATCATGATGAAACCAAGCAAGTTTTTTTTTTTTTAATGCTTTATTTATTTCTAGGAGAGAGAGAGGGAGACAGCGTGAGCAGGGGAGGGTCAGAGACAGAGGGAGTCACAGACTCTGAAACAGGCTCCAGGCTCTGAGCTGGCAGTCAGCACGGAGCCCGACGCGGGGCCCGAACCCACGAACCGCGAGATCATGACCCAAGCGAAAGTCGGACGCTTAACCGACTAAGCCACCCAGGCGCCCCGAAACCAAGCAAGTTTTGATAAAATCATATTTTGATTTTTGAGGCAGGTGTTCTGGGCTCAACTTCCAGGTCTCTTGGTTTGAAATGTTTGAGACCATGGGCACATCATTTGACCTGTCCTTGCTTCAATTCGCTCATCTATAAAATAGGAATAACACCTATTGGCCCACTAAGGTTGAACTATGCCCGCCATATAGGAAATCCTTAATAAATATGTTTCCTTGTCTCAAGATGTATCTCCATACATCTATTTAAATGTACATGTAGATATGCCACAACATATATAGATACATACTTTCAGATGGGAAGTTTGCTACATAAGAGATTACAAAGCAAGCAACAAAGAGAAAGGTAATTCTTTTCCTGTTTGGGTGTTTCATAGCTCCGAAGTTTATATTCGAAAAGTCTTGTAGCTATTGATGGACTGAGGTGTGAGGAAGGAAAGGAATAAATACCAGACGCTTTTGAAAATAACTTGTTGAGGGGCACCTGGGTGGCTCAGTCAGTTAAACAGCTGTCTCTTGATTTTGTCGCACATCATGATTTCACACTTGTGAGACTGATCCCTGCATTGGTAGCTGTGCTGTGTGGGGAGCCTGCTTGGGATTCTCTCTCCCTCTCTCTCTGCCCCAACCTCTGCTTGCGTTCTCTCTCTAAATAAATAAACAAACATTAAGAAAAGAAAATACCTTGTTTATGATTAAGGCAAAGAAGTTAATGCTCTATTAGTTACAATTTAAAAAGCAGTGTTGGTATTCCTTTAATAGAATTAAAAGAATGAAAGGAAAACAGGATATTGAAAATTTCAAGAGACATGAAAGTGAACCTAGTTGGGGGGTGGGAAGGGTGTCAAAACTTCAAATGAGCTGCACTCTAACACAGTGACATGTAGGTATGAAGCTGGCTGGGAGACTTCTCGAGGGCTCGTCTGAGCTTCCGGTGGGTGGTTGGCTGTGCCCTGTGACTCTCATTTGTTTGGAGGGCCTTCTCTGAGTAATTCTCAGAGCTTCTCTGGAAACAGGTGCTGCATGGCACATGCTTTGGAAAAAAGATGCAGCAAGAGATTTTTTTTTGTGCTGGGTATTAAAGATGGCTGGACCGCTTAACAGACAGAAATTATCAAGTTAGAACACGGAATCATGACCCTGCCATCTTTTAAAATAAAACTTCTTGTATGGGGCGCCTGGGTGGCTTAGTCGGTTAAGCGTCCGACTTTCGCTTAGGTCATGATCTCGCGGTTCGTGGGTTCGAGCCCCGCGTCGGGCTCTGTGCTGACTGCCAGCTCAGAGCCTGGAGCCTGTTTCAGTCTGTGACTCCCTCTCTCTCTGCCCCTCCCCTGCTCACGCTGTCTCTCTCTCTCTCCTAGAAATAAATTAAAAAAACATTAAAAAAAAAAATTTAAAAAATAAAATAAAATAAAATAAAGTAAAACTTCTTTTAAAAAACGACTAAGTGACAAAAGTTAAGGCTTCTACCTTTGGTAGAATGCTTATAAAAATGCATATGGAGTTTTCTAGACATATCTACAAGGTCAAGTCTATATCCATGTGTCTATAAAGTCAAGGTATAACTAAAGGACCAATTAGATAAAGCCAGGCAGCTTCTCTTCACTATAAAATGTAACTAACTCATAAGGTTACTACCTTATATCCAATTATCTAGCCTATGGAAATAATAACAAAAATTGAAATACCTTTTCATTGACTTAAAATATATTTTTATATATGCTATATGATATAAATACATTCTAAGAAAAACAAGCTTAATAAAAATGCAATTTAAAATAGACTTATGTTAAATAAACTAACATTAAATCCTTTACCTTTTAGGAATTTCTGGACAGTTCTAGAATTACAGGCATCTACAATTTATTTTTTTTCTTTAAAAAATTTTTTTTAATGTTTTTTATTTATTTCTAGGAGAGAGAGAGAGACAGCGTGAGCAGGGGAGGGTCAGAGAGAGAGAGGGAGATACAGATTCTGAAACAGGCTCCAGGCTCTGAGCTGGCAGTCAGCACAGAGCCCGACGCGGGGCTCGAACCCACGAACCGCGAGATCGTGACCTAAGGGAAAGTCGGACGCTTAACCGACTAAGCCACCCAGGCGCCCCTACAATTTATTTTTAGTTTTATACCTGGTCTCCTTATTTATAAGGAAGATCATCAATAATTATAGAAAAAGAAATTCTTAGCGAAATACCAGAATGAAGCTATATGTTTAGAGCTGTTCGGTACAGTTATATTTGTAACTGGAACCAGGATTAACGTAATCAACCATCAATAAGACAACGGTTAAATAAATTATACGTTTATACACCCTATGTTACTTACATACTATGTTTATATACACAATGAAATACTAGGTAGCCATTGATGAAAGTGAGTTACATTTATATGAACTGACAAGGGAACAATGTCTATGGTGTGTGTTAAGTGAAGAAAAGCAAATGACAGAACCATATATATAGCAGGAGACCATTTACACAAAAATCAAAACAACAACATCTATACATATTTATATAGTATGTTTGTGATGCATAGAGAAAGATCTGGAAAGAAATGCTCTTAACTATTAACAAGGTTTAACTCTTGGGAGGAGAATGTGAATAGGGATTTTCACTTTTAGTCTAGACTTCTCTATCACTTTAATTTTTATTAAGGAACATGCATTAATTTTGTAATTTAAAACATTTCAAAAATAATGAATCAAAATCAGTAATAACTTGCAGTGTGTTGATTTAGATAGGCCAGACTTAAGATCTCATTTTATTAATAACACACTATTATAACGATTATTTGGTAAAAAAAGAAAGAAAGAAAAGAAAAGAAAGAAAAAGAATTGCAAGAAGTCTGAACGTGATGATGGAGTGATTTCCTCTAGGCTTGGTGATGGCGCCCTCTTGTGACCAGTGAGGGAATGTCAACCTTTTACCATTCATTTTATCAGGAGTGCTAAGATGTGCTAAAGGCAGAGTAGGGTAGGAGGGGGCATCAGATGGCAGCTAACATTTTCCAAAGTAGACTCTTAAGAGCTTCGTCTTTTTTAAAAAAGAATTTTTAATGTTTTTATTTATTTCTGAGAGACAGAGAGAGACAGCGTGAGCAGGGGAGGGTCAGAGAGAGAGGGAGACACAGAATCTGAAACAGGCTCCAGGCTCTGAGCTGTCAGCCCAGAGCTCGACGCGGGGCTCTTACCCGTGAGCTGTGAGATCATGACCTGAGCCGAAATAGGACACTTAACCGACTGAGCCACCCAGGCGCCCCGACTCTTAAGAACTTCTTGAATGTCCTTATATACTGTCAGTAGAGTGTGGGATTTAACTAATAATGCCTTATATCCAGAACAATTATAATGTCTGGAGTCTTTCTACCTTGCTCACCATAAAATACTCTCAAGGTGCATTCTTTCCTGGGCCATTTAGAAACTACTTTCTTTTTAAAAAAAATTTTTTTTAATGTTTTATTTATTTCTAGGAGAGAGAGAGAGAGACAGCGTGAGCAGGCGAGGGTCAGAGAGAGAGGGAGTCACAGACTGAAACAGGCTCCAGGCTCTGCGCTGGCAGTCAGCACAGAGCCCGACGCAGGGCTTGAAACCACCAACCGCGAGATCATGACCTAAGCGAAAGTCGGATGCTTAACCGACTAAGCCACCCAGGCGTCCCTGGAAACTACTTTCAAGCATGGCTGTGTTTTCATGGGACACTAGGTGGATGTGGGCGGGTCAGGGAGAAGATTGGAAGTGGGGATGACCTGAAAGTTTATAAGGGCCAAGGTGTCTTTTCATAGCTAGAAAAAAATGGGAGAGTACCAGAAATGGGATGGGCCGGAGAGGGAAAGCATCTCTACACATAACGAGGACCAGTACATATTAGGAAAGTCAAAGAGCTGTGTACGAGTCATGAAATTCTACTTGCAAAATGACTTTAAACATACTCTTCTGTCTTCTCTATTCTAACAGCTTAAAATGGTGATAAAGTGGCTAAAGAATAACAGGTACAGAAGGAATCACTGCAGAGTCTCTACACAATCCTTTAAACTAGGGATCTAATTATGTAACCTATATTGTGTGTG
The DNA here is from genome assembly GCF_008692635.1 of Crocuta crocuta. Classification (NCBI taxonomy): domain Eukaryota; kingdom Metazoa; phylum Chordata; class Mammalia; order Carnivora; family Hyaenidae; genus Crocuta; species Crocuta crocuta. The sequence goes on from NW_027532002.1 coordinate 12,457,010, forward strand.
TGTGTGTGTGCGCGCGCGCGCGCGCGCGCTCTGTTAAGGAACACCTCCACCCCTGCCCCAGTCAAAGATCACCTGGAAAATACTTACATAAAAAAGAGGTGGGTATTGGAGGTTTGGGTGAAGATGAAGGACAGGGTCCAGGCACCACAGCTTGCACAGTGAGGTTAAGGTTGAAGGTTCCATTAAGCACATACGTGTGATTCAGAGTTGGATTGTTGGAAACAAAAATACCAGTATTATCTCCAAAGTTCCACTTGTAGTAAATGGCCGACTCATTGAGGAAGTGACTGGGGTCATGAATCAGGACAGTGAACATAATGGGAAGGTCCCTGAGGAAGGTTTCATCAGATAAATTTCGATCATTCTTCTGGTACATAGTCACAAACACAGGAATATGATCTAAAAAATATACCCCAAAACAGAAAGAACACATGAATGCTTGATTTTAAGGGGATGACTTCACTAATGCTTTCAGTTAAAAAATTAAAATTAGGAATAATTCAGCATAATTTTCCCTTTTCCTATGCAAGTTTTCTAGAGTTTTCCCAAGTTATTCTGGAATCATAGATGAGGTACAACGTAAGTAAATATATAAGCCTGTGAAGGAACTTATATGAATCACAACCTAACCCAGAACATTTGGCTCTAACTCTTAACCCACTAGTCACCAGAACTAAGTGCTTTACCATCAGTTAATTTAGAGTTCACACTACTCACCTGTTACCACGTACACATCTTTCACTTTTGCAATTGGAACATATGACCGTCGGTGTCTTCTATAAACAGCTACTTCCATGAGTTGAGGGCCAAGTGGCACATTGGCTGTGTTCATAGAAACTCTTGCTGAACCCCGTCCTAATTTCTGGAAATACTGACCTTTGAGAGGATGGAAATTTTCAGTTACTGGCCACATTACATGATCATTTTAGGAAGTTGTTGTTTCTTAATGACTAGTGACTGCCACTTAGAGAGTGGTCTGAAAAAGGAAAAACAGGATGGGGATGTGGTCCTGAGTGCTTCAGAAAGGAAGATGGTGCTTATTTCATGCCAAACCTTGTAGAGCAAACCCACAGTTAAATAAATATAATTGTACGTAGTTGGTTACAATGAAAAGAGCTGTTTAGTGGGATACTAGTTAGTCCTAAGTTTGCAAATAAAGTTTTTATAAGTGATCATGCCTTGAAATACATGTTTCCCATAGAAAAGTATCCAAAGGAGTTAAAAAAACTTATCCAAAAATCTACCTTATTGTTGTAACAATATTACTCTTTCAGCTGTATTATTGAGCAGCTTTTTTTTCCCCCCCAGGGACTAGAATCCTCCACTTTCTAATGGCATTCATATATAAAAATGCAGGCAGGGGGTGCCTGGGTGGTGCAGTCGGTTAAGTGTCTGACTCCTGGTCTCAGCTCAGGTCATAATCTCACAGTTTGTGAGTTCGAACCCCACATCAGGCTCTGTGCTGATGGCATGGAGCCTGCTTGGGATTCTGTCTCTCCTTCTCCCTGCGCCTCCCCTGCTTGTGAAAGTGTGTGTGCTCTCTCTTAAAAAAAAAAAAAAGATGCAGTAAGTGATTAACAAAGAAGTAGGGTGTGGTAGCTGTAAAAAAATGCAGTGGTTCTATAAATACATTCCTAGGACATTCCTGACACATTCTTTTTCTTTCTCCAACCCTCACGTAAATCTAACTACCACTGGCTAGCTAGTGAAGGTAATTCCTCTCCTTCAGATCACAGAGATGTTTTTCTAATACCATTGAGGCACTCAGCATAGATGTGTGATTGGAAAAACGGGGATGGTAAGACGGATGCTTGTGGGGATGTCCAAGGACCATGCTTATTACATGGTCAAAGGTATCAGAAAAATACACTAATCTTCTTAGGGAGATGTCATGTGGGATCCCTTTTACCTTGTGCAGGGGCAGTTTTGTTGGAGGTTGTAGGGGAAAGAGGTATCTCTCAGCGGTTAGTTATATGTGAGGAAACATTAGCCAGGGCACTGAGAGACTACAGAAGCAACTGGTAGTTGAAAGAAATTATCAGTTAGCTCAGAGATGTTAGAAGATGGAAATTCAAAAGTCTTCTTAGAAAAACTGCAATTTCTGGGCTGAAAGCTGATTTTTAATAGACATCCTAACTAGCTAAATTAATGGATGTCAACTGGGCTAAAAAGATACTGGGGTGTTAGTGAGCATACATGACTCCATGCAAATGGTAAGGTCAAAGAAATGATGACATTTGGTGAATTGACTGCTGGGGCCGTGAAGGCAATGAAACAAAGTCAGCCTTCAATCCCCTGATTTAACTAGATGGGCATAATATTTCATCTATATTTTGTATCTCGTTAAACTGATGTACACTGTTAATATTTGTTTGATTTATAAATGAGTTAATCGGACAAAGAAACTTTGATTTATCAAGACGAAACATTTAGAAATTTGGAGCCTGTACGATTGTAGCAGTTTTTATACATTCAGAACAAGGTGGGACCTGGTGACATTTTCAACTAAGAACTTAGCAGCTTTGCTAATTATAACCTAAATTTGCTCCTCTTAAAAATAATCACTTCACCAATAATAAAACAAAAGTGGGGTGCCTGGGTGGCTTAGTCGGTTAAACGTCCGACTTTCGCTTAGGTCATGATCTCGCGGTTCGTGGGTTCGAGCCCCGCGTCGGGCTCTGTGCTGACTGCCAGCTCAGAGCCTGGAGCCTGTTTCAGTCTGTGACTCCCTCTCTCTCTGACCCTCCCCTGCTCACGCTGTCTCTCTCTCTCTCTCTCTCTCTCTCTCCTAGAAATAAAAAAAAAACAAAAAAAAAACAAAAGTGGTTACCATTTGTGCTTTAAAAAAAAGAGAAGAATAGTAGTGAGATTATGTTATTTCTACACAATGGAATATTATGCAGCCATTAAAATAATGTACATAAAGAATTTTAATAATAGAGTCAAATGCTCATGATATTCAACAAAAATGTGTATACATTATAATGTTAAGAAATGCTAGCAAAAAATACCCACCGTTGCACTAACAGTGGTAACATCTGGTGTTCATGATATACTTTTCATTTTTCACTTGTACTTTTCTGCATTTTTCAAGTTTCCCTTAAAGAGCATAAGTTTCCTTTTTAAAAATTCTTTTGACAAAAAATTTAATGAAAAAATCAAATGCCCATCTGTGTGCCACTCGAATAAATATTAGTATTTTTTTCATATTACTGTGTTAGACAGAAAAAATTTGAGTAGTTTTATTTTAAAGGAAAAACGGAATCCTTTTCCCCTCCATCTTTCAATTCTTTAGTGTCCTGAAGATTTGTTAAGGCTAAACAAGATTTTATTTTTATCCTTTACCCTCCACTCCAACAAAGGAAAGAACAGAGTGACTGTTGTGAAACTCTTAGTGTGAGAATTCTTGGTTATGGAATAAGAAAAAAGAAAAAAGGTAAACTTTTAAGGGAAGGTAAAAAAGCAGGTAAGAAGGTTTTGTACAAAGGCCAACCAAGTGTGTGAAAAACGTAGACAAAATTCCATCTCTTCCATCCAGGGTGGTGAGGGAAGGGCCTTCCGTCAGGGAACACGTGATAGCCTGGGCTGTTGCCATTTGCCCAGTCAACTTCCTCCGTCCAGTTGTAAACATATGGGTCAGGAGATGGACCGGTATCTAAACAGAGAAAGACACAAGCCAGGCTTGTCATGTGGGCTCAGAAAGCTTAATGTTCATCACAGAATTAAACATCTTTTCCTATTTTTTATAAATATAAATACAGTTGGATAACTAAAACCCTAATATTCAGAACTCACCCGGTGGTGCATATTTATGACTGTTTCCTGCAAATAGGTTATATTTCAGTAAAAGTTTCACCCAAAGCAATTATTTAGAAAGGTTCAATCTAGAGATCACAATATATCTATTTTTTTTCCCCCTAGGGGAGAGAGAGAGAGACAGTGTGAGCAGGGGAGGGTCAGAGAGAAAGGGAGATACAGACTCTGAAACAGGCTCCAGGCTCTGAGCTGGCAGTCAGCACAGAGCCCGACGCGGGGCTCGAACCCACGAACCATAAGATCGTGACCTAAGCGAAAGTCGGACGCTTAACCGACTAAGCCACCCAGGCGCCCCACAATATACCTATTTTTAATATTAGATCTCTGAATCACACTGTGTTCAAATCAAACTGAAGGATGCTTTATCTTTTTATGCTGATACTGCCTTCTGTAGGGTTTTTTCCCCCCTTTTCTGAGTCATTTGGCACCAAATGACTCTCTACTTTTAAAGATTTTGGCACACTTCTAATAAGAAGGACATTCTCCTACATAACCTCAGTGTCATTACTACTCTTACTGAAGTCCAATCAAGGGTCATATACCACATTTGGCTATTTTGTCTCTTCAAATGACCAGAAAAAATAGATAGAAGTAAATACGGCAACAAGTTACAATTGTTGAGTCTAGGTAGAAAGTATCTGGGGGCGCCTGGGTGGCTTAGTCGGTTAAGCGTCCGACTTTCGCTTAGGTCATGATCTCGCGGTTCGTGGGTTCGAGCCCCGCGTCGGGCTCTGTGCTGACTGCCAGCTCAGAGCCTGGAGCCTGTTTCGGTCTGTGACTCCCTCTCTCTCTGACCCTCCCCTGCTCATGCTGTCTCTCTCTCTCTCTCTCTCTCTCCCCTAGAAATAAATAAAACATTTTAAAAAATTTAAAAAAAAGTTATTTGTGTACTCAGTGTATCTGATTTCAACTTTTTTGTACATATATTTCTTCTTTTTTTCTTTTTTCTTTTTTAACACATTTTTATTTATTTCTAGGAGAGAGAGAGACAGCGTGAGCAGGGGAGGGTCAGAGAGAGGGAGTCACAGACTGAAACAGGCTCCAGGCTCTGAGCTGGCAGTCAGCACAGAGCCCGACGCGGGGCTCGAACCCACGAACCGCGAGATCATGACCTAAGCGAAAGTCGGACGCTTAACCGACTAAGCCACCCAGACGCCCCTTTTTTTTCTTTTTAAAAGTAAACTCTGTACCCAACATGGGGCTCAAACTCATGACCCCAGGATCAAGAGTTGCGTGCTCTACTGACGGAACCAGCCAAGTGCCCCAACATATTTCATCTTAAACAAGTCATGATAAGTATCTTTTCACCTAGAATAGTTTCCTCATCCTCTTGGTATCATTTATGTCACTGATATTTTTGAAGAACCTTTTTATTTATCAATCTATTGTTGTTTTTTAATTCTTAAATTGTCCCAAATAGCTAGTGAGAGTCCTTTCAAGCTGGCTCCTGTGTTTTTGTGATGTGTCCCCATCAGTCCTTGAACATTTCCTCACTTCTGCGCCTGGTATTTTCCCTATCCTAGACCTGGAATTGGTATTTTCCTCAAAGATCCCTAGTTCCTTAAAAAAATATTTTTAATGTTTGTTATTTTTTTTTTTTTTTTTGAGAGACAGAGAGACAGAGCACAAGTGGAAGTGGGGCAGAGAGAGAAGGAGATACAGAATCTGAAACAGGATCTAGGCTCTGAACTGTCAGCTCAGAGCCTGATGCGGGGCTTGAACTCACAAACCATGAGATTATGATCTGAGTCAAAGTCAGACGCTTAACCGACTAAGCCACCCAGGCACCCACCCCCTAGTTCCCTTTAGTGGTGATAGATATTATATAAAATTTTTCATAAGTCACAGGGACTCCTTTATATAAAAAAGATCAGAGAGCTAGATTGTCATTTGAAATATTCATAAGAATCAGCTTTTTAGAAAAGAGAAAAATTACTACAAAATATTAAGCACTTAACAGTTTAAAAATATCAAACCCTTTTTGTACAGAATCTAATATACAATTCCTAATAGGAAGATGATAAATTAATGAGGAATGAACACATTGACAATGTATTAGAGGTTGTAAGTAATAAAATCAGATCATAGAGGCACCTGGGCAGCTCACTCAGTTAAGTGTCCAACTCTTGGTCTTGACTTAGGTCATGATACAATGTTTGTAGGCTCAAGCGCCACATCTGGCTCCATGCTGTCAGCACAGAGCCTGCATGGAATTCTCTCTCTTTCCTCCTTATGCCCCTCTCCCCACCCTTGAACTCACAAGTTCTCTCAAAATAATAAATGCAAAGAAAATCAGATCATAAGTGCATTTAACAGTCTTGCCAATGATCAAAGAATCTCACTAGTTAGCTCAGAGTTTTTGAGAAAGTGCAGTTCTCAAGATAGTTTCCCTTGATGCATTTGTGTTCATTTGTGCTCTTTAACTTGTACAAAGAACTTACTTGCTTTAAGAGCAAAGCAAAACCAAAATATACACATTTGAGCATTTGTGCTATCTATCCATTTGCATAAGTGATACTTGTGAGCATAAATTAATCTCATCAGTAAACATCGTCAAACTGGCTATTCTTTGAGTAGCCAAAAGAATTCCCAGTAATCAAACCAAAATCTGAGAACTGAGAGAGAGTATTCTCTGGCCAATCAACTAGACACTAAGAGAAGGCTGAGCGTGACAATATAACTTTTGAAGAAGGTTCCAAGCAGCAGAAAGCCATCAGTTTTGCTCAAGTGAGTTTGGCTAATGTTGATGTAGGAACTGGGTGGAGCAACCCCCCCCTCCCCCCGTCATACAGTTTGAGTAAGGGGTGACATGAGATAATAGCATCTTGCATGTACAGAAGTACCTGTGAGCCTTCAGGTTTATGAGAAGGTTCTCCATTAGTTAGGAGAACTAGCCTGTTCCTGTGGCATGAATAACATTTCTTACCATTTCTGCAGTTCTTCTCATAAACTATGTTGCCATTGACATCTTCCATTTGGCATCTGGGGAATACCAGGTTTACCACAAATGTTATAGTTGAGCCTACAAGGGCTGGAGAATCACTGGTCAGAATCGCCTGCACATGGCCTCCTAGGACATAAAGAAGTGCAGCTTAATGATCAAGCATCTTTTTCCTTTCACTGATAAATAAACAAAGAGTTAAGTCCACTAATCAGGACCAGAGCCTCCTTATGCATTTTTAAAAAAAAATATTTGTCCTTTTTTTTTTTTTTTTAATAAGGACCATACCCAGTGTGGGGCTTGAACTTGTGACCTGGAGGTCAAGAGTCCTGTGCTCTACTGACTGAACCAGCCAGGAGCCCTCCCATCTTTATGCCTCTTTACGATTATAAATTATTTTCTGGATTCCTAACTGTTGCTTTCAGAGTACAACATTCTAGAACACAAAAAAATTTTAAAAAGGTCAAACTAATTAAAGAATTATCTAAGCATACAAAGAACTTTTACTTAAAGTTAAAAAAAACCTGTTGGATTGAAGAAACAAGTTTTAAAGGTTTATATTTTTTTAATTCAAAACCAATGACTGAAAGACTCATTCTTTCATGCAAATAGCAAGATATTCACTTTCTGATAAACCACATCTTTGAGATGGTCAAAACTACTCCAGAGTCTCAGATCTTCTGAAGAGGACCATTCTCATATTAGATAAATAAATTTGAGGCTAAACCTGTTTGCTCTCCAAAATCTTCCAAGAACTACAAACTTATCAGTTTCTAAGGAGATTAAACTTTTGTGTGTGACTTAGAAAGTGATAGTATTGAGATAAAGGAAAGGTTGCTAAATCCAGGTGGCTCCCACTTCGTAGAGTCCCTTTGTTTACAGAAGCAACACAAGCCATGTGATCTCCAAGTCTATAATCTACAAGACTGACTTAGATAAGAAAGGATAGTTGTTTGCCTTTAATCTTCTGATTTACCTTTCCAGGAGTTTTTCCACTTCGAGTCTCCTCTTTTCCACACTGGATACAGCTTTTCATTCCACTCATTTTCATCAGAAGACCAACCATTGAGTTGGCTGTACTCCCTCATATAACCAGAAGTTGTTTCATTGCCCAGCACATCATGAAATCCTATATCAATATTTGAAAAACAAATTATTTGGTCTATTTCATTCTACATTTAGTACTTACCTAAAAATAAAGCAACTTTTCATTTCATAAGCTTGGAAAGTCATACTTGATATTTCCTATATGTCAAACAAATAGAAGTTGTCTTTTTATTAAAATTTTTAGAAATATTTGTTTTTGGAAGAAAGGGGGGAAAGTGAGCGAGCAGGGGAGGGGCAAAGAAAGGGGGGGAGACAGAGGACCTGAGGCAAGTCTCTGAGCTGACAGCAGAGAGCCTGATGCGGGGCTCAAACTCATGAACTGAAAGATCATGACCTGGGCCGGAGTCAAACGTTTAACCAACTGAGCCACCCAGGCACCCCTGTGTATGTGTTTTAATGTCTACTGGAAATAGCTTAAATAGAACTATTCAGATCCTCTTTCTGTACTTCAAAGGAGTACAATTTAAAGGAAAAAATTTCAAAGTCATTATTTCTTAGCCATTATTTGGTTTCTCAATACGTATTCTCTGAATATTTGGATTTGATATAATTAAGAAAACACTGTTGCCAATGAAAAATGTTCTCTTGGCTAAAAGAATGCCAGGCTGAGGAATGCCTCAGTTTTCCAAGAAAAGCAAACCAGTACTGGAGAGCCCCCTGTTGAACCTGAACCATCTAATTTTTTACAGCCCAGTATATGGTCTGACTTGATGAATGTTCCATATATACTGTGTAATATGTGTTTTTAAAACATCATTTATGTTAAGAGCTAGCTGATGTTTTTTTTTAAGTTTTAAAAAACATTTATTTATTTATCTGACAGAGAGAGGAGAGCACACACAAGTGAGGGAGGGGCAGAGAGAAACACACAGAATGTGAAATGGGCTCCAGGCCTGAGCTGTCAGAGCACAGCCCAAAGTAGAGCTTGAACCCATGAACCATGGGACCATGACCTGAGCCAAAGTCGGACACTTAACCAACTGAACCATCCAGGCAACCTGATAACGCTTTTTGAGATTTCTATTGTTGCTACTGATTTCCTGTCCACTTGTTATTTCAATTACTAAGGGAGGATTGTTGAAATCTTCAACTATAATTATGGGATTTTTCAATTTCTTCAGTTCTATCGCTTTTGCTTATTTATTATTATTATTATTTTTTTTTTTTGAAAGAGAGAGAAGAAGAGGATGAGCAGAGGGGAAGGGAGAGAATCATAAGTAGGCTCGGTGCCCAGCACAGAGCCTGATGCAGAGCTCAATCTCATGACCTGAGCCAAAATCAACAGTCAGATGCTCAACTGACTGAGCCATCCAATTGCCCCTGTTTAGTGTAATTTGAAGCTTGGTTTAGAATTGTGGAGTCTTTTTCATGAATAGATCCTCTTACCAGTAGGAATTGCCCTTTATGTCTGGCAATATTCCTTGTTCTGAAGAAGTCTTTGATAGCAATGCTTAGTAGTTACATCTTTTTCCATCCTTTTAAGATATTTAAAAACTTAGTTTTGAGAGAGAGCAAGCAGGGGAGAGGCAGAGAGAGAGGGAGAGAGAGAATCCTAAACAGGCTCCACACTGTCAGCACAGAGCCCAAGGCAGAGCTCAAACTCATGAACTGTGAGATCATGACCTGAGCTGAAGTCGGATGCTTAATCAGCTGAGCCACCCAGAAGCCCCTATCATTTTATTCTTAACTGATTTATATTTTTACATTTGAAGTGGGTTTCTTATAGATAGCCTATTGGTTTTTTAAAATCTTCACAGTGTTTAGGTAATTTTACATTTAATGTAATTACCGATATTATGGATTTAAATCTACCATTTTGTTATTTTTCTATTTGTCCCATCTATTCTTTGTTCTTTTTTTAAATGGGTTTATTTTTGAAGTTTATCTCCTCTTCTGGCTCTGTCTTTTTGTGTGGTTGCTCCAGGGTTTATAAAATTCTAATTCTTTTGAAATTCTTTCTCATCTTGAGTTGGTGTTTTTCCCTTGCCTGACAATTCCAGAGCTCACATGGTCTCTCCTTTCTTTGGGGATTGTAGCAGATTGGTTGGTTGCCTACCTAGCAGCCATTCCAGCATGCACTCCTGTCCCCCGGCCCTTGCTACAGAGCTTATATTTTGACAGTTCAAAATTCCAAAGGCTCACTTTCCTAGCTTTATTTATGGTACTGGCATGGGCAGATGATTAGAACCTGGCCAATCAGAGCTAAGAGGAAGTCTTCTGAGGGCTTCTGGGAAAGATTTTCCTCCTTCATAAAACACACACACACACACACACACACACACACAACCAAATCAAAAACATAAAAAGAACCTCCATTTTTTTCATATCAGAAGTGATCTGGGAGATGGTAATATAATGATGTGACGCCTGGAGCTGTGACAGCCATACTTCACCAAGAGGGCACAGATCTGAAGAAGGAAGCCAATACACTGAGGATGTCAGAATGGAAGATTGAAAAAGAGTTCTTGATGCTACTGAGCTCTTGATCTATCTGACCTTGCTTGCATGTGGACTGGTTGAGACAACAAAGGTCTTACTCAACCTATTTGAGTATTCCATTATTCACAACCAAAAGCTTAATTGTCTATAACCCACAGACAGCCCCTAATCATACAGATCTTAAACTGTCTTCTCATCAACTCATATGGTCTCTGTGTCACCTGGCCCAGAAATCCTATCTTCTCTTAAATACTGGAAGAGAACTTCCAGAAGGTGTGGTATTCAGTAGGTGCTAAGAGGAGCCATTTTGAAAGGATGCCACTAACCTCTGTCTTCTATTTTTCCTTTTTGGTAGGTGGAGGGAAGAGTCTGTTGTTTCCTTCTTATAAGGAAGGCAGATGGAATGGGAAAGAATATTGAAATGAATACTGAACAATCCCGATGTCCCATAATGGGTGAATGTTATAAAACTTGGTTTCTAGTCTTGATTTTGTTACTAAACAGGCTGTGTGACCTCAGGCCATGTCTTTTCAGGGCCTCCAAATCCGAGAAAAAACAAGGAAGACAAAAATTAAATGTCTTGTGATTCTGTGAGGTTGCTTTTGTTTGGAAACGGATACTAAGTGAAGGCAGGTTTATCAATGTTTAAAACTGGATATTTATTCGAATTGAGTCATGGAGTGGTCTAATATTCAATGTGGAAAAACTAACATTAGTTCAAATCACTTCATTTTATAGATGAAGAAATTCAGGCCTAGCGAAGTGACCAGATTCACTCAGGGTCACCTTTCATGGAGTGGAAATGAAGAATCACATCTTTTGAGTCCCAGGACCTATTTTTCCCACTGTTCCAAAGAGTCCTCTTCTTCCTCAGAGAAAGTCAGTGTTTCCAGAAACATAATCAAAACATGGATTTCTCCTCTGATTTTAAATGTCATCAGTCAAGGAAAAATACGAACTTAACAGAATGACAGAATATAGATACACAGGCCCATTGAACAGAATGGAGAATGTAGAAATAGACCAACTCAAATATGTCCTACTGGTTTTTGACAGAGATGCAAAAACAACCCAATAGAGTTTCGAAAGATAGCCTTTTCAACAAATGGTGCTCTAAGAAAGTGAAAAGCATAGGAGAAATTTTCAGCCTCTAGACTAGGCAAGAATTTTTTAACTTGACATTAAAAACATGATCCATAAAAAAAAAAAAAAGATAAATCAGGCCTCATTAAAATGAAAACTTTTGCTTTGTGAGATAACATGTGAAGAAAATCAAAAGGCACATTAGAAACTAGCAAAGACTATTTGCAAACCGCATTTTTAATAAAGGACTGATATCGAGAATATGTAAAGATTTCTCAAAACTCAACATTAAAAAACAGTCTAATTTAAAAACGGATAAAATATCTGAACATTACACTGAAGAGAATGTACAGATGGCAAAAGAAGCACATGAAACCATCTCCAGTATGAATGTGCATTAAAAATGCAACGGGATATCACTATACACCTATCAGAATGACTAAAAAAAATAGTGACGTATCAAACCTAGGCCAGGATGTGAAGATAGCGGATCACTCATACTTTGCTGGTGGGAACATAAAATGGTACAGCCACTCTGGAGAACAGTTTGGCAGTCTCTTGTAAAACTAAACATGCAATTAACATGCAACCAGGCAATTGTACTCCTGGGCATCTGCCTCAAAGAAATGGAAACTCATCATCACATGAAAACCTGTGCATGAATGTTCATTGCAACTTTCTTCATAGTGGCTCAAACTGGAAGAATCCAGATGTCCCACAATGGGTGAATATTTAAACTGCAGTATATTCTATACTGTGGAATACTACCCAGTGATTAAAAAAGAACTATTAAAAACAAAAAAGGAAAGAACTATGGATACATACAACAGCTTCAGTAAATTATGTTGAGTAAAAAAAAGCCAATGCCCTCAAATTACATACTGAAATGATTCCATTTATGTAACATCTTTGAAGTAACAAAATTATAAAAATGGAGAATGGATTAGCAGTTGCCAAAGCAGGAAGTGGGGTAGAAAAGGGACATAGGTTTTAAAGGGTATGAGGGCCCCTTGTGATGGAACAGTTAGGTATTTTGACTATATCAGTATCAGTACCCTGCCTGTGATTCTGTATAATCATTTTGCAAGATGTTACCATTGGGAGAAACAGGATAAAAGGTACCGGGGACTCTCTTTGCATTATTTCTTAAAACTGCATGTGAATCTACAATGACCTCAAAACGTGGAATTAAAAATAAGACACTCAACAGTAAGCAGGTTTTAAAAGCAAAAAAAAAAAAAAAAAAAAAAAAAAAAAAAAAGGGGG
>NW_027532002.1:12469797-12516562 GCF_008692635.1 Crocuta crocuta
CAAAAAAAAAAAAGATTAAAAAAAAAAAAAAAAAAAAAAAAAAAAAAAAAAAAAAAGGTGTGTGGGGGAGAGAGGGATAGAAGTGAAGGGAAACAGATCCCACCAGCATCCCTGTGGCTTTTCTCTCTCCTCTCTAGAATCTCTGCTCTACCAGCAGATAGGTGGTGGCCAGGTTGGCTGTTAACAACTTTATCCATACCTACTCTTGCCTCCTTTTTACCAGAGCTATGATTGGAAAGGGGCAAAGAATCCCGTGGTGTTTGATACAATGGTAAATTCTACCCATCCTTGTTTTTTTCTGGACAGAGTATTTAGTCTAGGGCAAGGTGAAGACAGGAATGATGGGTTTTGTTACATTTTGCCTAATAAGTTGGGGCTCTTCTCAAACCCACAGCCAATATTTAAGGCAGGCTAATCTGTTTCTCTGAGAACAAATTAGTACTGGTGGAAAGAAGGCTAGAATTAGGCAAAGGGTCTCCACTGACTGTCGACTTCTCTGTCCCTCTATCTCCTACCATTGCAGACTCCAGGGAATTCTGTCTACAGAATTCTGTAGCTCCAAGGAGCTACACTGAGGGAAGACAATTGCTACCTTGTAGGACTCCTACCCCAAGCACCTTCTGTTAAGTAATCTCACAAGAACCCCATTATCACTTTTGCAAACGAGGAAATGAAAGCTCAAAGCTGCCAAGTCACTTGTGGCCCAGTCCCCCAGCTGGTAGGGAACCCAAGTCTGTCCAACTGCAGGAAGGAGAACGGTTGGCTTGGGCTTTCTTCCTCTTAATTGCTGTGTAGCCTGGGGGAAGTTACTTGCCTTCTCTGTGGCCAAGTTCCTTGTCTAGGAAACAGGATCGTCACAGANCTAGGAGAATGTGCTGTGCCTCTGGCCACTCTGCTCCTGCCCCTTTGCCCTCACCCCAGGGGGCCCTGCAGTCCCAGCAGCCCCTTCTCACACTCACCCCTTCCTGAGCTTCTCCAGTCTTGGGGAAACCCGCCTGCACTCCCGGGGTACCGGCAGTTGCCTCTCTTCCTCTCTTGACTCAACATTCCTGCTGGGATCCCACGCTGCAACCTAATTAAAAGACTTTTCCTTCCCCCCAAAAAATAAATAAAAGACTTTTCCTTCTCACAAGGGGAAGAGGATTGAAAAGAGGGCTAGGCGCCCATGCATCCAGGTCCTGCCTGAGCACAGGTGGGCTCAGCAGGTACAAAACAAGACCTGGGCTGTTGATTCCCGCACCTGTTGAACAGGGGAAGGCCCGTCTCTCCCGCAGAGGTGGTTGTGGGGAGTACGGGTGAGGTCAGTGCAGCAGCCGCATAGCGGCTACACAGGGTCACGAGGTAGACCCTGGCCCCTTCTCTATGCCTCCCATCCTCCCCCACCTCCATCCCCCATGGAATTGTCTGGCACAATCAGGATCCCTGGACTTTTTTTTTTTTTCCCCTAGGAGAGAGAGAGACAGCGTGAGCAGGGGAAGAGTCAGACAGAGAGGGAGACACAGACTCCGAAACAGGTTCCAGGCTCTGAGCTGGCAGTCAGCACAGAGCCCGACGCGGGGCTCGAACCCACGAACCGCGAGATCATGACCTAAGCGAAAGTTGGACGCTTAACTGACTAAGCCACCCAGGGGCCCCAGGATCCCTGGACTTTTAAAGTGTTTGTTTTTTAAATGTTTATTTTTAAGAGTGCATGTGTGCAAGCAGGAGAGAGGCAGAGAGGGAGACACAGAACCTGAAGCAGGGTCCAGACTCTGAGCTATCAGCATAGAGCCACCCAGGCACCTAAGGACTCCTGGACTTTTCATCAGTGAATGTTGCAGTGAGGTGTAGTGGACCTTGTGGGTGATGTGTAATTCACTTCCCTCTCCCACCGCACACTACCTGCAGGAGCATGGCGGGGGGCGGAGGGGGGGGGTGCATCACCACCCATCCCCTGGACAGACAAGCGGGCCGCACACAGGCACAGCGGGCCGAAACCTTGACTTTGTGTTCCAATTACAAGAGGAGGTTGTTTGTTTTTTTTTTAATTTTTTTTTTAATGTTTTATTTATTTCTAGGAGAGAGAGAGAGACACAGCGTGAGCAGGGGAGGGTCAGAGAGAGAGGGAGTCACAGACCGAAACAGGCTCCAGGCTCTGAGCTGGCAGTCAGCACAGAGCCCGATGCGGGGCTCGAACCCACGAACCGCGAGATCATGACCTAAGCGAAAGTCGGACGCCTAACCGACTAAGCCACCCAGGCGCCCCAAGAGGAGCTTTTTTAAGCAAGGAGGCTCCAAGCCCACCTCCGAAGATTCTGCTCTCATTGACCTGGGCCTCAGCATTGTTAGAAAACGTGGGACTAGAATGGAGACCCAGGGCTTCGGCTCTTCTCGAAGTAACCTGACTCGAATGGCAGCAAGCTCCGGCAGGTGTGTGGGGAAAAAAAAAAATCTCAACAGGACTAGCAACAGCTTCTGGGCTGGGAGGGTGAGCAAGCCAGTCTCTCGATTTTGGGCCCCATTTCATTTGAGGCCTCTGCTACTGGATAGAACTAGACCAAGTTTAGTGCTACAGTTGGGTGCTATTGCTTTGTTCTCAGGCCAGAGACTGTTCCCCTTACAACTCCACCCTCCCTGTGTGTAGCCAGAGAGACGGTGGCAAGTGCAAGGGGAAAAAGGCTCCGTAAGAGAGGGGCTGCGTGGCTATTACTTTCCAAGAGCCGGAGCAAAGACTGGAGCTGGAATCATTTTGAGGTGGTTTCAACATTCCCAAATGTTTCCAGAAGAAATGAAGAAGCACGAAAACTTCCCGAGGAGCTTCAGGAAGTCACCTCTGGCTTAGACGACAATACTTCAGACAATCCATCACTTTAGTTGATAGACAAAGAATAGCTTAAACACAGAAACTCAGTTACTCACGTTTGGCGGCATCAAGAGGTAATCTTGCAGCCAGAAGCAGAAATCCCAGCAGACAAGACAGACACTCCATGCTGAATTCTCACAGACCCAGGCAATCAAGGTTGTTGTTTTTTTTACAAATTCCCCTGGCTCCACCCGCTAAGAACAGCAGTGCTCTTCTGGCCTCCGCTGTGCCCCACTCCTTATTTTAATTAAATACAGGGCGCCTCAGGGCAGATCATGTGATGGTATTAAGCAGTCTTGCCTGATCTGGTCTCTGGAGTTCAAGCTCTTACAACTCATGTGCTTCTGACTCACTCAATCTTAGCATCTATTCTCTCTTTTCAGATGTGCACCATTTCAATGTTTTGATTCCACATTTCTAGTTAGAGGGACTTCTTTCCTATGTATGCTGCTTTAATATCCTTCAAACAAAATTTCAGTCTCCAACCTCATTATCAACTTGCTATGATTCCTTTACGGAGTCATTCACCAGCTCAGGTGGCCATGTCACAGTTGTGCTGCTTTTGCTATAGTTTAGAGGACCAGCTCTGCCCAGTGCTAACCAGTGCTTGTACATCCCCTTCCCCCAAGAGGAGACATGACTGGGGGAGTTATCTCTTCAATCATTTGAAACTGGGATGACATATATGGATAATAGCATATGTTATGCCAAAAGGTTCTTAAAACAGCTGCACAGGCCTCCAGTTGCTGAGAAACATGCTTAAAAGTCCATTTTAAGAGATCTGTGCAATTCCATATAGCTTTTGAAAGAACCTGTATCATTTCTGGTAGCTGCTCTCAAATCGTTCATGTGTCGGACCATCTGAGGCCAACTGCGTAAAACGTACTGTGTATTTCACGTTATAGAGAGCAGGTATGGAGTGCAAAAACACGCTTGCTTGGAACATGAGTTTTATATAGTCAAATCACTTTTGGTTATAGAATGTGCAGAAAATGTGGCAACATGGACACTTGACTACATGTGATCTTTGTGTAAGTCACATCTGCATGACTATCTTCAGTACATATGAAAGTCCTCGTGAGCAGGAGGGTAAAATTTGGGGTGTTAGTTTACGTTTCAGTTGTGCTAACAAGGAATAGAAACTGAAGCCCCCAAGCAGGTGTGGCCAGCTCCCGACCTTAAGGCCACATCTTGGGTCTTTAAAGCTCCTTTTGCATACTTGGAAGCCAAGAGGAGAGAAAAAAATCCCATCCCGGGGAACATATTCGTGATTGAAACAAAACTATTTTCAAATACGGATGAATAGATGAACTGCAAAAGTATTTATTTTATCTAATATGAATTATCTATATAGTTCTGTTTGCTTTTTCCAACCAACATGTGCAACTTTTATAATAAAAATGGCCTTTCAGTTTAGGGAAAACTTACTGTTGATATTTAACTATTATTGCCCTTTGTTACCGACAATTCTAGCTTTTATGTTTGGCCACATTAGCTACTTCTGTTGCTAACTAAATTGGAAGTGACAAACTCTTCTGCGACAAAACCTTAATTAATAGGGAGACAGACACAGTTTACTTCCATGTCTTCTCTCCTTCCTGCTCCTTCCAGGGCAGACGGCAATAGGTAAAACCGACGGCAGTTGTAAGAAGGTGAAGGAGAAATCAGAAGTTAGTTGTTCATTCCAAAGCACTACATATTCCATGGATCATCTGTGCCTTGATTATCAACAGCTGACAACATATCAAATAGTTTACTTCATAGGCTGAGGATACAGTATTATTTTGGAAAGAAATATTCAAGTGTTTTTTAATTAAAAATTTTTTAATGTTTATTCATTTCTGAGAGAGAGAAGACAGAGTGAATGAGGGAGGAGCAAAGAGAGAGGAAGACAGAGGATCCCAAGAAGGCTCCACGCTGACATCAGGGAGTCCCATGAGGGGCTTGAACTCATGAACTTTGAGATCATGACCTGAGCCAAAGTCGGACATTCAACCAACTGAGCCACCCAGGTGCTGCTCAAGTGTTTTGTTTTTTAATAAAATCATATTGTGAATTAAGTTTAGTTCATTGAAGGAAGGGAACCATCTCAGTTACTTGGTATCAACAACATGATTATTCTGTTTGGAAACCATGCTGGGAAAACAGCCAGCTTTGGAGAATGTACTAAATTGCCTCTAAGGGTCCTGGTTCCTGATGCCCCTCGTGGTGGCCACAGTCCTAACCTGAGGAGTAGCCCCCAAGCAGTAACGACCCCAGCAGCCACCTGAAGGGGATGTGGGTAGTGGCAGGCCATAGGGAGTTAACACTTTTAATTCTAGAAATTTCTTAGTTCAGGGTTGCCTAGGTGGCTCAGTCGGTTGAGCGTCCGACTCTCAATTCTGGCTCAGCTCATTATCTTGCTCAGGTTGTGATCTTCCTGAGATGGAGCCCTGCATCTGGCTCTGTGCTGTCAGCAGAGCCTGCATGGGATTCTCCCTCTCGCCCTTTCTCTTCTCAGCCCCTCCCCCACTTGCACTCAGGGCTCTTCTCTCTCTCTCACAATAAGTAAACTTAAATTCTCTGTTCAAACTGGTGTTTTTAAGTAAGAAAAATTAAGGTCTTTTTCTCCCCAACTCTTATAAACTTTTGTTTATAAATTGTCACTGTAACAAACTACAGAAACTTAGGTTAAAACAACATGACTCTGTTATCTTACCTTCCGGAAGTCAGACTTCTGAAACAGGTCTCACTGGGTCCAAATCAAAGTGTCAGTAGGGAAACTCTAGTGAAGAATCTGTTTTCTCACCTTTTCCGGCTTCAAGAGGCCACCCTTTTATCCTGGTTCACAACTCTCTTCCATCTTTAAAGCCAGCAGCAGCCAGTCTTTCTCACATGGAATCATTCTGACACTGATTCTCCTTCCTTCTTCTCTTAGAAGGGAACTTATGATTACATTGAACTCACCTGGATAATCCAGGTTACTTGCCTTGTCTTAAAATCAGTTGATTAGCAACTTTAATTCCATCTTCAATCTTCATTCCCCCTTGCCATATAATGTATTCACAAATTCCAGGGATTAGGATGTAGACATCTTTGGGGGCCATTATTCTGTTTATCACAGTTATACAACAGGTGACTTAACAAAAATTCTTTTTATGAAGAAGAGTTTGTGATGAGAGCAGTCATGGGAAGTACTTCTCAAAGATTATGAGACTTGTTGAAACAAAGGCTTTGATATTTGGCAGAGCAGAAAGGCAAGAATAAACTAAAGATAAAGGAATCAGTTCAGAGAGAGAGAGAAGTCTCATGTGATTGCCTTGTCCTAATGTGGGCTTTTTAACATGTTATAATCAGAGTCATGGTTTTCAGATTTAAGTATTAACAAATGACTCAGAGACTTCTGTTTAGTGTCTACTTCTTTGGTCCCTCCTGTCTGGCTTCTCTCCACATGAATAAGTAATTAAACTCCTTTGTTTCCAGGTTTACTGAGTTTTGAAATTACTCTTCCACCAAAATACTTTTTCTAGATCTTCAGAGAAAGAGGAGAAAACGAATCACCAAGTCAATGCCTTCTTTTCTGGTCACTTCTGCAGTCACAAAGCATCAATGGCTGTTGTATTTTTGGCCTGATTTTGCACCTGAAGGAATTGGCTACTCAATTCAGCCAAAGGGTTTTTTTTTCTTGAGTGTTGGTGGCAAACGTTTTTTGACATGACTCTTCTATGGAGTTACAGGGCCCATTTGAAAAGAAAAAGGGCTATAGAAACATGTGGGTTTAGAAACATGTGGATTATCACACTATTGAAGTCCTCATTTCTCTGTATTTTTAGTGTAACGAGAGTAAGACAAAAGTTTGTTATGTGAATGCAGTAGCAAAGATAAATGGGCTCCTTTCCTTTCTACCTTTGGTGCCCACAGAACAGTGGGACAGAGAGGGGAGAAATAGAATAGATCTATAGAAAGAGAAAGGAAGGAGGGGGCCAAAATAGAAATCTGAAAGGAAACTTGGTTTCCACTTTTATGATAATTAGGATTATCTAGAAATGTTTCAGCATACTGGAGCAAGTGCATTGCACTCATTCACTAGAGAGTGATTGTAAGCCCAAGAAAGAAGAAGCTAGAAGAGAAATAAAAAGGAATTTTGACCGTAGAGGCAAGGCCAGGAAACTGAAGATAGAACAGAATGTTGCATCGTTAGTTACGCTTATACCTAAATTTGTTTTTTTTAAATGAAATTAAAAAGATTTTTTTTCAATTTTTTCAATTTTTATTTATTTTTGAGAGAGAGAGAGAGACAGAGGGTGAACGGGGGATGGGCAGAGAGAGAGGGAGACACAGAATCTGAAGCAGGCTCCAGGCTCTGAGCTGTCAGCACAGAGCCCGATGCGGGGCTCCAACTCACAAACCTTGAGATCCTGACTTGAGCCGAAGTCAGAGGCTTAACCAACTAAGCCACCCAGGCACCCTCCAAAAAAAATTTTTTTAATGTATATTTATTTTTGAGAGAGAGAGACAGTGTGGGCGAGGGCTGGAGAGAGGGAGACATAGAATCCAAAGCAAGCTCTAGGGTCCAAGCTGTCAGCACAGAGCCAATGTGGGGCTCAAACCCCAATGTACTAAATGCCTCTACATTGTTAACTTAAAAATAGCCAATATTATGTTATGTGAATTTCACCTTGATTTAAAAAATTACGATTTCTTGGCTGAAATTAACAACTCAAGCAATGACAGATGTTGGTGAGGATGTGGAGAAAGAAGAACCCTTTTGCACTGCTGTTGGGAATGCAAACTGGGGCAGCCACTCTGAAAAACAGTATGGAGGTTCCTCAAAAAAATAAAAAATAGAACTACCCTATGACCCAGCAATGGTACTACTAGGTATTTATCCAAAGGATACAGGTATGCAGTTTCAAAGGGGCACATGTACCCCTTAAAGGTTTAAAGCAGTGCTATCAACAATAGCCAATGTCTGGAAAGAGCCCAAGTGTCCATCAATAGATGAATGGATAAAGAAGATGCCATGTATATATATATATACATATATATATGTACATGCTATATATGTGTGTGTGTATACACACACACATACACACACACAATGGAGTATTACTCAGCAATCAAAAAGAATGAAATCTTGCCATTTGCAACGTGGATGGAACTAGAGTGTATAATGTTCAGTGAAATTAGTCTATCAGAGAAAGACAAATATATGACTTCAATCATATATGGAATTTAAGATACAATACAGATGAACACAAGGGAAGGGATGCAATGATAATATAAACAGGGAGGCAGGACAGAACGTGAGACTCTTACATAAAGATAACAAACCAAGGGTCGCTGGAGGGGTGGGGGGTGGGGGATGGGCTAAATAGGCAAGGAGCATTAAGGAGGACACTTGTTGGGATGAGCACTGGGTGTTTATATGTAGGGGATGAATCACTGGGATCTCCTCCTGAAATCACCATTGCACTATATGCTAACTAACTTGGATGTGAATTTAAAAAAGGAAAAGAAAAAAAGATTACGATTCTTTAAAAAATGTTAATGATTGGGGCGCCTGGGTGGCTTAGTCGGTTAAGCGTCCGACTTTCGCTTAGGTCATGATCTCGCGGTTTGTGGGTTTGAGCCCCGCGTCGGGCTTTGTGCTGACTGCCAGCTCAGAGCCTGGAGCCTGTTTCAGTCTGTGACTCTCTCTGACCTTTCTCTCTGACCCTCCCCTGCTCACGCTGTCTCTCTCTCTCTCTCTCTCCTAGAAATAAATAAAAAACATTAAAAAAATTTTTTAAAAAATGTTAATGATTAACTTCTCAATGCCCTTTGTCAGGTATGCCAGGTATTGTGCCAGGAACTGGGGATGCAAAGGAGAATAAGGAACCTGGTTTTCTGGGGCTTCCAGTCCTGTTGGAGGCAGCAGATCAGTGAGGGAGCACGTGTAGGTGCTGATATGTCGGGGTGCACAGCAAGGGCACAAAAAAGTGGCTGTTCTGTTCCATCTAGATAGCACTGTTCCATACAAATATAATGTGAGCCACATATGTAATTTAAAACTTCCTTGTAGCCACGTTAAAAAAAGTAATGAGAAACAGTTGAAATTATTTTAATATTATGCACTATGTAACTCAATATATCTAAAACATCATTTCAGCCTGTAATCCATGTATAAAATTATTAACAAGATCCTTTACATTCTTTTTTTCATGTGGTCTTTGGTATCCAGTGTTTACACTTACAGCATGTGTCACTTAGACTAGCACATTGTGGGTGCTCACTAGCCCATGTGCCAGTGGCTCGTATATGGGACAGCGTCACCCTAGAGGGACGGGAGAAGCTTCTCCAAGGGGTGAGGCATGGCCTTGGGCTTGAGCTGCTCCAGGCAGAGCAAGTTGTTGGGGCCACAGCCCAGAGGGGAGCAGAGGCTGGAGGGAGGATGCAGTCTGTCTGTGAGGGCGACATGCAGCCAGGGTAAAGGGTCCAGCCCAACTTTGATGGAAAGTGAGTGTAATAGGGAGTATGTCTTAATGCACATCTGGTATTTTTTCTCTGACTGATTTCCCAGGAGTGGAGATAAAGAAGAGAGGTAGAGCTGTCATTACACATAATTGATTTTTTACACAAAACTGATTTAATGACTATTCCCTGCCCCCAACAGCCCGACTGTCCGTCTCCAGCATTCTTTTCAAAGTTGTAATAAATCTTGCAAAACTTGGTTGTAAAACTTGTTCAACTTAATCATCAGTGCCTTGCTTAAGATGGTATTTCAGTGTTAGCCAAGAGTGGCATCTCACAAGACAAATGATTTCAAAAGTGTAATGTATGTCCCCATAGCTTTGAAAAAAATTTTTTAATGTTTATTTATATTTGAGAGAGAAAGAAAGACAGTGTGTGAGCAGGGCAGGGACAGAGAGAGATGGAGACAGAATCTGAAGCAGGCTCCAGGCTCTGAGCTGTCAGCACAGAGCCAGATGTGGGGCTTAAACTCACAGAGCCATGAGATCATGACCTAAGCCAAATTCTGATGCTCAACAAACTGAGCCATTCAGGCATCTCACTCATACTTTTAACTTTAATTTCACTTCAAAATAATTTCACTTGCAAACACACAGAAGAGTTACAGGAAGAGTAACTCTCATATACCCTTTAACTAGATTTACCAGTTTTAACTTTTTTTTTTTTTTTAAATGTTTTATTCACTTCTAGGAGAGAGAGAGAGAGACAGCATGAGCAGGGGAGGGTCAGAGAGACGGAGATACAGAATCTGAAACAGGCTCCAGGCTCTGAGCTGTCAGCACAGAGCCCGATGAGAGGCTCGAACCCACGAACTGTGAGGTCATGACCTGAGCCGAAGTCGGACGCTTAACCCACTGAGCCACCCAGGCGCCCCTACCAGTTTTAACTTTCTGTCACATGTGCATGCTGACTTACATATACTTATACATACATATACACATTTATTCCTGTTATTATTTCATTAATGAAATATAAATTGCAGACATTCTGCTCCTTTTCTTTTCTTCAGCTGACATTTCCTAACATCAAGGGCACTCTGTTAACATAAGTACGGTCCAATTATCAAAATCAGGAATCCAACATCGACATAATATACACTATCTAATCCCCAGGGTTTTTTTGTTTTTTTTTTTCAAATTTTTCCTATTACTCCAAAAGCATCTTTTTTAAAAAAAGAATTTATTTTTTTGTGTGTGAGAGAGAGAGTGTGCTCATGGGGAAAGGGCAGGAGAGAGGGGGACAAAGGACCCAAAGCTGGCTCTGTGCTGACAGCAGAGAGCCCGATGTAGGGCTCAAACCTGTGGGGCTCAAACCCATGCACAGTGAGACCATGTCATGGGCCAAAATTGGATGCTTAAGCTGACTGAGCCCCTGAGATGCCCCTCTAATAACATCCGTTAGAGCAATTCCCCCTCCTGCTCCACAATTCAGGATCCAATCCAAGATCGTGCACTGTATTTAGTTGTTATGCCTCTTTAGTCTCATTTAATCTAGAACAAACCCTCCGCCCACTTTATGTTTCACATCTTTAATATTGGTGAAGACTATTGGCCAATGTTTTATAGAGTGCCCCTCACTTTGGAGTTGTCTGGTACTTCCCTGTGCTGAGGTTCAGGCTATGCATTTTGAACCCCTGTGCTGAGGTTCAGGCTATGCATTTTGAACAGGACTATCACATAAGTAATATTCCTCCCTTTTCAGAGCATCTCATCCTCCAGTATCTGTTGATTACTTTTAGCTCATTAAATTGAAGAGGATATGATTAAACAATTCATGCAACCTCTTAGCACAGGGAAAAGGATGGAGTAGGTTCTGGAACATTGTTAAATGAGGTTTGAAGGCCTTATGTCAGTAAGAGAGGGCTACTCCAAATGTCACATGAAATTTATAACACAAATTAAAGTTTCATTCACATAAAAAGCAGCAAGCTTGTTCTGATGTTAATATATATATGAGAAAATTCTGAACATGTTTAGAATGTGATTTCATTGAAAATATTTATATAGATACAATGAGATATAGCTCACATACACAAGAATACTGTCTTCTTCATTATAACAGATCAGTACTCATAAGAGGCTACATTCCAGAAGTTTCCCAGTTTGCCTTCTTTACCTTCAGCATTTGCTTAGTTCACTGGGTTTGGAAAATGTCTACTCTGCTTTTATTAATCATGTAAATTTGTAAACCTTATTTAGCTTTGTAGCTAAACGGTATATATTCATTCATACTTTGTAAAATGAAACAGGGGTGGGGTGCCTGGATGGCTCAGTTGGTTGAGCAACTGTCTCTTGATTGCAGCTCAGGTGATGATCTCATGGTGGAGATGTAGCCCTCCAAGAAGCTCTGTGCTGAGCGTGGAGCCTGCTTGGAATTCTCTCTCTCCCTCTCTCTGATTCTCCCCCTTCTCAAAATAAATGAATAAACATTTAAAAAATAGTAAAAAAAAAAAAAAAAGTAAAGTGAAACAGGGGTTTTGCTCAATACCTCTAACTAAATATGGAAATGCAAAAGTAACACAGCTCAGTGCAGAGTGTGCTCAGTTATAAAATAAAACAGGATGGCGTTCCAGAGCCCAAGACTCTGAGCAGAATCAGATTTAAGGTCCAGCACCACAGGCCTCATCCCCACTTCCCCAAGGATCCGCGGACCCCAGCTTGGAAGGAGGATACGCCTTCAAGCTGTGCTGGCTCTATTGGCTCCCTTTCTTCTCACCCATCAGCCACAGTATGTAAATTCGGTTATGATTCTGAGTGCCTGCTTGTGCGGTGGGTTGAGGTGCTGATAACAATGGGAAGTTTGAAGCAGAGAGAACTCCATACTCATATCTGAACTTCTGGGAGAGGTTTGGAGAGACTATGGTTCATGGCAGTCATCGACGCTTTCAAGTTCAAAATCTTAAGTACGTTCTGTTGTTCTTTTGACTAATTCCTCACTACCTTCTGACATTAGGAAACATCTACAAAGTCAGAGCTATGCACGGGGCTGGTCAAGGCAGCTGCCTTTGTGAGGCAAAGTGTTTTATTTGCTATGTATGAGTTTGCAATATCTCATCACATCCCCATTCCCTCCAAGTGTTTGTGGGGAGGACTGTGTGGATCGACTCCTTTATGTTCATGGTGTTATATCTAGATCGCAGTATCCTCACCGACCAGAGACCACCAGGGAGACCGAGTCATGCATGCAAAGGCAAAGGGCTTTATTACGGGCTCCAGCTCGGGCTCACCGACTTTACCAGCGCAGTGGATCCCTGCTGTGAGCCCTGAGCAAAGGCAGAGTAGGGTTTTTATGGGGTTTGTGACGGGGGAGTTACAGAGGTTGTGGCGGAACAGTGATCCAATCATAATTATTCAACATTATTGACAGCAGGTTTAACCATACACATTGTCTAGAGTATTCGTTACTTTTGGCGGGATCCAATTACAACATTTAGAGTACCTTTAAATTCAACCAATCACAGAGCGAGCCTAGGGTCTTGTTTGGCGACTAACAGGTTAACTTTAACACTAGGTAACAGGGTCCTATCTATAGTTTCTATGTCCAGGCCTCTCCCTTAACAATGTGGAGGGTGGTCGCTGGCCTTTCCTGATTGGGTGTTGCAAGGGTGGTTTCTCCTGCCTTGGGCAATGTGTAACTGCCTGATAGTTTCAGGGAAGCCGAAACTCAGGTCTTCTAGTTTAGAGGGGAAACTTAAAGCCTGTCATGGAGGCAGTTATATTTATATGTTGATACTTATGTCCTTACAATGGGAGTTCATCCTTGGGGATCTAAGGCAGGTGGGGCTGTCAGAACGGGACAGGGAGAGTGTGTGGGGACAGATCCCGCTGAAGAAGATACAGACTGAATGGTCATTGGGAAACGGTGATACAGAGCAAGCAGCGCAGCTGAATGTTTTTAAAAGTCTATCAAACCCACTCTATCATAACTCTCTCCTTATGGATTTGGCATTTCAGGATTTCTAACTTTTAAAGTTATATTACTTTCCTTGTTCTTCCTTGTTGGACGGTGCCTTTATTTGCACATGCGCTGCATGGAGCCAGCAGAGGCACATCAACAGAACGAGTAGCACGGAGTCTGGAGGATCAAAGGGGCCATGTGTCGCTGCATGCTCACGGGCCCACGGCTCTGACTCACCAGGCTCCAGATCACAGGCTGGGCACCGGCTCCTGTCTCCTCCAAGCCTGTGTGTTCATGTCCAGCTCTTTCTTTTCTACACGCAGCAGAGAACTCTGGTTGTAAGCTCTCACACTTATACTTAATACTTGTGTTTGATCGCTTGCTTAACTATTGCAAAAGAGGACTCCCATGATTCCGATGTGCCAGCCTTTAGGAATATGAGGGTTTTGAGGACAACCCACCGTGTGCAGCAGCAGAAGGGGCCTGGGGAGCCATACATTTTATTAGAAAGAGCCGACTTGCTAATAAAAAGCTCAAAAAGCTACTCAGCCAACTTTGGTGCTTCTGTGGTTTGAAAACCATCTGAAACTATCTGGTAAGAATATGCTCTTATAAAACGACTCATACATAGTCTTAGGAAAGATTGGAATTCACCTTCTGCTTGGTTTTGCTCCTAACACATCGTTCAAACTTCTGGGCTGCCTTCCCATGGTAACACATCAGCCTCCCCATTTGTCAGCCTTGGGGCAGACACTATTTATTGCTTACCCCAAAGCCATTCTCTTATTTCTCGTTCCCTGATGATCTTTGAGTTTTAGGGGGAGATCTCTAGTTCTCGGGGGAGGGAGGACTGGCCCCCGGTCCAGTGTGTGATCCACTTCTGGCTCACACCATGAGGGGAGGTCTGCTGGGGAGTCTCAGGGATATTTTCCTCTCCTATAAGAGGAGGGCAGACTAGGTCCAGTTCTTTATGGACACTGACATTTGTATTTCACACATTGTTCAAGTGTCACAAAATATTATTTTTTTCTTCACTTAAAGATGTAAAAACTTTTCTAAAAAAATTTTTTTTAATGTTTATTCATTTTTGAGAGACAGAGAGTGAGTGGGAGAGGCGCAGAGAGAGAGGAGGATACAGGATCTGAACCAGGATCCAGTCTCCAAGTTCTCAGCACAGAGCCCAACGTAGGGCTCTAACCCACGGACCGCAAGATCATGACTTGAGCTGAAGTCAGACACTTAACTAACTGAGCCACCCAGGTGCCCCAAAGATGTAAAAACCTTTCTTAGTAGGCTGTACTTAACTCAAAGACAGGCTGGATTTGGCCCATGGGCCATAGACCACCGACCCCGGTTCAGGGCAAAGGAGGGGGCCTACAAGAAAGAAATCTTTTGGATTTAGAGAAAGGGAAAGCTGAAAGTAGGGAAAAGACAGGCTTTTGGGGTGCCTGGGTGGCTTAGTCGGTTAAGCGTCCGACTTTCGCTTAGGTCATGATCTCACGATTCGTGGGTTCGAGCCCCGCGTCGGGCTCTGTGCTGACTGCCAGCTCAGAGCCTGGAGCCTGTTTCAGTCTGTGACTCCCTCTCTCTCTGGCCCTCCCCTGCTCACGCTTGCTCTCTCTCTCTCCTAGAAATAAAATAAAAAAATATTAAAAAAAAAAAAAGACAGGCTTTAAAGTTTTGCTGTTCTTCCACTTTTGTCCTTACACAGAAGGAAACCTCTGGGCAGTTGCGAAGGGCTCAGGGATGGGAGAGGACTGGAATTCAATGTGAATGGAAGAGATGTTCAAGTGCTTTTCTGTTTTTGAGGTTTGAGAATCTCTCCCCAACCCCTGCCACTGAGGCATTCACTCACACTTTCTTCTATTAATCCCACTGTTTTAGCTTTGAGGTTTTTGTTTTGTTTTATAGTTTATTTATTTATTTATTTAATGTTTTATTTTATTTCTGAGAGAGAGAGAGAGAGAGAGAGACAGTGTGAGCAGGGAAGGGTCAGAGAGAGAGGGAGACATAGAATCTGAAACAGGCTCCAGGCTCTGAGCTAACTGTCAACACAGAGCATGATGTGGGGCTCAAACCCACGGACCACGAGATCATGACCTGAGCCAAAGTCGGACGCTTAACTGACTGAGCCACCCAGGTGCCCCTCTAGTTTATTTTTGAGACAGAGAGAGACAGAGCACGAGTAGGGGAGGGGTAGAGAGAGAGAGGGAGATACAGGATCTGAAACAGGCGTCAGGCTCTAAGCTGTTAGCACAGAGCCCAACATGGGGCTCGAACCCACAAACTGTGAGATCATGACCTGAGCCACTGATGGAGCCACCCAGGCGCCCCGAGATTTTGATTTTTAATGGAGTTATGGTTCACTCTGTATGCAGAGTTTTCTTTGTATCCATGCAGTACCAAGATTTCCCATGACCGTCTTCTGAGAATCCTCTCTTTTCCCTAGTTTGTTGTGCAGGGTGGTTGGGGGCCACCTAGGTGTCTGTCACCCGGGGAAGGGGAACGTCAAATGACAGGATGGGCACCTCAGGTGCAGGCAGCAAGGAGAACAGAAGCCTTGCAGTCCTCAAAGCAACAGGGATCTTAAGACCATGGGGAAAAGGTACACATAACATGCATGTAACGTAAGGACCCGTGTGGACCCGTGCACATGCCCTTTACCAAACACTGGGAAACTGAGAGTCACCTTCAACACAGAATAGGTGTGGAGGGATATGGTAGTGAGGAAAGTGAATAAGAGAATACATACATACATACATAAATACATACATAACTAAATAAATAAAGGACGGGAACAGACTTACATGGAGATTTATGACAAGCATATCCTTCAAAAGGAGGAATAAAATGAACTCTCTTCATATAAGTTAATATTTTTAACAAAGGTCATAGCATCTTGAAAAACCAGACCTGGTTCATGTTGTGACCTGCAGTTTCCTGATAATGACTGCCTTCCAAGTAAAAGATTGTTAATTTATCATGCCACAGCAAGGCATCTTCCTCCTAAGGGGAGTGGTGGACCACTTGATGAATGAAAAAATGCCAGAGGTTTTTGTGAGGTGCTGGCGGGTTTTAGGGAGCAAGAATGTGAGGAAGGATTGGAGCAGTGCTGCTGGAGGACCATTGTGGCAGGGGTGTGAGGCCAGAGAGATCAGAGTTTACATCATTCATCAAGATCCTGACACCCAGGGCAACGTTGATTGCTTGTCATTTGGTAGACTTAATGAAGTGTTTTTACATCTCATAGCAACCTGCATGGGGTAAATACTTTAATTGTTCTGATTTTTTAGATGAGAAGACCAGGGCACAAAGAGGTGTGGTAATTTGCTCAAGGTCACACAGCTAGTAAGTACTGGAATTGGGATTGATTCCCCTGCAGTCTGCTTCCCGAATCTGCCATGGAATCCTCTCCCTGTGCTGAAGGTTTCACTATATGACCTGCACAGCTTAACTTATGCTGTTGGTATTAGTAGTCTAATTATGAAAGGCTTAACTTTCTGAAAATGTGGGGGCATTTGTAAGGACACAAGTCTAAACCAGACTCCATAACAGGCTTTAAGTTTCCCCTCTAAACTAGAAGGCCTAAGTTTCAGTTTCCCTGAAACTATCAGGCAGCGACACATTGCCCAAGGCTGAAGAAACTGCCCACCACTTCACTCCACCACACTACCTTGGCAACGCCCAATCAAGAAAGGCCAGCAACTATAGATAAATCTCAGCTGCCCAATGTTAAAGTTAACCCATTAGGCGCCGAACAAGACCCTAGGCTCACTCTGTAATCGGTTGAATTTAAAAGTACTCTAAATGTTGTAATTGGGTCTCGCCAAAAGTAACAGATACTCTGGATAACATGTATGGTTAAACCCACTGTCAATAATGTTGTATAATTATGATTGGATCACTGTTTCCATGCCACAATTTCTGTAACTCCCCTGTCACAAACCCCATAAAAACCCTACTCTGCCTTTGTTCGAGGCTCTCAGCACAGATCCACTGTGTTGGTGAGGTCTGGGAGCCCGAGCTCGAGCCCGTAGAAAAGCCCTTTGCCTTTGCATGTGTGACTCAGTCTCCCTGGTGGTCTCTGGTCGTTGAGGATACTGCGATCTGGGTATAACACATTCAGTATTACAAGGGATAATACACAGATTTTTTGGCCTTAAATCATTTTTCAAAAAGACTTGCTCTCTGGTTTTATTTTTTAATAACTTAATATGTCACTGACTACTTTTAAATAAAAATATAGAGGGCCAGGTTCCTGGGTGGTTCAGTTGGCTTAGGTACTTGATTTCAGTTCATGATCTCAGGTCGTAGGTTCAAGCCCCACATTGGCCTCTGCACGAACAGTGGGATCCTCTCTCTCCCTCTCTCTCTGCCCTTCCGCAGTGTGTGCTTTCTTTCTTTCAAAATAAATAAATAAACATTAAAAAAAATAGAGAAAGGGCCATGTTCTTTGCTGGTGCCGCAAATATACCGTGAAGTGTCGTTCCTGGGCCTGGATATTGAGAATGACAATGACAGAAAGAGTCCGTTTTGACGGAGTTGCAAACATGGCAAATTAACAGGTTAGCTGGAGCTTTTAATCGCGAGTTATATCATTTGTAACTTAGTCCACGGAAAAGATCCGGCATGTCTTCATTAGTCTTGAAAATAAATGATTGTGTTTTACACAACCAAACAGATAAAAATACCATCAGTGAGCAGAATAAAATGAAGAGGAAAGAGAACGATTAGAATAATGCCAGTGAGCTGCATAAAAGGCAAAGTTAAAGATTCTTGTGTTCAGGGCTCTCTAGCGTTAAATTGATCTTTCAGGCCAATGTTTTGGAGTGTGTTCAAACTCAGAAAAAAGAGCGACATTCTTCATTAGCTGGAGATAACAAGAGGCATTTTCAGTGGGATTTAATGCTGGGTAGAGACTGCAGCAAGCGTGGAAATAATTGAAAGTCTGAACTCATTGAACTGATTTGTGCTGTTTACTGATGTTAAAAAATAAAAAGACCCCATTGATTCAAGTTCTCTGCCCCTGCTTCTTTTCATCAAGTGTGCAAGGAATTGGCATGACACTCAAGGCCAAAAAGAGTGACACCATGAGAAAGAGACGCGTAAAGGAAGTGGGCTTTTCTGGCAGGAGCACCTCCAAGCCTGTGAAAGGGAACAGTAAGTATCTGTAGGGCCAGGCCAGGGGCCACAGCTGTCAGATGGGGCCTGAGGGGAACACGCAGCTTCTGCCGAAGGAATCGGGTTTCTGAGAAAGAATTAAGGCCCCGTCTGAGGTGGCGAGGAGAGCTCAGAATGGTGAAAAAGACAGCTGGGGCTGGCTTCAGGAGAACACACCAGATTCCTGAAAGGGGGCCCTGCTGCAAATAAGGGCCATTGTTCCACCACACTTCAGCCCCAGGCCCTGCAGCAGACCTGCTGCAGGGAGGTAGCTGTCCCTGCGGGTCAGCTCACACCGGACTCTGTGACACATGACGCTGCAGGTAAGAGGCTTAATCCAACTTTTAAGAGGAGAGGATTATGAAAATATTCTTTAATAGGTACATCCTTCAGAAAAGACAGCAGGCCAAAGGGGGACAGCCTCATAAATGAGACAAATGAAAGGGACAATTAGGAAACACGAAGGAGGAAGAGGAGGACAAGAGCATGGAGAAAGGAGGCCTAAGCCTGAACTCTTCTGTCTCTGCACCCATGTCTATATGTCTATATATCCACATTATATTATGACAAATTTCAGACATACATGAAAACAGAACAGCTCAGTGATTCCCCATATATCCATCACCTGGGTCTCATGCTAACAACATTTTGCCATATTTTCTTCATATATTTTTCATCTATTTATTTTCTACTATAATTTTAAAACAGATCCCAGATATTTCCCAAATACTTCAATACCTGTCACTAAAAAAAGCAAGAACATTTTTTGTAATTCCAAACTGTAACAGTTCTAATAATTCCTTAATATCATTTTATACTTAGTCCATGTATTAGTCAGCTGCTGCTGTATAACAAATGACCACAAACTTTGTGGCTTAAAATAGCACCAATTCATTGTCTCCCAATTTTGATGGGTAAGGAGTCTGAGCACGGCTTACCTGAGCCCTCTGCTCAGAGTCACACAGACTTCAATTAAGGTGTCAGCTGGACTGCATTTCCCTTCTAGACCCCCGGGTCTTCTTCCAAGTTCATGTGGTTGCTAGCAGAATTCAGTCCCTTGCAGTTATAGGACTGAAGTTCCCATGTTTGCTGGCCAGCTGCTGTCCCTGTTGTCTGCTCTTTGCAGCACGGCTCCTGAAAAGTATGTCCACATTCACTGCATCCACAACCTTTCCTCCCATTCTTTTTTGAAATCTTTTCAGTCAAGTTTTCTGTCCCACCGTCGCATGGGAACAGCTCTTACCAAGGTCACTGTGACCTCCCTATTGTCAAATCTGAGGGTCCATTCTGAGTTTTCATCTTATTTTACTTAACAGCATCATCAAACACAGCTGATCACCTTCCTCTTCTTTACACTGTCTTTTCTTGGAGTCCAGCACCCCACACTCTCCTGTCCTCTCCCTCCTTCTCAATCTCTTTTGCTGGTTTCTTCCCAGTTCCTTGAGCCCTAGTTGTCATGGTGCTCCAATCCTCCACCTGCATGCACTCCTTAGGTGAGCCCATCTACTCTCATGCTTTAAAGGCCTGCTGCATGCTGATGACTCCAAACGATCTCCAGCCTGTTCCTTTTTGCTAACCTTCAGATACATAAATAAGAGTAACAACAACAACAACAATAATAATGAAGACAGCAACAACAAAAAACTAATAAAATAAACACTGTATCTGCATTTGCTATATTATTAATTAAAACAATAATTATTAGGGGCACCTGGATGGCTCAGTTGGTTAAACGTGTGACTCTTGATTTTGGCTCATGTCATGATCTCACTGTTCTGCACTGACAGCATAGAGCCTGCCTGGGATTCTCTCTCTCCCTCCCTCTCTTCCTTTCTCCCACTCACACACATATACTCTCTCTCTTAAAAATAAATAAATTAGTTTTAAAAACCAATAATTATTAATTAAAATAATTATTATCTAGCCAATGCAAACACATACACAGAGGTTATTTTGTGATAGGTATTGTTTTAAGGACTTTATAAACATTAACTCATTTATTGTGTCCTCACTGGTTTCTTCAATTTTTCATGAGGATATTCAGTGTGCCCAGGGCTGCTGCAGAGGTGTGTGACTTGTGCAGTCCACGGAGCTCCATCCTTACAAGGGCCTTGTGGCTGCTTCAACGCTCTGTTGTCACCATCTTAAAATTCTTAAGTGTTGCACAAGGAGCCTTGTATTTTCATTTTGCACTTGGCCCACAAATTATGGAGCTACTCCGGGTCCTGCCTCCAGCTCAGCACCTTAGAGCACATAACACTGCAGCCTGGAAGGGCCACATCCTAGGCTGTCACGGAGGGCTTCCCTGAACTCCTTGGTGCTGAAGAGTTTGCAGAGCTGGCTTGAGATAGTGGCTGTGGAGGTGCAGTCTGGCCACCCCATCAGGCCCTCCAAAACCCATCGAGGGGTTAAGCAAACCAGCTGAGAGGTGTCCTCAAAGGTCATAGTCTTGGTTCCCTGTAGCATTGATTTCCAATACTCACTTTGGCCTGAAGCCCCCACCTCTGATGAAGGATGTGGTACCAAACAGCTCCATGAAGCCACTCTGGTGCATCCCAGAGAAATAATTGAAGACCCCCTTGACGGCATCACAGAGACACCAGAAACTTCCTTTTGATCTCAGCACATGGGATGCTTAGCTTTCTTGGAGCAGTGGTCTGTTTTTTTAAAAAAATGTTAGGGTCACCATGTACCCTATACTTCATTGTTGCCTTCGCTGTCTGGCTGTGAGGAAGCTGAGCCAGCTGTGCAACTGCCGTGGAGCCCCTGATGCATACATTTGTGACAGTTTTCTTTTTTTTTTTATTTTATTTTATTTCTAGGAGAGAGAGAGAGAGAGAGAGAGAGAGAGACAGCGTGAGCAGGGGAGGGTCAGAGAGAGAGGGAGTCACAGACTGAAACAGGCTCCAGGCTCTGAGCTGGCAGTCAGCACAGATCCCACGATCCGCGAGATCATGACCTAAGCGAAAGTCGGACGCTTAACCGACTAAGCCACCCAGGCGCCCCACATTTGTGACAGTTTTCATTCTTGGCTCCATCTGATCTTTCCCACACTCCTTTTCCTTTTGCCCCCGTTTCTTCATCTATTAAAGTTTTATCTTATTATACGTATTTTTGTAAGTAATTTCATATCCTTTCTAGAAACAAGTTATAACTCAATAAATTAAATAACAATTGTTCAAAGAAATCAAATCCTAGGGGTGCCTGGGTGGCTGAGACAGTTAAGCATCTGACTTCAGCTTAGGTCATGATCTCACGGTTTGTGAGTTTGAGCCCCACATCAGGGTCTGTGTTGTTCACACAGAGCCTGGTTCTGATTCTCTATCTCCCTCTCTCTCAGTTCCTCTCCCATTCATTCTCTGTCCCTCAAATATAAAAACATAAAAAAAAAAAAAGGGAATATGCGTATTAAAAATAAATAAGCCAAATCCTATATCAAGTGCCCTCTTCTCATAAAATTCCTTTAAGATAAAAAGATTTTTCAGGATCTACTCACTTAAACAGTATCATCCACAAGAACATTCTGGCACAACAGTGACCCCGGCAATCCCATGGAGTCATGGGATTTACTTTGCAAGGGCCCGAGCCTGCCATTGAAATGCTGCCAGGCCAACAAGCCCGTGACACTTAGTCAGCTGTCCAGGGCTCCTGGGGAGAAGATCATTACCGACTTCTTCCTCTTTCTCAAAACTAAAACAAATCCAAATCAACTCACTGGCTGCTGAACAGATAAATGCCTGACAGCCTTCTATGATACCCAGTGCAGCACAGTCGGCCCAGCAGGTGGGTTCTGCCTTGTTGCACCAGCTGTGCAGGAAGCAGGCATACACAGGAAGCCAGCCACTAGGTTACTGTGCTTTGCCTGTGGCAGCTTATTTAGAATATTGCTTCAAAAAATAGGGGTGCCTGGGTGGCTCAGGCAATTAAGCATCTGACTCTTGGTTTCGGCTCAGGTCATGAGCTCAGGGTTTGTGAGTTTGAGCCCCGCATAGGGATCTGTGCTGATAGTACAGAGCCTGCTTCTGACACTCTTTCTCCCTCTCTCCCCTGATTGCTCTCTCTCTTAAAATAAATAAATAAACTTAAAAAATTATTTTAAAAATAAAAAAATATTGCTTAAATATTTAAAAAAAAATTAAGGTACGCCTGCATGGCTCAGTCAGTTAAGTGTCCGACTCTTGATCTCGGCTCAGGTCATAATCTCACAGTTCATGAGATTGAGCCCTGCATGGGGCTCTGTGCTGAGCATGGAGACTGCTTTGGATTCTCTCCCTCCCTCTCTCTGCCCCTCCCCTGCTTGTGCATGCTCTCTCTCTTTCTCTCAAAATAAGTAAATAAACATTTAAAAAAGTTTTAGAAAGAATACTGCTGGAAGAAGCATGGATAAGGGTCAGGCATCACATTAATGAACTCTGATGAAGCACCGTGATGTTTTAGGCAGCATGAGAAAGAGCAGGATCCTCAACTTCATTCTCATAGCACCTTTATGGTGTTTATCATATCCGTGTACTTTTTACTTAATATTTGTCTTTGAATCTCCATCAACACTTTAATCTCATCCTAAGCAATCATACTCCAAATGCAGGTGTTTAATGTGCTAGTTATGTTTCTTTCTATCTACAGAAAAATAATCTACTGTAATCTATTGTAAAATAAATATAGAAAACTTGTGAAAATAAAAAAGAAATGTGTTCACATACCTTATAAAGTCATCTCATGTACCTCCAGTGGTAGACTTGCCACATCCTGGGACACACAGAAGGATAAACCTCCGGGGTCTCATGGGGCTGCCCAGAGTGGTGCTGTGTGCGATGGGATTTGGGGAGCAGAGAACTTGTCTTTTAAGCACCATATGTATATACACACATTATTATAGACTGAAAAAATTAGGTTTTGGAAAATAATCGAAATAATCACAAGGTAGGATCAATAACTTGTATACCTTTCCTGTCTCTATTTCGAGGCTTTTTGGGTAAAATTGTCTTTTTTTTTTGGGTAAAATTGTCTTTTTTTGGGGGTAAAATTGTCTTTAAAACAAATATGTTTACTAACACCAATAGTGCAGTGTCTGTAGAGCCCTTTAGAAACAATGCTGGCTGTTATAATACGTTCTCTATTTTATGAGTGGTACTTGTTCATTCAGTTCACCAAGCACCAGTAAAAGGAAGTTTTGTTATAAAATTTCTGCAAATGTGGCCTGAGGGAAGACTGTATTCCAATGTGGGCTGAGACTTCCTCTGGGAGCCCCCATGGAGTTGAGCACCCTGGAAGGGGGGTGAGGATCCCATCAGAGAGAGGCTGGAGAGAGAATATTTTCAGTCTGTTTGCACTCCATGCTGCAGATGCGGGGGCACGGGGAAGGGGGAAGAAGAGGACTTGTGTGTAAGGTGTGGCAAATAGCACTGGTGGTGTTTTCTCATGACACAACAGAGGATGTAAAGGCAAAAGAGAAAAAAAGTTGGAAAAATAAATGTTCCTCAAAGTCAAGGAAGAGAAAGCTTATTTACCATCAACAAAACAAGGATGGGAAGTGTAATTAGGTATTAACTGGAGATCTGGTCAGTGGCATGGCTGCATACTAGAACTTCAAAACTGTGGCTAGCCCAGAAAGGTTTGTGAAGTTATCTTTTTTTTTTTTTAAATCAGGCATCCGAAGCAGAAAGGATACACGGAGCAACATGGATGGACCTTGAGGGTGTTATGCTGAGCGAAATAAGTCAGGCAGAGAAGGACAAATATCATATGTTTGCACGTATAGGAGGATTAGGAGGAACTTAACGGAGGACCATGGGGGAGAAGAAGGGGGGAAATGGTGGGGGAAAGGGAGAGAGACAAACCATGAGAGACTCTTGAATGCTGAGAACAAACTGAGGACTCATGGGTGTAGGGGGGGAGGGGAGAGATGGGCATGGAGGAGGACCCTTGTGGGATGAGCACTGGGAGTTATATGGAAACCAACTTGACAATAAACTATTTGTAAAAAATAAAAATAAAAAAATAAAATAAATAGAGATGTGTAGGCCAAAAAAACCAAAAAATAAAAAGTCAAAGTGATGAATTTAAAAAAAAAAAAAGAAAGAAAAAGAAAGGGTACATGGTCTGCTTCTGAGAGATGCTGCATTCAGTTAGCCAGAAAGGCTGATTCATGGCTTCAGGGTGGTGGGTTGGCTGGAAAAGGGCATCATGGGACAGGCAAGGACATTTGCCACAAAGCAAGAGAATCAAAAGAAGGGCTGAGAAGTCAGGTATTGGTCTGGGGGGCAATGTCACCTCTTTGAGGTTGGAGGGTCACAGTAGTGACTCTTTCTATGGCTTGGGTCGAAGCAGCCCTTAGACTATGGTAAAAGAAGTGAAATTGGAAATTTCAAGACCTTTTACGGTTCTTTTAAACTGTTATGGCAGAGGCAGAACAGATTAGGAGAAAGGTTCCTCCAAAACCCTGAAAGGTTTACTCAGAGAGATTGGAAGGGAAGTGAAGCTTCGATAGAAATTCCTTCTAATTTTAGGGGGAACCTTCAAAGAGCTCCTCTATTGACAGCTGGACTACCTTTGGTGATCTGAAGACAATGAAGAAAATGTCTAGACATTGCAGGCTCCAGGGTCCCCTTCCCCTTCCTCTTTCTCAAAGTGGTCACAGAAACTTACACTGTGACATGCTGGTGGTGTGGTGGCATGATGGAAAGTTCCTTAAAAGCACAAAAAGCACAATTCAGCAGTCATGTGCTTGGTGAGGTTGGTAAAGAACAAACCGTGTGAGTGTGAGTGTGCGGGGGGGGGGGGGGCAAAGTCCTAGAACATGCATTTGACATGGCATTATTTGAGTTAGGAAATTGCTAGAAAAATCCAAATGTCCTCCAGCAAAGGAGAGGTTAAATAAATATACATTCATGCAATGGGATATTATGCAGCTGTTAAAAAGGAGGTAGACCTTTGTATGAGAGATTGGTCGGGTCATCAGAAGACCCTCTGTGTATTCTGTGGCTGACCCAGGATGGACACATAGTCTTTAAAAAAAAAAAAAAAATTTTTTTTTTAACATTTATTTATTGTTGAGAGACAGAGCATGAGCAAGGGGGGACCAGAGAGAGAGGCAGACACAGAATCCGAAACAGGCTCCAGGCTCTGAGCTTGCTGTCAGCACAGAGCCCGACACAGGGCTTGAACCCATGATCTGTGAGATCATGACCTGACCCAAAGTTGGACACTTAACCGACTGAACCACCCAGGCGCCCCCACAGGGTGTTGATCAGAGTTAGTGAGAGGCTATGAGGATTCTGTTGGGAATCCTGGGAGAGACTCTTGCTTCACTAACTCTCTGAGAGATGTGAGGTCTGGAGGTGCTGCAGGAATGTCAGTGAGAAAAGGAAGCCTGGAAAGAGACCTGACCAGTACCGAAAGCTTAGCAAGGACAGTTTCACTGAAATGAGGACTAAGACAAAGTGGGATGGTTGAAGACTGAGGTGAGAATAGGTGGGGGAGAAGAGTAGTCAAGTGAAACAACATTTAGAGAAGTGTGGTTGTACAGGAAACAGAGAGCTGGGGTTTCTGGAAGACAAGGTCAAGAGCATTTTGTATTTGTTTTTCTCCAGCAGGGAGATGCTACAGCATGTGAGATATTTATGGTGGGGACTTAGTGAAGGTGAAGAACAGGTGACTCAAGAGGAGAGTAGACCAGTGGCGGTGTCCCATAGCATGTGTGAAGGGCTGGCTTTGGAGTACAGAAGAGAATGACCAATGTCCTCTCTGAGGCTTCTAATTTCTCAGGGAAGGATAAGGAAGGCCATTTCTTCAAAGAGAAGATAGATTAGGTGATAGAGAAAAGGTACAGAAAAGCTTATATTGGGGGTGCCTGGGTGGCTCAGTCAGTTAAGTGTCTGACTCTTGATTTCAGCTCAGGTCATGATCTCATGGTTGGTGAGATTGAGCCCTGCATCAGGCTCCAACAGCACAGAGCCTGCTTGGGATTATCGCTCTCTCCCTGCCCGTCTCCCTCACCTGCATGTGCTCTCTTTCTCTCAAAATAAATAAACATTAAAAAAAGAAGAAAAGCTTGGGTCAGGGCACCTGGCTGTCTCACTTGGTAGAGCATGAGACTCTTGATCGTGGGGTGGTGAGTTCAAACCTCACATTGGCTGTAGAGATTACTGAGAAAGGAAGTAAGAAAAGAAGCAAGGCAGGCAGGCAGGCAGGCAGGCAGGAAAGAAAGAAGGAAGGGATGAAAGCTTAGGTGGGAGCAGCTACCTGGAGGAACTGTGTGGCTTTCTGGGCAGCGTTACTGAGTGGGAAGGTTGTGACTTCACAGGGTAGCTTTCTGTAGCAGCTACACTGCTCTTCAGGTGTGCTGGTCATGGAAGACAGCTGGCCAGGGTCTCAGATTGGCAGGAGAGTGCCTGGAGGAAGGAACTCAGAGGAGTTGTAATTATGTAACTTCAAGAGTGATTGGACCCATGGATTATGGAATCTAAGTTAGAAGAAGAAATCTGTGAGGCCAGGAGGTGCCTCAGTCACTTGGGGATAGTTCTCTCTGCCTCTAGAGAGCTTCATTTTCCTCTCCCTTTCCCCCATTTTGGTCTCAGACTTGGTTTGTTAGAAGCTGTTTTGCCAGTTTGGAAGCTGGAGTTGTTTCTTAGAATCCCCTCTCTCAATTCTACCCCCATGGGTGAGCTGTGTTTTCTTTGTGTTTTGATGAGATTCATCTCTCTGGTCAATGACAGGCTTGTACATACAATCATCACACATTATGCAAACCTGTCTACAGGATAAAGGCATCTTCAGAGCACTTGGAAATCCAGTCCCTCTGGGTTTTTCTAACTTTGATGGCCAACAAGACCTGAAGCACTGTCCATACAGTAGTGGTCAAGGGGGCTCATTGCAAGGGTTATCTCTATTTAGAGGTAACCAGGCTCAGCTTATCTCTATTTAGGAGCTCACTTCTGGCTGTTTTGGCTATTTCTCCTTCCCATTATGATTTCATTTCCCCCTCCACACTATTAAAATTCATTTCCTCTGGGAAATTACCACAGGCTGATGATGGCTCCATTAACTCTACTCTGGCATTTTGATGTTCTCACTGAAGTGCCTTTGTATATATATATTACTGTCTGAATTTGCATAGATGGTTCTGTTCTTCTTCATCTTCATCTTGATGATGAGCTCTTTGAGAGACTTGATACTTTGTAACTTTCCATAATCTTTCAGGGTCATTTCCAAACCTGCTCAGCAGGTTTTAGGAATGAATTCTTAGTGTAGCATTGGCACTTGGTGGGTCCTTAATATCAGAGAGCAACAATTCGAATAAACCAGGCAATCTTTTTCTTATATAAGACTGTTTTCTCTACTGAATTATGTAAATGTCCCTGATTTGAGTAACTTCTTGAGTAATACATAATTTCAGTACTGTCTTCGGTTGATTTTTTTTTTTTTTTTTTTTTTTTTTTTTGGTGGAAAGGAGATGTGAGTCATGCAGTCACTAGAACTTTTCCAAATGGAAAAAGTTCAACAACCACCATGTCAAAAGAAGTATCAATGGCAGAGAATCCTATTCCACTGCTTTACCGCTGACAGGATTAAATACTATTTACATTATAAATGACAAGGAAATGAGACTTCCAGCCAGTTGACGATATGTGGATGAGAAAATAGCTTCAAGGAAGCTGTTTAACATATAGATTCTAGATGATCTACCTTGTCTGGTGCAAGTAGAGAGACAAACACATGCCCTTACCCAAACTAGTGAATCAAGTATCATTTTCATTTTGTTCCATAAGAATCTGTGTATCCTTAACATTTCATCAGTCTGGCAGCAAAAATTATATTGTCTCTATCAACAGTCAGTTTCCTAGAGTAGTTTACTTTCTTGTGCTTAGGTATTTGAAGACAAGCTTCATCAGCGTGGCATATTTAATCCAAAAGACTTGGATACAGTTTGACAAACCAGCTGATTCATAGTGATCACTTTAGAAATCTAAAAGCTATGACACAATTTAGAGTGGAAAAGAAGTCATTCCTTTGATCTTTTCCTAAATTAAATCTTTACAAATGTGTAAAATTATTTCAATTATATGGAATATAAAAAATAATATAATGAATAACCATGTACTCATCATTCAGTGTTTCAAATGTCACCATTGTCATATTAAGTTTAGAGTAAATGTCACAGAGATGGGGTGCCTGGGTGGCTAAGTCAGTTAAGCCTCTGTCTTCAGTTCAGATCATGCTCTCATGATTTATGGTTTTGAGTCCCACATTGGGCTCTGTGCTGACAGCTCAGAGCCTGGAGCCTGCTTTGGATTCTGTGTCTCCCTCTCTCTCTGTCCCCCCCCCCTACTAATTAATGCTCTGTCTCCATCTCTCTAAAATGAATAAATGTTAAAAAAAATTTTTTTTAATGTTACAGGGATAAACCTCCCTGCATATGGATCCAAAATCTCATTACTTTTTCCCCTTCCCTAAGTCAATTTGATTCTGAATTTGGTGCTTATTATTCTTGCGCTGTTATTCTCCTTTCTATGTTTATATATTCATAAATAACATAGAATATTATTTTTGCATTTTGTACTTTAAAGGGTATACCATTACATATCATTCTGCACCTGTGCTTTTTTGGTTGTTCATAGATGTAACCAGAATTTCTGTACAGATAAATGCCATTTCACCAAATACCTGTTTATCCTATGAATGGACTTCTGGCTGTTTTCAATGTTCTCTACTAAAAACAATATTGTGCATAGATTTGCACATGTCTTTCTCCATATGCAATTGTTTCTCATGTATTCAGGTGCATCCATCATCTGGCAAACCTTGTTAACACAGACTCTGATTCAATGGGTCTGGAACGGGGCCTGAGATTCTGCATTGGCATTACGTTCCCAGGCAGTATTGATGCTGCTGGTCCTAGAACCACACTCTGAGAAGCAATGGTCTTACAGAGGGCTGGAACTACTAAGATGTAAAGGGTGTGGACTTTTACCCAACTGCTCCCTCGAGTGCTCGCACCAATCCACATGCATATCAACAGCTCACAGGGACTCCACAATATTACATCTTCAATGCCTGTTGTCATCAGACTTTACTGTCTGCCAATTTGACGGGAAAGGTATCCTGTATTAATTTGTCTTTAATGACTATTATTGAGGTTGGACCACTTGAGTTTTTTTTTTTTCCTACAATAATTCTAAACATAAACTAAACTTTGGGGTAAAGAAAGTGGTTTTGTTCATCTGTTTTATACTCTAAAGCCTCCCTCTTAAAAGATTCCCTCACATTTTTAAAGCCTTCAAGTTTCCTTTTTTTTTTTTTTTTTTTTTTTAAGAAATGGAAACAAAAGTGGAAAGGCAGAACTGAAAGAATGGGGCTGGAAGTGAACCAGGAGAAGCATCTACTATCACCCCAGCTGGAAGAATGTCTTAGTCTTTTTCCCACACTCTTCCTCGGCTAAGGGTAAAAGAAACAGAATTGGAAGCTCAGGAAGGGAAGAAGGGGCAAGAAGTTTGTACCTTCTGAGTACTTCATTTATCTTGAATTTTAGGGGAATGAATTTAGCTTAGTAACTTATCCTGCTAAAATTAAGCCTTTTGCCATTTAAAAGTGTTATGCTCCATCCTACAAATTCCATGTCTATAAGAAAAAGGTGAGATACGTGTATTGCAAAGGTAATGCACATGCATTGTAGAAAAAAGCAAAAGGCAAAAAGCAAGCAAGCAAACAAATGAAAAACATCCCCCCATAATCTAATATCTAGATTAGCACGGTAGTTAAAAGTATGTATTTTTTCCCCAAGTTTTTACTTAGATTCAAATTAGCTAACATATAGTGTAGTATTCGTTTCAGGAGTAGAGTTAAGTGATTAATCACTCATATATAACACCCAGTGCTCACCCCAACAAGTGCCCTCCTTAATGCCCATAACTCATTTAGCTCATCCCCTGCTTACCCCGCCCAGCAACCCTCAATTTGTTCTCTATTGCTAAGAGTCTCTTGTGTTTGCCTCCCTCTCTGTTTTTATCTTATTTTTCCTTCTCTTCCCCTATGTTCACCTGTTTTGTTCCTTAAATTCCACATATGAGTGAAATCATATGGTATTCGCCTTTCTCTGGTTTATCTCACTTAGCACAATGTACTCTAGTTCCATCCACATCATTGCCAATGGCAAGATTTCATTCTTTTTAACAAGTAGTATTCCATTATATATATATGGAATCCATTGTATATATGGAATATGTACATACGCCACATCTTATCTATTCGTCTGTGACATGTATCTGAGGTGTGTGTGCGTGTGTGTGTAAAGAAGATGTGGTGTGTGTGTGTGTAATTTATACACAACACCACATCTTCTTTATATGTTCACCAGTTGTTGGACATTTGGGCTCTTTCCATAATTTCCCCATTATTGATAGTGCTGCTATAAGCATTGGTGAGCATGTGCCCTTTTGAATCAGTGTTTTTGTATCCTTTGAGTAAATACCTAGTAGTGCAATTGCGGGGTTGAGGGTAGTTCTATTTTTAACTTTTTGAGAAATTTCCATACTCTTCTCCAGATTATGCATCAAAGGCTGCATCAATTTACATTCCCACCAACAATGCAAAAGTGTTCCCCTTTTGCCAACATCTGTCATTGCCTGAGTTGTTAACTTTAGCCATTCTGTCAGGTGTGAGGTGGTATCTCTTGGTGGTTTTGATTGTACTTCCCTGATGATGAGTGATGTTGAGCATTTTTTCATGTGTCAGCCATTTGTATGCCTTCTTTGGAGAAATGTCTGTTCATATCTTCTGCCCATTTTTAACTGGATTATTTTTTTGTGTGTTGAGTTTAATAAGTACTTCATAGATTTTGGGTACTAGCCCTTCATCTGATATGTCATTT
The DNA here is from genome assembly GCF_008692635.1 of Crocuta crocuta. Lineage (NCBI taxonomy): Eukaryota > Metazoa > Chordata > Mammalia > Carnivora > Hyaenidae > Crocuta > Crocuta crocuta. Next base: position 12,501,054 of record NW_027532002.1, read on the forward strand.
GCAAATATCTTCTCTCATTCCATCAGTTGCCTTTTAGTTTTGTTCATTGTTTCCTTCACTGTGCAGAAGGCTTTTTCTTTAAAGTTTATTTATTTTAAACGGAGAGTAAGAGTGAATGGGGCAGGGGCAGAAAGACAGGGAGAGAGAGAGAATTCCAAGGATGCTCCCCACTGCCAGCATGAAGCCCAATATAAAGCTCAAACCCAGGAACCATGAGATCACGACCTGAGCTGAAATATCGAGAGTCAGATGTTTAACTGACTGAGCCACCCAGGCACACCTGTGTAGAAGCTTTTTATTTTGATGAGGTCCTAATAGTTCATGTTTGCTTTTCTCTTGCTTCCAGAGCCATGTCTAGTCAGAAGCTGTTTTGGCCAATATCAAAGAGATTACTGCCTGTGTTCTCTAGGATTTTGATGGTTTCCTGTCTCACATTTAACCCTTTCATCTATTTTGAATTTATTTTTTGTGTATGGTGCAAGAAAGTGGTCCAGTTTCATTCTTCTGTATGTACCCCAGTTTTCCCAACACCATTTATTGAAGAGACTGTCTTCTTCCATTCAATACCCTTTCCTGCTTTGTCAAAGATAAGTTGACCTTATAGTTGTGGGTCCATTTCTGGGTTTTCTATTCTGTTCCAGTGAACCATGTGTCTGTTTTTGTGCCAGTACTATACTATCTTGATGACTATAGCTTTGTAATACAGATTGAAGTCCAGAATCGTGATGTCTCCAGCTTTGCTTTTCTGTTTCAGGATTGCTTTGGCTATTTGGGATCTGTTGTGGTTCCACAAAAATCTTAGGATTATTTGTTCTAGCTCTGTGAAAAATGCTGGTGGTATTTTGATAAAGATTGAATTAAATGTGTAGACTGCTTTGGATAGTACAGACATTTTAACAATGTTTGTTCTTCCAGTCCATGAACATGGAATGTTTTTCCATTTCTTTGTGTTCTCTTCAAGTTCTTTTATAAGTGCTTTATAGTTTTCAGAGTACACATCTTTTACCTCTTTGGTTAGGTTTATTCCTAGGTATCCTATGGTTTTTGATACAATTGTAAATGCAGCCAATTCTTTAATTGCTTTTTCTGCTGCTTCATTATTAGTAAACAGAAATGCAACAAATTTCTGTATATTGATTTCATATATTGTGACTTTGCTGAATTCATATATTAGTTCTACAAGTTTCTGGTGGAGTCTTTCAGGTTTTATATATAGAGTTTCATGTCATCTGCAAATAGTGAAAGTTTGCTTCTTCTTTGACAATTTGGATGCTTTTTATATCTTTCTGTTGTCTGATTGCTGAGGCTAAGACTTCCAATACTATGTTAAATAGTAATGGTGAGAGTGGAGATCCCTGTCTTGATCCTGACCATTGAGAAAAACTCTCAGTTTTTCTCCACTGAGGATGATATTATCTATGGGTCTTTCATATATGGGCTTTATGATGTTGAGATATGGTCCATCTATCCCTACTTCACTGAGGGTTTTTATCAAGAATGGAAGCTGTAGGGGCGCCTGAGTGGCTTAGTCGGTTAAGCGTCCGACTTTCGCTTAGGTCATGATCTCGCGGTTCGTGGGTTCGAGCCCCACGTTGGGCTCTGTGCTGACTGCCAGCTCAGAGCCTGGAGCCTATTTCGGAATCTGTATCTTCCTCTCTCTCTGACCCTCCCCTGCTCACGCTGTCTCTCTCTCTTAGAAATAAATAAAAATATTTAAAAAAAAAAGGAAACTGTATTTTGTCAAATGCTTTTTCTGCATCTACTGAGAGAATCGTATGGTTCTTATCCTTTATTAATATGGTATATCATGTTGACTGTTTTGCAAATATTAAACCAGAACTAAAGCCCAGGAATAAATTTCACTTGATTGTGGTGAATAATTCTTTTAATATACACTTGGATTCGATTTGCTAGTATCCTGTTGAGAATTTTTGCATCCATGTTCATCAGAAAGGCATGTGCTTCTAAGTCCTGTGTTTGAATTCCCATTTAACCATTTGCTAGTTGAGTGACCTTGGATAGGTCACTTTCTCACTTAGAAAATAAGGATCATGATAACAGGAACTAGATAGCACGGTTTGAGGATTAAATTAGTTCATAGATGTAAAGTATTTAGGACATTGTTTGAAATACTGCAAAAGCTCATTAAACCTAGATCTACTGGAAGTGACATCAGTAAGCTGGTAGAAAAGGAAGCCCTCTACCCTCCTTCCCCCTATGGAGACACAGATTTAACAGCAATGCATGAACCAATTGCCTGAAAAATCTGGGACTCAGTCAAGAGGTTTCTGCATTCCAGGTGAGTGCAAAGCCAATAACATTAAAGCCTGTTAGGAATATACGTGGCACTTTCTCTTGCCAGGGCCCCTCCCTCTAACACAGTGTAGCACTACTGGGAGAAAACAATTCCCATCTTCTTCCTGGGGAGGGAAGGAGCAGAATGTATGTCCAACATTCTTTTATATGGACTGACCAAGGGCCCGGTTTACATCTTGCCTGACAACCAGGAGCCAGGTTGGGAGATTGGCCTCTGAGAACAAGTGATCAACATGCACCAGAGTCTGCAGTACCAAAGATAGACACTAGGTGGAGCTCCAGTGTCATGGCATACTATAGCACCAGTGTGGCCACAGGCATATATCAGGGGTAAGTACTGAGTAAAAATAGGTAAACCTCTTTAATTAAAGTTACATACGAGTCCAAAAAGGACACATCCCCAGAAAAGGCTTGAGAAGTCCAGAATCTCTAGCATGGTTGAACTGAGAATGTCATTCCTGTATAAACCCAGACTGAGAAGTCTGGGAGGGATGGCTGATTTTCCAAATGCCAAAATTCCAACAGTAGATAACAAGACATACAAAGGAACAAGGAAATGTGGCCCATTTAAAGGAAAAAATTACAACAGATGAATGGATCAAGAAGATGTGGTTTATCTATACCATGGAATACTACATGGCAATGAGAAACAATGAAATCTGGCCATGTGTAGCAACATGGATGGACCTTGAGGGTGTTATGCTGAGCGAAATAAGTCAGGCAGAGAAGGACAAATATCATATGTTTGCACGTATAGGAGGATTAGGAGGAACTTGACGGAGGAACAAGGGGGAGAAGAAGGGCGGAAATGGTGGGGGAAAGGGAGAGAAGCAAACCATGAGAGACTCTTGAATGCTGACAAAAACTGAGGACTGATGGATGTGGGGGGAGGGGGGATGGGCATGGAGGAGGACACTTGTGGGGATGAGCACTGAGTGTTATGTGGAAACTAATTTGACAATAAACTATTAAAAAAAAAAAATAAAGGAAAAAATTAAATTTCCTGAAACTGACCCAAAATAAATGGAGACATAGGAATTACTAACAAATCTGAAATAAGCATCAAATAAATGCTCAATGAATTAAAAGAGAGCACAGATAGAGAACTAAACAAAACCAGGAAAACAATGCATGAACAAAATAAGAGTATCAGTGATGAGATAGAAACTATAAAGAAGAGCCAAACAGAAATTCTGAAAATGAAAACAATTGCATTGAAAAATTCACTATTCAGCATCAGACTTAACTAGGAAGAAGAAAGAATCAGTGAACTCAAAGATAAGAATTTCAAAATTACTTAGGCAGAGACGTAAAAGAAAACAAAAAGAAAAGACTGAAGAAAAATGAAGAAGCCTAAGTGACTTATAGGATACTATAAAGCAGAACAACATGTACATTATGGAAGCCCCAGAAAAGAAAAGGAAGGGAAAGAAATAAAAGGAAAGGAAAGAAAGAAAAGGAAAGAAAACAAAAGATGCAGACAGCCTACTTGAGGAATTAATGGCCTCAAATCCCCTAAATCTGAAAATAGAAATGGACATACACATTCATGAAATTCAAAAAACTCCAACTAAGATAAATCTAAAGAAAACTATACCAAGGCATATCATAATCAAACTGTCAGAAGTCACAAAGAGAATCTCAAAAGTCAAAAGAGAAAGTGACCTGTCATGTACAAAGGACCATCTATTAAAATTTCAGAAGATTTCTCAGCAGAAACCTTGTAGGCTAGAAGGGAGCAGGATGATACATTTAAAATACAGTATAGGCACTTGGGTGGCTCAGTCGGTTAAGTGTCTGACTTTGACTCAGGTCATGATCTCACAGTTAGTGAGTTTGAGCCCTGCATCTAACTCGGTGCTGACAGCTCTAAGCCTCGAACCTGCTTCAGATTCTGTGTCTCCCTCTCTGCTCCCTACCCACTCACACTCTGTCTCTCTCAAAAATAAAATAAACATTAAAAAAAATTTAAATACAGTAAAATCTTAGTTTGTGAGCATAATTCATTTTGGAAACATGCTTATAGTCCAAAGCACTTGTTTATCAAATCTTATTTCAAGAACCATTGGCTCAGTTGTGACCATGTGACATTCACCATCACATACTACTCATATTGTAAGACATTGCTCATTTATCAATTTAAAATTTATTAGAAATGTTTGCTCATCATGCAGAACACTCACAAAAGAAGTTACTCACAATCCAAGGCTTTAATGTATTGAAAGAGAAACACCTGGGTGGCTCAGTCAATTGACTGTCTGACTCTTGATTTTGGCTCAGGTCATGATCTCGGGATTGTGAGATCAAGCTCCAGGCCAGGCTCCTTACCGAGCATGGAACCTGCTTAAGATTCTTTCTCTCCCTCTCCCTCTGTCCATTTTCTGCTCATGCATACTCTCAAAAAAAAATATTGCAAGAAACAATTGCCAACCAAGAATACCGTATCCAGCAAAACTAACCTTCAAAAAATGAAGGAGAAATTTAGATTTTTCCAGATAAATGAAAGCTGAGTTTCTCATCACTAGACCCACCCTATAAGAAATGCTGATGGGTTCTTTCCCTTGGAGCAGGTGGCAGAGCTGGCTTGTGTAGTCATGGCCAAGATTAAGCCTCAAGACCTTCAAGGTAAGAAGGTCTTGCTGAAATAGCTGGACAACTAGAAGGTGAAGCTATCCCAGCTGTGTGTCACCAAAGTGACAGACTGCATCCAAGCTGTCTAAACTCCAAGTTGTTCATAAATCCATCACTTGTGTCTTCGTTACATTAACCAGATTCAGAAAGAGAATCTCAGAAAATTCTACAAGGGCAAGTAGTACAAGCCTCTGGAGTTACAGCCCAAGAAAATGTGTGCCATGTGCTTCCAGCTCAACAAACATGAGGAATGAAGAACCTGAGGACTAAGAAGCAGCCATGGAAGACACTGCTGTGCCCACTGCGGATGTATGTGGTCAGAACCTGAGCACAGCAGTGTCGATGAACTAACTGGCTGAGAATAAAAAGAAATGCTGAAGGGAGTCCTTCAAGTTGAAGTGAAAGGATGATAAACTGCAACCAAAACCATACAAAAATATAAAACTCTTGTGGTGAAGGTAGAATTATGTAGTGTTGTAACGCAGGTGCATCTATCAACTTCTGGTATAGAATTTTCAAAACAAAAGCATGAAAAGTAATTATATATAGATGTATGCTAATGGAAAGGTGATATAAAAGGAGGTAATTTGTGTTTCAAAAACAAAGTAGGAGGTGCAGAGATGTAAAGGGGCAAGCTTTTATGTGATTGAAGTGAGGCTATTTAAAATATATAAACAGTTTAAAATATATGGTTACAATCTTAAGATGTTTTATGTAATTACAATGATAACCACAAAGAAACTATTTATAGAATATACTCAAAGGGAAAATGAGAAGGGAATCAAATTATGTCACTTCAAAAAAATTTAAAAATTAATGAAACATAAAATTAGTACAGGAAGAAAAGAGGGACGAAAGAACCATAAGATATGCAGAAAACAATGAACAAAATGGCAATAGTAACTCCTTCCAGGTCAACAATTACTTTATAGGTAAAGGGATTTTAGATGTACCAACTGAAAGCACAGATTAGTTGAATGAATAAGAAACAAGATCCAATTAATATACTCTCTACAAGAGATACATTTTAGATCTCAAGACACTATAGGCTAAAAGTGAAAGGATGAAAAAAGATATTATATGCAAACAGGAACCTGAAAATAGCAGGGGAGGCCATATTTAGCCTAAATAGACTTTAAGACAAAAACTGTCACACAATACAAAAAAAGGACATTATATAATGATAATACGGTCAATTCACCAGGAAGATAACAATCACAATATATATCCACCTAACATTAGGGGTCCCAAATATATGAAGCAAACATTGACAGAGCTGAAGGGAGAAACAGAGAGCAAGACAATAATATCAGGAGACTTCATACTCTACTTTCATTTATGGCAACAACAACTAGACAGAAGGTCAATAAGAAAACAGAGGACTTGAACAACACTATAAACCGAATGGAACTAAGAGATAATATATAGAATACATATTCTTTTGAAGTGCACATGGACATCCTCTAAGGTATACCACCTGTTAGGCTACAAAACAAGTTTTTTAAAAAGTGTGTGTGTGTGTGTATATATTTAATGTTTATGTATTTTTGAGAGAGAGAGAGAGAGAGAGTACAAGCAGGGAAGGGACAGAGAGAGAGAGGGAGACAGAATCTGAAGCAGGCTTCAAGCTCCAAGCTGTCAGCACAGAGCTCAATGTGGAGCTCAAACACACAAACTGCAAGATCATGACCTGAGCTGAAGTAAGACACTTAACTGTCTGAGCCACCCAGGTGCCGGAGACCACAAAACAAATTTTAACAAATTTAAGAAGTTTGAAATTATACAAAGTGTCTTCTTTGACCACAATGGAATAAAACTAGAAACCAATAGAAGGAAAACCCATATATATGTGGAAATTAAACAATGTTCTTAACGAATAGGTTAAAGAAAATATCACAAGGGAACTTAGAAAACATGTGGAGACAAATGAAAACAAACCTAACATATTCATCAAAAGCAATACTATGAGGGAATTTTATAGTGTTAAGTGCTTACATTAAAAAAGATCTCAAATCAATAACCTAACTTTACACCTTGAGGAGATAAAAGAAGAACAAACTAAATCTAAATTTAGAAGGAAAGAAATAATAAAGATTAGGAGCAGAGGCAAATGAAATAGAGAACAGAAAAACAATAGAAAAAAAATCAGTAAAACCAAAGGTTGGTATGTTATGGACTGAATGTTTGTGTCTCCTCTCAAATTCATACATTGAAGCCTTAATCCCCAATGTAATAGTATATGGAGGTGGGGCCTTTTGGGGGTAATTAGGTTTAGATGAGGTCATGAGGGTGGGAACCTCATGTTGGGATTTATGGCCTTATAAGAAGAGGGAGAGAGAGAGAGAAATCTCTGTCTTCATGCACATGCACCAAGAAAAGGCCGTGTGAGCACAAAGCAAGAAGACAACTATCTGGAAGCCAGGAAGGGGATTCTCACCAGCACCTGATCATGCTGGTACCCTGATCTTGGGCTTTCAGCTCCCAGAACTGTGATATAAAGCCTGTCTTTAAAGCCACCCAGTCTGTGATTTTTTTTTTTTAAATATTTTATTTATTTCTAGGAGAGAAAGAGAGAGACAGCGTGAGCAGGGGAGGGTCAGAGAGAGAGGGAGTCACAGACTCTGAAACAGGCTCCAGGCTCTGAACTGGCAGTCAGCACAGAGCCCGACGCGGGGCTCGAACCCACGAACCGCGAGATCATGACCTAAGCGAAAGTCGGACGCTTAACCGACTAAGCCACTCAGGCGCCCCGAGTCTGTGATGTTTTACAGTAGCTTGAGCAGACGAAGACATTGTCTTTTGAAAAGATTGACAAAATTGACAAAACCCAAGCTAGACTAAGAGGTAGAAGACTAAAATAACTAAAACTAGAATTGAAACACTGGGTATTACAACTGATATCACAGAAATTAAAAGGATTATAAGAGACTACTATGAAAATAGTTTTACAACTAGTTTACAAATAGTTTTAGAACTATTTGTTCTAAAACGACAAATTGGATAATCTAAAAGAAGTGGATAAATTCCCAGAAACATACAGCCTACCAAGACTGAATCATAAAGAAATAAAAAATCTGAAGAGACCTATAACTGGTATGAAGATTGAAGCAGTAACCAAATATCTCCTAACAAGGACCAGATGACTCACTGAAGGATTCTACCAAACATTTAGAGTTAACAACAAACCTCACGATCTTTCAAAGAATTGAAGAAGAAACACTTCCAAACTCATTCTATGAAGCCATCATTATTCTGATATCGAAACTAGGTAAAGACACAAGCAAATAAAATTGTACAAAAATATTCCTGATGAGTAACAATGTAAAAATCCTCAACAAAATACTAGTAGACTGAACTAAACAGCACACTGAAAGGATTATACACCATGATCAAATGGGATTTACACATGGAATGCACGAATGGTTCAACAATTAAAAAAAATCAATCAATATAACACACTACATCAACAAATGTAGGAGAAAATCCACATGATTATCTCAGTTGATGCAGAAAAAGCATTTGACAAAATATAACACTCTTTCATGATAAAAACACTCAACTAGGAATAAAAGGAAACTGCCTTAACAGTAAATATATAACATATTCAATCATGAAAGACTAAAAGTTTTTTCTCTAATATCAGAAACAACGCAAAGATGCCTCCTTTTGGGGCACCTAGATAGCTCAGTAGGTCAAGCGTCTGACTTCAGCTGAGGTCATGATCTCACAAATTATGAGTTCCAGGCCTGCGTCAGGCTCTGTGCTGACAGCTCAGAGCCTGAAGCCTGCTTCAGATTCTGTGTCTCCCTCTCCCTCTCTCTGCCATTCCCCTGTGAGCACTCTGTCTCTCTCTCAAAAATAAACTTTAAAAATATTTTTAAAAAGGGGCACCTGGGTGGCTCAGTTGGTTAAGCAGCTGACTTCAGCTCAGGTCATGATCTCGCGGTCCGGGGGTTTGAGCCCCGGGTCGAGCTCTGTGCTGACAGCTAAGAGCCTGGAGCCTGTTTCGGATTCTGTCTCCCTCTCTCTCTGCCCCTCCCCAGCTCGTGCTCTGTTTCTCCCTGTCTCAAAAACAAATAAACGTTAAAAAAATTTTTTTTTAAAAATATATTTAAAAAGAAAAAGATTCCTCCGTTCAACACTACTATTCAACACAGTACTGGAATTGCTAGCTAAAACAATTAGACAAGAAAAAGAAATAAAAAGTACCTAAATCTGAAGGGGAAAAAAGTAAAATTCTCTCTGCTCACAGATTATATGATCTTATAAGTACAAAACCTTAAAGACTCAACACACACACACACACAAACACACACAGACACACACACACACACACACTGTTACAATTAATAATTTCAGCAAAGGGGGACCTGGGGGACTCAGTCAGTTGAGCTCTTGATTTAGCTCAGGTCATGATCTCATGGTTTGTGAGGTTAAGCTCTGTGTCAGGCTCTGTGCTGACAGTCTAAGTTGAGTCTACTGAGAATTGAGATTCTCTATCTCTGCCTCTCTCGCAACTGATGTGCACTCTCTCTCAACATAAATACATAAATTTAAAAAAATTTCAGCAAAGTAGCAGGATACAAAGTCAACACAAAAACCAGTTACATAAATACACTAGAAATAATTAATCGAAAGAGGGAACTAAGAAAATAACCCCATTTACTATGGCATCAAAATGGGTAAAATATTTAGGAATAAACATATCCAAGGAGGTAAAAGACTTGTACACTGAAAACTATAAAGCATTGCTAAAAGAAAAGAAAGAAGATACAAATGAATAGAGACATCCCATGTTTATGGATTGGGAAACTTAATACTGTTAAAATACGCATACTATCCAAAGTGATGTAAAGATTCAATGCAATCCATATTAAATCCTTTAATGGAATTTTTGTTTTGTTTTGTTTTTGCAGAAGTAGGAAAAAAATCCTAAAATTTATATGGTATCTCAGTTTCCCAAATAAACAAAACAATCTTGAAAAAGAACAAAACTGGCAGTCTCACAGTTCCTGGTTTTAAAACATCACACAATGCAACACTAATTAGACAGTGTGGTACTGGCATAACAAAGACCCTCGAGAAAGTCGGGATAGAAGGAACTTACTTCAACATCATAAAAGCCATCTATGAGAAGCCCTCAGCTAACATCATCCTCAACGGGAAAACACTGAGAGCTTTCCCCCTGAGATCAGGAACACGACAGGGATGTCCACTCTCACCACTGTTGTTTAACATAGTGCTGGAAGTCCTAGCATCAGCAACCAGACAACAAAAGGAAATAAAAGGCATCAGAATTAATAAAGAAGTCAAACTTTCACTTTTCACAGACAACATGATACTCTATATAGAAAACCCGACAGACTCCACCAGAAACCTACTAGAACTGATCCATGAATTCAGCAAAGTTGCAGGGTAAAAAATCAACGTACAGAAATCAGTTGCATTTTTATACACTAATAATGAAGCAAGAGAAAGAGAAATCAAGAAACTGATACTATTCACAATTGCACACACACACACAAGAAAACATAAAATACCTAGGAATATACCTAACCAAAGATATAAGAGATCTGTATGATGGAAACTATAGAAAACTTATGAAGGAAATTGAAGAAGACACAAAGAAATGGAAAAACATTCCATGCTCATGGATCAGAAGAATAAATATTGTCAAAATGTCATTAGTACCCAAAGCAATCTACACATTCAATGCAATCCCAATCAAAATTGCACCAGCATTCTTCTCAAAGCTAGAACAAACTATCCTAAAATTTGTATGGAACCACAAAAGAACCCGAATAGCCAATGTTGAAGAAGAAAACCAAAACGGGAGGAATCACCATCCCAGACTTTAGCCTCTACTACAAAGCTGTAATCATCAAGACAGTATGGTATTGGCACAAAAACAGACACATATCAATGGAATAGAATAGAGAACTCAGAATTGAACCAACAAATGTATGGCCAACTAATCTTTGACAAAGCAGGAAAGAGTATCCAATGAAAAAAAGACAGCCTCTTTAACAGATGATGCTGGAAGAACTGGCCTGCAACTTGCAGAAGAATGAAACTAGATCATTTTCTCACACCATACACAAAAATAAACTCAAAATGGATAAAGGACCTGAATGTCCTCCAGGTCATTCCAGGGTTCTCTCCAAACCCTAGAGAAGAAAGCAGGAAACAACCTCCTTGACCTCAACTGCAGCAATTTCTTACTTGATACATCCCCAAAGGCAAGGGAATCAAGAGCAAAAATGAACTATTGGGACCTCATGAAGATAAAAAGCTTCTGCACAGGAAAGAAAACAATCAATAAAACTAATAGGCAACTGACAGAATGGGAAAAGACAGTTGCAAATGACATATCAGGGCTAGTTTCCAGAATCTATAAGGAACTCACCAAACTCCACACCCAAAAAACAAATAATCCAGTGAAGAAATGGGCAGAAGACATGAACAGACACTTCTCCAAAGAGGACATCCAGATGGCCAATAGACACATGAAATGATGCTCAGCGTCCCTTGTCATCAGGGAAATGCTGATCAAAACCACACTGAGATACCACCTCACACCGGTCAGAGTGGCTAAGATGAGCAAATCAGAGGACTCCAGATGCTGACGAGGATGTGGAGAAAGGGGCACCCTCCTACACTGTTGGTGGGAATGTAAACTGGTGCAGCCCCTCTGGAAAAGAGTGTGGAGGTTNCTCGGTGCTGACAGCTCAGAGCCTGGAGTCTGCTTCCAATTCTGTGTCTCCAGCTCACTCTGTGCCTCCCCCGCTCACTCTGCTCTCTCAAAACTAAATAAACATTAAAACAATAAATAAAAATAAATTAATTAAAAACAAATAAATAAATAAAGGCAGATGTATTGACCAATGAAACAGAATGGAGCCCAGAAACAAACTCTTGCATATATATACCCAAATAATTTTTGACAAAGGTACCAAGACTGCAAAATGGGGAAAGGACAGTCTCTTTCTTCAACAAATGGTATTGGGAAATCTGCATATCCACATGCAAAAAAAAAAAAAAAAAAAAAAAAAAAAANATTAAAATGGATTAAATACCTGAATGTAAGACCTGGAACTACATAGTTTCTAGAAGAAAACAAAGGGAAAAAGCTTCAGGACACTGGAGTTGGAAATGGTCTCTTGACTATGACACAAAAAGCACAGATAACAGAAGCAAAAATAGACAAATGGGACATCAAACCAAAAAACTTCCATATGTCCAAGGAAACAATCAACAGAGTGAAAAGGCAAACTATGAAATAAGAGAAAATATTTGTAAATTGTGTATCTGATAAAGGGTTAATATCCAGACTATAGGGAGAATTTCTACAACTCAATAAGATATCCAGATAACTGGATTAAAAAATAGGCAAAGGATTTAGACGTTTCTCCAAAGAAAATATACAGATGGCCAAGTAACTGAAAAGATGCTCAATGTCACTAATCATAAGAGAAATGCAAAATCAAAACAACAATGAGGTATTATCTCACACCCATTAGGATGGCTACTATCAAAACAAGAAAGTAAGTGTTGGAGAGGATGTGGAGAATTTGGAACTCTGTTGGGAAGGTAAAATGGTACAGCTGGTATGAAAAGTGGTGTAGAGGTTCCTCAAGACACTAACATGAGAGATGCCATTGACTTATCAATCCCACATCTAGAAATATATCCAGAAGAATTTAAAGCAGGATCTCAATGAGATATTTGCATACCCATGTTCATTGCAGCATTATTTACAGTAGCCAAGAGGTGGAAGTAACCCAAATTCCATCAATAGATAAATGGATAAAGAAAATGTGGTTCATACAAACAATGGGATAGTTTCAAGTGTGGTAAGAACAAAGAGGTTGAGAGATCTGTTGCACAACAATGTGAATGTTGTACATACTACCTAACACTACTATATACTTAAAACTAGTTAAGATGAGGAGCACCTGGGTGGCTCAGTCGGTTAAGTGTTTGACTTTGGCTCAGGTTGTGATCTCATGGTTCATGAGTTCGAGCCCTGTGTTGGGCTCTGAGCTGACAGCTCAAAGTCTGGAGCCTCCTTCCAATTCTGTGTCTCTCTCTCTCTCTGAACCTCCCCTGCGCATGCTCTGCTTCTCTCTCTCTCCTATAAATAAATATTTAAAAAAAAATTTTAAATATAGTTAAGATGGTAAACTAAATGTTGTGGATTTTTTTTTTTTTTTTGCAGTAAAAAAACAAATCTGAGCTATTATTAACTTTCAGGCTTTCATCTCCTATGAATATACAATTTCTCCCTAAATTGGACCACTGTACATACTATTTTATAATGGGCTTTTGTCCACTGACTACAGAAGGCTTTTCCAAGTTATTCTCTATTCTTTTAGGTCATTTATTTTTTTTTTAAGTTTACTTATTTTGAGAGAGACAGAGACAGCAGGGGAGGAGAGAGAGAAAGGAAGAGAGAGCGAGAGAGAATCCCAAGCAATTTCCGCACTGTCAGCACAGCCCCACACAGGGTTCGAACTTAGGAAACTTTGAGATCATGACCTGAGCTGAAACTGAGAGCTGGATGCTTAGCCAACTGAGCCACCCAAGCACCCCTCTTTCAGGTCATTTAGAAAGGCTGTCTAATACTGTTGGACACCAGACTGAATTATTATATTCTTATGAATAATACTGTGTAGCTAAATCATGTTATGCCTTTTGAACAGTGATATCAGCTTTTTCCTCTCCTCTTCTAATCAGCTCTCAGCTGTTAGACTTCTTCTAATCTACAATCAGATAACAAAGCTAGTTAAATCAGTTTACTTGTAATAAAACCTTATTTGCAATTCTGTAATTTGCTCCCATCCTAGGTAAACAGGGACACCCACTGCAGCAGCTGTGAAGGGAGGTGGATTTTGCTTATTTGGGAGTGTAACTTCCAGTTAGACCAGCTCACCTAGTATTGGTTCTTGCCCCACTGAATAAATCCAGATGGTAGCACATGCTCTTGGGGTTGCTTTTTCCCTTCCACTCCCTCTCAGGGTCTTGAAACTCAATCTACCTGGTCACCACCTCATTGGTACCTGTTTCTATTTTCCGAAGCAGTGCTGCCTCTTAGCCAGGTCTAGGAGATACTGGCCTTTGACTCCTGATACTGGTTGGCACGCATGATGTTGGTTTCTGCTTTGTGAACTTTGTTGCTTTAGTTCCTCAATCTGTTAAGTAAGTTCCTCAATCTGTTAAGTAAACCATAGCACTTCTTTGTGCCTTTTGACAACAGCACCATTTGACAACCCTGGATCTCATGAAGTTCACCGTACCGTGTATGTGTGTGTGTGAGCGCGTGTGAAAGCACTTAAAATAGACTTCAACAATAATAACACAAATCCCAAATCACATATTACTAAGTAGTCTATATGCAACTGATAGGCCCCTATTTCCCAAACTTGCATGTAGAATCTCAGGAAACAATTGGTAAAACACATCCCCAGGCCTAGCCCAGTAAATATATTATTCTGGACATGTAATTTAACAAATACCACAAGTAATCCTTCTAATCAGGCGAATTTAGAAACACTAGATCCTTAACTTGCATCCTCAGAGCCTCAGAGCCGGACAGAACTGGAAAGTTCAGCTGGGAGCCACGGGAGACTGGTAAGCCTGGTAGCATATGGTTCGTTCCATCAGGGTAGGAACTTCCTAGGAGTCAACTGTAAGTAGGAATAAACATTGAAAAGTCTTTAGAGCTTGAGACCGAAGCAGGAATTTGGGATCTGTTTACCATTTCTACACCAAGAATGGTTTCAAACATATACCCCTTGGCTATAGATTCTATCCCAAATTTTGGGTTTCCAGAAGTGTTAGCTGGAAGTCATACAGTTCTTTGAAAGAAGTAACATCTGGATCCTGTGAGGACTGAATACTTTGCATCTATGCTATATTCATTTGGGGTACCTATCTTTTATTAGGTAAGGTTGTTTTCACTTAAATCAGCTCAATACCAGATCTATGTCAGATAACTGCTCCTGTAGTGCTAGCTATGTCCTTCTGGAGGCTTGAGAGAGGAGCACAGAACTCTGGCACATATGCTCATGCCAAGTCTTTGGCCTTTTGTATCAACTCTAAGTAAGAGACAGAAGCATTATTCTCTCAATCTGAGGATAGAGGGAAATCCACCATGTCTGAGAATTCTAAGAGAAGCTCACCAGAGCTGGTGACTCTTGATCCCACCACAGACACTATTTATTCACAGGGGACCACAATTTCCATTCCTCTTGCAATCTGTCAACTTGATGGGATAATATGAGGAACAAACAGAATTATACAAAAATTAGGCCTACATAAAAATTGGCCTACAACTGAAGAAAACTCAAATAGTGGTCCATGACAGAGTTAAAACTGAGGGGGAAACATAATTATGAGGGAAAATGCCTCCATAGATCTGAAAAATAAGTTTTTACCCTTTAAAAACTTATTTCTCTAAGAGAATTTTCTTCAACATAAAGGAAAGTGATGCTACTGATGCTTATTTGGTAAATAAGCTACATATTTATGCATTTCCCCCCCCCCCCCCCCCCACCCAATGG